>NW_024609835.1:247917541-248355135 GCF_016920785.2 Ixodes scapularis
ACGCCATGTTTAGGGTTTAGCGTTTTCGGGTTAAACCGAATATAACCGGTACAAGTACGCCGAAATCATTTTTCCACAATCGGTCTTAACTGAAAAAGTTCAGTATTTTCGAGGGCGTTTGGAGTGGTGTGTGTGGGGGGGGCGGGGGGGGGGGGGGAATGTGACTCATAACTACGGTTTCGAGTTTTCGGATAAATTCAAAAAACACCCGCCGGTGAAAGTTTCGTCTATTCGGATTTATCTGATAAACTTTGAATTTCGATGTGCCAATCCCTCCCCCCCCCCCCCCCCGCGCCCCCCCCCCTCACACACACACACACACACAAATGTACAGGGTGTCACAAAAGAAAATTTACACGGTCTTTCTTACAGCAAAAACAAACTAGGCATCGCCGAACGCTCATTCTCCGCCCAAAGGTAGCGCTAGAGGTCACAACCAGATGCCAAAGTTTCAGCCCGATCCGATGACTTAATTAAAAGTTCTAAATAATTTTCTGAAAATTTCAATGGAAAAATGGAGCCCATTTTTGCCCGTTTTCGGTTTCTGGTGCCATAGAGCCCCATGTATTTGAAAACTCCGTCGGTCGCCATTTTCCTATTGAAATGTTCATAACATCACTTATAACTTTGGATTAAGTCATCGGATCGGGCTGAAACTTTGGCATCTGGTTGTGACCTCTAGCGCTACCTTTGGGCGGAGAATGAGCGTTCGGAGATGCCTATAGTTTGTTTTCGGGGTAAAAAAAAACGTGTAAATTTTCTTTTGTGACACCCTGTATTTTACAATTAATGGTTTAATCAGCGCGTAGAGTAAATGTCCTGGGAAAATGGCACCACAGATGTCTTTCGAATTTCGGTCAGGACAACAGGTCATTGTACTATCGGGGGTCAAGACAAAAGTCACGGTTTATGTTTCCGGTTTGGGTCATATTATATGTGCCTGAGAGGAAGGAGAGGTTGTGTTTTTGTAACCGCGAAAGCTATAGACCAGGGGTGGCCAGGCTGACCCGGCCTAAGAGCCGCAAACGAGATGACGAAACTTCAAAGAGCCGCGGGAAAGGGGGGGGGGGGGGGGCGGCAAACTTAAATTTTGTTCAGAGTCCGACTGTACGTATGAGGGCACAGGCTACACGACTGTACATATGGGGGTACAAGACTACCAAACCGCGAGCCGTGCTTTATTCTGAAATCCTTTCTTTTTTTCCTGGGGAAACGCAGAAAGGGGCGGGGGGGGGGGGGGGGGGGGGGGGAGGGCGGGTTTTACGAGAGATCCGCGAGCCGCACTTGGACCAGCAAAGAGCCGCATGGGGCTCGGGAGCCGCGGTTTGGCCACCCCTGCTATAGACCATAGAAATTACATAAAGTGGAAAAGAGGACAATTGAAACTTCTCTATTATATCCTTTTCCACTCTATCTCTCGCGGCCGCGCGGTAGGTTGATGGAATAGCATGGAATGAATACAGGCTTCCCAGCGACTACCTCCTGTAGCTTATCAATTTTAAGGTATCGACGTTTATCGAAATATCACTTGTGGGCCACTTTTGCTCTAGGGCAAATTAGTATTGCCAGTAGTATGGCACCAACGCCAAATCCGACTGAAGGAATAATAATGGATACAATCGCGTTTTTTTTTTTTAGCTATACGTTTACATTTGGATATTATTTGTTTATTTTTAATAAGAAACACTGCGAATTTGAGCTCCAAATTTCGGAGAATTCGGAATCAAACAAAAATAAACTCCGATAAACTCTGAATTTTCGGCAAAAAATAAACTCAGAAAAACACCCTCCGAACTTGACGAAAACTAAACTGCGAAAGCACGGAACCCTACTCATTACTGACCATATGACCACTTCCTTTCGCAGTTTTCAGTTTGTCTGCGAGATCGGTTCAACTTTCAGCATAAGCTCCGGGGGCGCAGGGGTCTTAACGACGAAATGTGGGTGTTTCACCTGATAGAGATTTGTGCCGAATTCTTAGTTAAAAGAAGAGAGTTTAATCGTGAAATCAAACAACGAAAATCAAGAGCGTCCGTGAACGCCGCGCATTGTTTAACACCGCTATAGCTTCCGTCTACTAGAGGAGGGCATAAATACGAGTGTTTTATTGTCATTTCTGCCGTCGGCGCGAATTAATCACCTCTTGCAGTCGTGAAAATGGGGGAAAACGCACCGAGTACAATGCTTGCTAATTTCTCCATTTTGATATTTGCCTCTCCGACCGAAGTGGTACTGAAGCTCACGCTCGTCCTGTGTACAAATGCGAGCACACGACGATAATGTCAGATACGATAAAGCCCCAGTGCATTTTACAGAACAGGTCGCGTCGGCTGCCAAAGACGGCAACAAATAAGAAGACCAGTACCTGGTAGTCAATATACATTTTACACAAACGCTTTTAATTATTGCATTTTCGTTAGTATACTGGTTTTCGTCAATAAACCTAATATAACTGAGAAGTTTATGAGTCTACAAATATTCACCGCAATAAACCAAAAACTTTTGTTTGGAATAAAAACCGAAAAAAAGTGCGCGGAATTTCAAATAACACAAACCGAAAACGCCGAACCCTAGCTATATTGTCAATGTCATGTTTTGACGCTGTGCTGTTTTCTTGCTGGGCTGTTCTGACGCTGTGTTGTTTTGACGCCGTGCTGTTTTGGCACGTGCTCTCCTGTCGCTGTGCCGTTTTGACGCCGTGCTGTTTTGTCGCGTGCTATTTTGACGCGTGCTGTTTTGTCGCCGTGCTGTTTTGACGGTGTGCTGTTTTGACGCGTGCTGTTTTGACCGTGCTTATTTGTCGCGTGCTGTTAGGTCGTGTGCTGTTATGTCGAGTGCTGTTCTGTCATGGTGCCGCTTTCTATGCCTCAACTTCTTCTGCCTTTCTCGGGCCCTGCTGTATACTGCAGCACTATACAGCTGTGCAAATTCCTTTCCTACACTGTCAACCACCTCGTCACTATTGTGGAGACTCAAGAACTGACAAACGTTTCGCTGGTGTCAACACCGTTCTAACCCGCACTCGTACTGAGCGCGCGCTAGCTTCACCCGCCCCACAAGCCATCTTTATTCTCTTCCTTTCGAGAAATCCCCACATCATTCCCCCCCTCGGAGGGGGGGGGGGGGGGGGGGGAGGGGAGGGGGGGGGAGGGGGAGGGCGAAGGTAGTGCTTTTTTAGGTTGTTTTCGTTGGTCACCTTTTAGAGCAGACGCCATGATTGTGGAGTTGTTGGCAGGGGGCATGCCGTGTGTCCAGTCACTGCAAAGCCTCCGTCGACGATAGGGTTGCGTTGGGAGCCGTGGCCTCTGCAAGTGATCCTAGGGTGGCCAGGACAGACGTGCTTCCTTGGTCAGGAGTAGGACCCGCCGGTGGGGGACGGTCGGTGAGGCTTTGGCGATGGGTGGTGGCCGCCCATCGTCTTCAGGATGGTCTATCGTTGCGCCGGAATTTGAAGGCTTCTATTTGGACGTTGCGAAACCGTTTGAGTCTTTTTTTGCTCGTGAGGGCATAGGATTTACAGTGGTGGTTATATTTCGTCGTCGCTAAGTCTGACGTTAGCCAGTTCTGGTGGTGAAGTCACTGTTGGGCGCAGGCGTTCGGGGCAGGCGTGGCCGACAATAACGAGGGCGGCCTCGATGTCGGCCGGCGTGAGGGCCCGCGATCGAGCTAGCACCAGCGCCCGCTAGCGGTCTTCTCGGTCGTGGTGAAGTGCTCCTTGATGATGTTATTCGCGTGAAATGAGTAGGACGCGGCAAAGTTCACATACGTCGACGTATTCTTCATCGTCGTAGGCGGCTGCAGGTCTGCAGCACAGCGCTCCGTCAGTGTCCGTCGCCGGCGGGGATGGGGAACGTCCTCTGATGCAGACCCTTGTGGCACTTAAGGTTGCTGCTCCCAGGCCACCCGGGACGCGAATGTGACGATTCGTCTAGCCACCAACACGCACCAGGTAGCAGCCTCGGAAGTGCGTGGCGGTCGCTGACGGCGGCTGTGTCGCCTGGCGCGGCGAGAGTGGCCCCGTGGGTTGAATTGGGGGCATAGGGGGGATCGGGAGCGCCTCCGAGATCGCCTGAATGAATGGGTGTTGCTGCGTCGAGGTGGTATGCCTGGATAGAAAATAACCATGAGCAACGATCCTTCGTGTGGCGAAAATTGACAGGGAACTGAGTTCCTTAGGGCGTCCCTAAAGGGTGACATCTCTAGAAACAAACGGCTTGATATCACAAATGTTAACGGGTCCAGTTAACGACCCGTCTTCGACATGTCGTAACCTATACACCAAATGTGATCCCCGTGAAACAACTTCCACGGGACCTTCCCAACGAGGAGCTAGTGATTCCACGAAGCCCCTCGCTGCCTTACTAAGCGGGTGCACGCGCCGGAGAACGCGGTCTAACATTAAAAATTCTAGGGGTCTCCTGCCTTGGCCATATTGGTTCCTCTGATTAGGCTGCGCTAACTCAATATTTTGTCGAGCTACTCGCACAGCGTCGGTGATTTTATCCCGAAGTTCTTCAGCGAATCTCGCGTACGAGGTGTTTGGTCCGCTATTGTCGTCAAAAAAGCTGTTATTGAGGGGAAATCGCAGCTCGCGTCCGAAGTTTATTTGGGAAGGTGTGAACCCTGTCGTACGGTACTCCGTAGTGCGAGTAGCGAAAGCCATTTCCGGGATGTCATTGTCCCAGTCTTCGTGTCTCTCGGTGTACACCACTAGCATTGCTTTGAGGTTCCGGTTGACCCTCTCAGCTATGTTGGCTTGAGGGTGGTAAGGAGTGGTGCACTTGTGCTGGATGCCCATTGTTGTGCAACAGTCCTCAAAAACCTTACTTGTGAAGTAGGATGCGTTGTCGGAAATTAATTGTTCAGAATGGAAGCTTGGGCGTGTTGGTAAGGCATGATTATCTAAAGCGTACAGCGAAAAAGACGGGACGGAAGAAAAGAGACAAACAACCACGTAAATTAATTGGGAACAGAACCCGAAGCAGGTGAAGCTCCACCCACTTTGAGAAGTGGTCGGGTGACTACCGGGAGATACCTATTTTCTTTGGGGCTGCGTGGAAAGGGACCCATTATGTCCATGAAACAATCTCCCAGGAAAACGACTTTCCACTGACTGCGTCAAACTTGGGCGTTTACCTCCCCTGGGTTTGGCTTGTTGTCAACGTAGACAACTGCGTGTGTAGCGGAGAACATCCTGGCACATCTTCGGCCAAGTGGCAACGCGACACAGTTTCTGGTGGGTTTTCTGACCGTCACTGTGGCCCGCTAGCGCACTGTCAAGAAAATACCGGAGGAAAGCCTGTCTTAATGTACGCGGTACAATCACACGAAAAGGAGACGTAGTGGGGTCGGCTTCGTCTGCCTGCGGTATGCAGCGAAGAAGGAGTTCATCCTCGCTGTGCACATATGCGTCTACCGACCCATCCGTTCAGTCTCCATCGGTTTGATTAGGCTGATTCAAGCACCGAGATACTTTATGGCACACGTCGTCCTTTTGCGGGGCTTCTCGTAGCTCGTCCCGGCTCACAGAAAGCCCCCAGCAGGGTTTAGTGTCGGCGACAGCGACGAGCTCCGTTGTGTCATCAGCCTTTCGGGGGGGGGGGGGGGGGGGGGGGGGGGGTGTGGTTAGGGGTGCTCGTGACAGAGCATCTGCTGCATCATTGAACTTTCCCGGTTTGTTTTCAATTGAAAAATCATATTTCTGTAAAGCCTCAGCCCAGCGAGCGAGGCGTCCAGCGGGGTGTTTAAAGGGGCGATGCAACAACTTGAATCCCTGACGTTCATGACCTATGAAACACGCGTTCGTTTTTCACCCCTCGCAATATAAGTCCCAGAAAAAATATTAAAGAAAAACGATCACCGTTCAGCCCCTCAACTCGCAGCCAGAACAAGCGGCCACGTGATCTGGAGCCGATTATATGCCGCCAATGTTGATCATAGCTGGGGTTGGCAAAACACTAGACACGCGCTGAGTTCCAGACATTGTTATGGCTCGGCTATTGTCGTCTTTGCAGCGATTGGACACGAGCCACTACCCGAATGCATGTCGAGGCATCGGTTGTCACGAGCCCAGATCGAATGCGTACGCAGTCTTCGCGTCCACTGTGTGAGCAGCATTTGAATATTGTCACCGCAAAGCTCGATGACGCATTCCCGGGGATCGTACTGTTGCCATTGTCCCCACAGCTTCGTGATCAAATTCCGCGAAGGAGCCAAAGGCGGCTTTGAAAGGGAAGACTGAAAGAAAAGCTCCGCTTTCATCCTTTGAATTCCGCCGCGACGAAGACGCTTCTTGGTCAGTGGTACTGCGTCTGAGTATTCTTGGGTCCCACTAGTGCCAGGAAGCTGGTGTAATGTAAGAAATATTCCTACCCAATGTCGTTGCACAGCCGTTTTTCAGCCATGTTAATGCTTGATGGTGCAGTCTGGATGGCAAAGGTCGCCCCGTCCGGGTACATGTCAAACTTTCCCAAGGCGAATAGTAGAGAGTTTTAGGGAACCGTTTTTGCACGTCCGGTACGGTACGAACTGCGCATGTGCAAGTCTTCCGCGGTAGCACATGCGCAGTTCGTACCGGAGTGCCCTTCATACCGTATCGGATGTAACGGTTCCCTCAAACTTTCTATTATAGCTAGACATTCCTCTTCGGTTACCTTCGGCCGCGGTATGAGTATGACTCGCGAATGCAACGGGCCGCAACGCTGCGTTCCTGGAGTAGTGCTGCTCCTATACCGTAATCACTGGCATCCGTTTGAAGGACGAATGGAGCATTGAGATCAGGAAGTCTCAGAGATGCAGAATCAGCAATAGCCCATGCTAACGCTTTAAACGCTTCTTCCTGAGTGGAAGTCCAAGTTCATGGAACCTGAGGAGTTTCAGCGACGGTGTCACCGCACTGGCGGCCGGTCGCCGAAAGAGAAAGAGGTGGATAGGTTCGCTGGGCGTTGGCTTTGTGTAAATGCGTTGGCCGCGAACGTAGGCTTATAAACTTCGGCAGCAAGAATATTACGCGGCTCAAGTGTTCCGGTACGAGCAACAGAGGTGACACGATCTGCTACGACCACACTGTTAGCAAGTCCCGTGTATTTGGCGAATATTTGGGGTGAAAAACACGCTATTTACACAAATTACCATAAATTTACACGATGAGTAACGGATAATTCGTTCAGAAATTATGCGAGGTTGTAAAAAACGTGTTTTGGTTCGGTCATACACGCATAACCGTGTAGCCGACCTCGATAACACGCATCGCCCCCGGCGACGACCGCGGCATTGCCGGCTATCGAAGCACCGGAATGCTTGGGGACACCCTTAGAAAGGACCGTCGAGACAAATGCCGCGGAAAGAAACATGTCTCGGAGACAGATATGCACCAAAAGCAATTGCGCCATGTCGCAGGACGTTGGCGAAACCCGCGCTTACCGTGCTCCGCCGCCATCTTCTGGTCGATGGCAATGCGGCTTCCCTAATGTCGCCCATGTTTGTATTTAGTTTAGGGGTCCTGATAACAGTTTATTAGACACCACAAATAAACTCATGGGTCTAATTATTTGTTCCAAACAGTTAAAATGGATATAAAAAGCGTGTCCTCGATGTGAACACGTGACATTGCAGTTGGTTTCGTTTTTGCTTCAACCTTCAACTGCGAGCGATCTGGCCACGGCGGCCACGGCGCAAGCGCAACGCCGATGTACGCTGGAAGCAAGCGCCGGTTGGCTTTCGTTGTTTTTGTTTGACCGGAGAAAATCTGGCAAGTACGCATGGCGCCGCTACTGTTTTGGTTTGACGGGACGCGAGAAGCTTCGCATAGAGCTTCGGAGTTTGCGAGCACATAGTGAAGACGTGACCGGAGAAGTGCCCCTGTGATGTTCCTGGAAGACGAAAAGTAGCATTCGTAATCGTCGTGTGTGCTTTGAAAGCGAAGGGAGTCACAGGGTCCACGAGTTCGCAACCACAAGCCAAGGTTCACGACAGCGCGGCGCTGACTTCGGCGATCTCGTTCTGTTTGGTGCAACCCGGCGATGCGAAAAAGAGCTGAAACATTCGTCGTGTGTGGTGCGGTGCTTTGTATTCCGGGTCTGTTTGAACCACGCTTTTAACACGGAGCGCAAATTGTTTGTTGCGTGGTGGAGGTTCAACGGGTACAGTCCCGTCGTCGTCAGCTGATCCGGTCCAGCTGGTCCGGGAGGACGCAGCGGGCGTTTTTAAAAGTAAATCTTCCTTCGTTCCGTTTCAAACTGAAAGTATCCCGACACATACCGTGAGTAAGAAGCAGCGGGCGTTTTCAACAAAATTACGTTGTTTTAATTGAATAATGGACTCCGGATTGTTGTCTTAAATCTGCCGTTTTTTTATGCTTCGTGTTGGACTGCGTTTGCATAGCGACGCACACCGCTCGAGTAGATGATTCGGTCCTGCAACGAGTTTGTTGTTCCACTCATGCGGCGTGAATAAATTAGGACAAGGTTTCCTACCTGCCCACAGATGCATGTACTGACACCACTTTTCATGTTGTGAACGTAGTGCTCTTTCTTTATTTTGGAAGACGCGTTGGTGCATTTATTATGGTACAATCACTTGAGAGTTGAGAAATTGGAGAGCGAGCAAGCTTTCTCAACTTTGTCTCTTTCTCTCTGGCACTGCCCTGTTTCAGTTTCAGTAGGCATATCTACTAGCAGGTACAAACTGCTCTAAAGCAGGTAAAAAACGGGAAGCTTAGGACGGTGCGGACTCCGTGTTTCCTGCTTTTCGCAAGGTGACAGGGTAAATGCTTTTGTGAGATATGCGGAATATGCAAGCGATTTTGTTATGCCCGTCGTTTGCGTCTCTCCAGCAAAACGAATAAGATTATCTACTACAAAGGCGCAATCACAAGCGAAGATTTAAGATAGCAGTCGTTTGCTTCGGTGATCCGTGTAGCTGCATTTTACCCTGCTCTCTGCAACACCGTGTCGTGACGAAGAGCTGGAATGGTCACGGTTTGTGCTGGCCTCCCGGTTGACAGAAACCCGCGTCGCCCGCATCGGCACCGAGTGCGCTTGGGCTGTTGATGCTCAAGCCTTTCATCCGCGGCTTGTCGCCAGCTCATCCTGCTGCTCAACGGTGAGGAAGCGGCGAGAGTAACCTCGGAAGTGAATGTAAATCCTCGTTCATTCAGTTATCCGGTGTCAAAGTGTGGAAGATGTCCAACGTGTACTGAGGGCGGGAACTACGAGCGTTTTGCCTTGCTTTTATAACCGAAACCAGACCAACGAGATAACTGCCTTGCGTACTCTAAAATGACGGAAGCAATAAGTTTCAACAGGTGGAGTACGTCACCGGGGATGTAGGCGAGACGGTGCACACTGTTTAAACGCTTGCAGTATCCACGAGTGGTACCAGGAAAGCGACGTCAACAGAGAAGGAGCTCGCGATTCAGCATAATGCACTGCTACGGGTCCGTGTATCTTCAAAGTTCGGGGTGGTGGCAGTATAAAAAAAAGACGCATCAGCGCCCCAAACCAGTGTTCACGAATAACACCGGTCACAAACTCCCAAGCTCCACGCTCTCTTCGACACCGACACGACATACGACAACAAACTGCATCAAAACGCCCCAAAAGTGAAGGCGTCAGCTCCCGTACTGCAACTGCTGCAACTAGCGGAAGTGAAGTGTTGGGCGGATGTCCGGATGTCCTTCACAAAAATATATAAAAAATGCTTTGCGCAAGGATCATTTTCATTTATTATTGTATACGTAATGACAAAATCCCAATAATTTGTTTTCCTATCTGATTCAAGCTAGTCGGACTGCTCATAACACTGGTCAAGCAAGAAAATAACAAAAATTTGAACTTTTTCATGACCGGTTTAAGATTTATTGTTAACATATCGTTATTTATTGCAACGGACTAACATTATAGATTTTGCCTCCATACTTTTTAAATGCAAACAGTTCTAACACACGGCTGTCCATTGCGCCGTGTTTTGTGTATTCTTCTATAAATCTGTAATGGTCAGCGACCAAAGAGCTCACCCGCACATGTCAAGCTTATATGCACCGCGGGAAGAAATGGATACCGAGTAGGAAGTGTCGGGCCTAGTGTCGGTTGTTGTGTTTGTATATATGTCAATGCCGTGTGCTGTGTTGCCTGCGTTGCATGTAGGGTTGCTGTGTAGTCGTGGTCGTTCGCAGTGTTAACAGACTCGTCTTTTTTTTTAAAAACAGGCTGCTAGAAATCTCGATAGGTGGCGCAAGTTACCGCCCGATTCTAAATAGTTTGCTCAAGTTATTTATCCATGTAAGTTCGGCATTCGTTTTTTTTTTTTTGTCTAGCGGCTTGTTGAAGCTACCGACGCCGCCGACCGCCGACAACGCACGTACGTACCTTTGCAAGTAGCTACGTCCGCCGCTTGGAGACTTTACTGTGTATAAAAGACATCGAACGAGAACTAACGCGCCCTGTGTGCTTTCAATTCGCCTGAAAGGCGCGCGGCTCGCTGGGCTCGTCTCTCGCCTGTTCTCGGCCGCTGGCCGCCATGTTTCATAGGGAACACGCTCGAAACGGTTTTGCGGAAGGCAGACACGGTGTAGCGTGTTAAGTTTACACAGCACCTCATGTGTAGAAGAAAAACACAGATGTCCTCGTGTAAAACGAACACGTTTCGACGTGTCCGCTATGGGACAACGGTTTACACGTCTGGGCGTGTTATTTTTGCTAACAGTGTAGCTACGACCACCCGCCACAGCGATGCAGGCGTCGAAAGAGCGCAACCTGTGTACTACGCAGTCAGTCGCCGTCGCCCGACGCAGATCGTTTGGCATTCAGGGCTTTCCGCCCCGGGTTCTTCTTGGAACCGAGTATCATTTCCTGTGTTTGTGTATGTGCTCAGTGGCTGGATATGGACCTCATAGAGCAGTTCTTCAGACTCGACAGCGACTCAAAGTTGACGGCGGAGGGTCTTACAGCAACGCTTTCGGTTGGTGCACGGGTGTGACGACTACACGGATAAATTTTTAAGATTGCTGCTAGCAAGATGGGCCATAGTCGCTTTATGTTGACACGATTTTAAGTGTAAGTACTCCGTGCAAAGGCGAATCTATCGCGTTTCTAATCCTGCTTTGTTTCTGTTTTTCTTTTATCACGCACGACCGACTCTAGGCAAATGCTTCTGTACCGATCACGGAGTGAATGTCTTCGGCCTTACATTGCGGAACGCCCAATAAAAAGTCATGTTCGTTCAGCGAGAAAACTTCCCCAAGGCGGTAAGTTGGGCTAGTTGGTTTAACATCGTCAAACGTGAAAACAGCGCAAAAAATTGAACAAAGGACAAGTGAAAGGAGTGCACGGACAAAGCGCTGTCTTAAGGTTGTCCAACCCAAGCTGGCCGCAAAGCCTCACGGCCCGCGCCTTAACCTTCTTCAGCTCCACCCCCGGCACACCTCTGAAATTCTTCAGCACTGCCTGTCTCGCTCTTTGTCCGTGCACTCCTTTCACTTGTCCTTTGTTCAATGTTTTGCGCTGTTTTCACGTTTGACGAGAAAACTTCCCTTTCGAGTGACCTTCTTTGATCGACAATTTCTCCCGTATCTAGGTGCTTTAATCAACACGAGCGATTAGGTTTGCTTCCCTCATTAAAACATTTTGCTGCCACATGCGGCACTAATGCTTGGCACGATGTATGCCATTGGTGGTATTGTGAATTGGTTTACTTCCAAAGCTAAAAGTGTAACAGGTGGGACCATTCAGTTTGCTGAAAATGTGATGATATGGGAATTTCGTTGCATAACTAGCGTTTTACGTTTAAGATTGATAAGGAACATGCTCAT
The DNA here is from genome assembly GCF_016920785.2 of Ixodes scapularis. Lineage (NCBI taxonomy): Eukaryota > Metazoa > Arthropoda > Arachnida > Ixodida > Ixodidae > Ixodes > Ixodes scapularis. The sequence goes on from NW_024609835.1 coordinate 247,929,351, forward strand.
GTGATGATTCATGTCTACAGCATAAGCTTTGCAGATCCAGAATGGCTGTGCTATAGGCTACAGCCTCAAGGTTTTTAATGGGCCAAATTGGTGATTACACGGCAATAAATATTGTGGTGGAAAATTGTCCATTGACTCGGTGAGTTTTGATCGTGACCATTGGTGTGCTGTTGGCAAATTAGGTAATGGCATATCTTTCCCGAACCATCTGGCTTCAAGGGACATCGCATCTAGATGTGCTTAAATATGTTTATTTCAAGCTTCAGTTGACCCCTCTGCATCATTACAGGAAGGCCCTCTCAAGACACAACAAACAGCAGTGAATAGACAATGCATAAAACCAGGCACCAGTGCCCAGGTGTATAGTCTGCAGAAGCCAATTTGAGCTTAAAATTGTTTTTGTTTTGTTTAGATAGTTTGCATTTGGTGTATAATCCGCAGGGCCTGATTTCTGCACCCAATGTATAGTCCGCCAAGCTGGCGCATTGTGTCTCCGTGCTTTTTTTTCCTGGATGGCATTTTCTTCAGAAGTTCTTCGGCGAACGCTGTTGAGCCTGAAGAAATGCTCTTGAGGCCCATACCCAGCCACTGAGCACACACTCAAGCACAGAAAATAACACTCGGTGCCAAGTACAAACGAAGCACCAGGGCGGAAAGACGTGAATGCCAAACGAGCAGCGTCGGGTGACGGCGACTGACTGTGCTGCGCCCCTTCGACGCCTGCATCGCTGCGGTGGGTGGTCGTAGCTCTTCGTAGCGAGATGATCTTCACTTCAAGCAAGAAATCTTGCCATACCATATTCAAGATATGTGTGCAAGTGTTCGACGACGTGGGCTCTCTCACGTTGGTGCAATTGTCATCAAGAAAGGTACATATTAACAATGTTGGCGCGTTTGAGGCTGAAACTATGACGCGCATACTTTATCTAAACCTAAATTTAACGGTCTACGGCTACAAACATTTTCTTTGACGTTGCTTAGATGATGTAACCATTCAGGCCTTGCATTAAATGGTGTTGCGAACTCTTCGGTTGTGTATGAAAACCTATTTTTGCCCCAATAAAAGACATTTTCAAAAGGACACGTGTCTTCTGCTGATACATATCTTCCAAATTAGAATGCAGAAGCAAAACGAAAATCAACTGTGTACATCTACCACTTAGCATAAGCCCCTTTTGCCATTCATTCTTGAGCACACTCAAATATCAGCTTGGGTTGCTCTTGTTTTAGAAACTTTGCCCTGGTTTGTAAAAAGAAAAAAGTTAAAAAAGCTCCCTATTTTTCGCTTCAGACATTTAACACAGACTTGTTTGTCAGCAGATCACACGCAGCAGATATCACCGTGGCACATACAACTCGAACGACCGATGAGACTATTGCTATTACAATAAAGCTTTCCACAAGAGCCAAAATTAGGCTTGTAGGGGTGCACAAGCACTTCGAAATGAAATTGGCGCTTCCGGTGCCTGGTTACATTACGCGTAAAAACAGGACGATCGGCGACCAGCTGATCGCAATATAACACCAAGGATACCGATGTTTCGATACATAGAACGCAGGATAAAGACCTCAATTGTCCCTTGTATGCCGTAGTTGTCATACTTGTCATCCAACCGCTTTTTAGCACAATTAACTAGAACAACCGAAGAGTTCGCAACACCGTTTAATGCGAGGCCTGAATGGTTACATCATCTAAGCAACGTCAACGAAAATGTTTGTAGCCGCAGACCGCTAAGTTTACTTTTAGATAAAGTACGCGTCATAGTTTCAACGCGCGAACATTGATGATATGTACCTTTCTCTAGACCCGCGTACATTCGGTTCAACTTGATGACAGCTACACCAGCGTGAGAGCTCACGTCGAACACTTGAACACATATCTTGACTATGGCAAGATTTCTTGCCTTCGACTTGGTTGAACACTTCATTTGTAGCATTACGGTAGGTCTTGGTTGAAGCGATGGTCGTCTCGCACACGGCAACAAACAAAGAAGGACACGCTTTGTTTAATTTATACGCTACCGGTCTACGGGCGTCCCAAATCTATCCCCCTCTTTTCCGCCATGTTGGATTGATCGGAGCGCCCCCTATATTGTAAAATAGTTTGTTGTTGGGCGAGTTGGTGAACGTTTGGATACATGGTTTTGCGCAAAAAGGACGGACACAAGAGAGAGAAACAAACACGAGCGCAACTTACAACTGTATTGAGGAAACCTTTAGAAAACATACAGATATATCGTCAACTTCGATGCGCCCACGCAAGCGTCGTGTCACTATCACACGCTGTTCACAAAAACTTATCAAGGAAGCGTTTCTCAGCATTATACAAACTTATCGAGGTATCGCTCACACATAGGTCGCTTTTATTTTTGATAAAGAAGGCTTCCAACAGCTGGTGTGAATGAAGTTTTACAGGTTTAAGACGCCATGGCAAAGGCTTGTTTTTTACACAGGAGCTACCCAACCAGGGCAGCCTTCAGTTTTTAGACTTGGACCTTTTGTTCTTGGAAGAACACGTCTGTTGGATGTATTCCCGGCGGTCTCGAAAGGAACTCCTGCCGTTTGACTCAGCTCATTCAAAGGTAGTTTAAAGGGGAATTGCTAAGCTTTGCCTTGAGTCCGCCCCAGAAAGTCGTGTGCTCACAGGATACAGGCAAGCTTTAGCAACCAATTGGGTCGACTATTGTGAGCGGGCTTCCCTGATTCGGTCTTGAGGATTGTGGCGGAAACCATCCTGCAAGGAGTGAAGGGACACACTGCTAGAAAAAAGATGCAGTCATCACTGAGGAGTGTGACGCCTGAAGCGGTACCATATGTGCACAGACTCTCGCATAACCTAAAGAAGGTTGCGAACAGACATGGGGTACCTATTGTGTTTACAGCTCCGAAAAAACTCGGGAAACTCTGCCCCTGCATTACTGGAGAAAGCAGACAGAAGCGAGGATGCAGCACAAAGCATGCCAGGCCGTTGGTTGGCTGCAAAACAGAGGTCGTCTATGAAATCCCGCTCACGTGTGGGAAGACATACGTGGGGCAAACGGGAAGGTGTGCCAACGACGGTCTCAGGGAGCATGCTCAAAATTTAAAGAGTAATGACGGGGCACATTTGCCTGCACACTGTAGAAACTGTAAGTGTGAGCCACGTTTTTCTGAAACTGTAATTTTGGGCGAAAGTAAGGGACAAAATGCACGTGAGCTGTTGGAAGCCTTCTTTACCAAAAAGGAAGGCGATTTATGTGTGAGTGATACCTCGATAAGTTTGTATAATGCTGAGAAATGCTTCCTTGATAAGTTTCTGTGAAGAGCGTGTGATAGTGACACGACGCTTGCGTGGGCGCATCGAAGTTGACGATATATCTGTATGTTTTCTAAAGGTTTCCTCAATACAGCTGTAAGTTGCGCTCGTGTATGTTTTTCTCTCTTGCGTCCGTCTTTTTTGCGCAAAACCGTGCATCCCAAAAGCCCCTTATATTCGCTGAAACTCCTCAGTAGCTGGTGAGGGGGCCAGGCCAAATCAGCGCAGTTCGCAATGAACTCGCGGTACAATCCCACCATGCCAAGGTACCGTTGCAAACCTTTTTTTATCTCGCGGCTAGGGAAATTATATAATTGCTCTGAGCTTCTCTTCTTGCGGCTGGAGCGACCCTTGGTCAACCACGAAGCCCAGAAGCTCCACTTTCGGTGATGCAAGTTGCACTTTTGACAAGTTAATTGTGAGACCAGCTTCACTTATGCGCGTCAGGGCGACCTGCAAATGGTAAAGGTGGTCCTCGATAGTATCGGAAAACACTACTACGTCATCCATGTAGGCCATTGCATAGTTAAACTTTGCATCACCCAAGGCTGTATCCATGAGCCTCTGGAAGCTTGCGGGGGGGTTAGATAGGCCGAAGGGGAGTCGGACAAATTCGAATGAACCCCTGAGGGAAACTAATGCTGCCTTAGGGACGTCATCTCTTGCTACGGGAATTTGCAAAAATCCTCTACTACAGTCGAGGGTTGTGAATATCCGCGCAGACCATAGTCAGGCACGTGGCCAGAAGGGGGGTCCCATGGTGCCCGCCCCCCCCCCTCCCGAAATCTTCCATTTTGCTGGGGCCTCCTCTCCCCCTCCCCCTCATACAGCATTTTGTCCCCCCTTCCCCCCCCCCCCCCCCCAACCAAAATCCTGGCTACATGCCTGACCACAGTGCATATAAAACAGACGAGACTGATGGAAAGGGGTATGCATCTCGCTTCGTGACCGCATTCAGAGGACGGTAATCTACGCAGAGGCGTGCCGTGCCATCCTTCTTGGGTGCTGACACAACCGGAAAAGTCCATGGACTTTTCGAGGGGCGGACGGCTCCGCTCCGGATCATCTCATCCAGTGATCCGTCCAGGAGTGTGCGTTTATGAAGTTTTTTGAAGTGTTCACAGACCGCAAGCCATTGTTAGGTCTGGTTGGGCCCGACTGCCGCATTCCGCTGCAGAGTTCACCGCGGGTGCTGTGGTGGGCGTTGACACCGAATGGCTACAATTACAAGCTGTCCTACAGGCCAGGTGCCGGTTCAGGTAATGCCGATGCCCTGGGTCGACTGCAACTACCAGTCGAACTATTGGAGGAGTCCAGTGTCCTAGATGTTCGAGGGGGCATAAATTCTGTCTGCCGCAGTAGTCGAGGCGGCGACTGGCCGAGACCCAGTGCTGGCTTCGTTACGTGCGGCGTTGTGGAGTGGGGGCCATCCACCATCCGGAGCTGAGTGGCGGCCATTTTTAAACCGCATGGAGGAATTCTCTGTGATGGAAGGCTGTGTGCTACAGGGGAACCATGTGGTGGTCCTAGCGTCGCTGCGAGCGGCAGTGCTGGACCTGTTACACGAGAGTCACCCGGGGGTGGAGAAGATGAAGCTGGTGGGCCGAGGTCACGTGTGGTGGCCGGGCATCAATGATGACATAGCGGTCAGAGTGGCTAGATGTACGGTCCGCCAAGTGCATCGGAAAGCTCCACGGGCAGTGCAGCAGACACCGTGGCCATTTTCGGAGCGTCCGTGGTCACGTCTCCATGTGGATTTCCGGGGACTTTTTCAAGGCATCTGCATCTTGGTGTTGGTGGACGCGTTCTCCAAGTGGGTGCAAGTACTCCGCGTGCCGTCACCGTCGGCAGAGGCTACAGTGAAATGCCTGAGGTCCATCTTCGCAAGTCATGGGTTGCCGGATGTGATCGTGAGTGATAATGGTCCAGCATTCGCAAGCGCCCAATACAAGTTGTTCCTAGATCGTAACGGGGTGAGGCCAATACTTATCCCTCCATACCATCCAGTATCCAACGGCGCCGCAAAAAGTGTGGTACAGACAGTAAGAGAAACTCAAGAAGTCTGCGCCTGGGGATTTTGAGTGTCGGATCGCCAGGGTGCTGTTCACGTACCGGACAACACCACTTAGTCTTACCGGACGCACTCCTGCAGAAGTACTGGTGGGTCGGCGCTTGAAGACAGCATTGGACTTATTGCGGCCAGACTTTCGAGGCAAGCCGCAGTTTCGACAATTGCAGCAAAAGTTACAGAGTGACCGGTCAGCACGAGCAGAGCCGGTGCCCCGGCCAGGAGATGCTGTTTGGGCCAGGAATTTCAGGCCGGGACCTCGTTGGGTACCTGCGATTGCTGGGGCGACCACCAGCGCATCGTCGGCCAAGGTTCAGCTGACAGATGGTTCAGTTTCGAACCGCCATGGAGACCACTTACGGCATCGGGTCACGGAGGCTGAACTAATGGATGACGAATCGGGACAAGAACTGCCGCAGTTGATCGGGCAGCAGCAAGAGGAAGCAGACGGGGCAGCTCCATAGGTGCAAATGGAGCTGGTGGGCGATTTCCAGCCGGGCATCCGAGCAAAACCAAGGGTGTCCATCAGCCCAGAAGGAAACTGTCACCCAGAGGTTTCTTGTCGAGATGTAGACGCGAGTTTATGGCCCCACGTTGCACGCCAACGTGGAGACTCAAGAACTGACAACCGTTTCGCTGGTATCGACACCCGTTCTAACCCGCGCTTATCCTGAGCGCGCGCTAGCTTCACCCGACCCACAAGCCATCTTTATTTTCTTCCTTTCGATAAATCCCTACACTATTTAGCTGGCCCCCTTTGTCTGCCGCCCCCCCGCCGTCTTCTCTGCCCCTCCCCCTTTTTCTTATTAACTACTACTGTCAGTTGCTGCACCATCTCCTCACACTTCTTCTTAGGCTCCTCCAATTCCGCCTTCCACTCTGCCCCCTGTCTATCCTCCTTCACCTGTCACTCAAGTTCGGCTCGCTGTTTCCGTTATCATCTCAGCTCTCCCACAACGCTCTCTACCTTACTTTCCCATTCCCTGGTCATTTCCTCCACATCCGCTTCGGCCCTCTTAATCAAATCTCCGATTTGCGCCTTGAGCTGAACCCGCTTCTCCTGCTCTACCAGTATCTCCCGCGCTAACTCCTGAACCATATCCGCCCATTTCCTTCCTATTCTCCTAAAACCAAGTTCTACCTTCTCGCAACTCCGGCAGGTAAATCTGCTCTCCTCGGCTTCTGCTACAGTTTTGAACTCCGTCTCCATCATGCAGCTTCAACGGCCACACTCCTCACATCTACATTGGTTCCTTCTTTTACTTTAGGCTGCGCATCCTTCTTCCGTCGCGTATTCACCATTGCCTACCGACACACAGCGCGACCCCACGACAAATAGCCATGTCTTCTTGTTGATGGTGGTAGCGATGCGGTATCTCCGCGGTTTAGATTTCCAAACCGAAACCATGAAAAATGGTAGCCACCCCTTATTTTCCATATAATCCTCTCTTTTTTTTTCTGATTGGATTAGTCCCTCCTTTCTCCGAATGTTACTTAAAACATGTCTTATACGCAGAGCTTAGTATGACACCGGCTTATCATTTCAATGGTATGTCCCAGTGTTTTCAGTTTCTGAATATTACACCTTCTCTTTGAAAAAAATGTAACAACACCTCTCTATCACGCTAAGTAGGTGTATAAAAAAACATTACACTTATTGTAAATATATATATATATATATATATATATATATATATATTTATTTATTTATTTATTTATATATATATAGCGCTTTGAAAAGGTGTATTGTACGAAACACGCACCAAAAACTATTTTAACTGTTTGGAAGTTTACTGTGTACACGCTAAAGCCTCTTTGGACATTTTGGGACTTCCTGTGTCTAGCGCAAATGTAGAGTGCGCGTTCAGGAAAGAGCGGGCTGGAATGACAGATGCCAGCCTTGGAATGTAGGCATGCATATATTACAATAATGAAGTGTGAAGAACATTGTGTATCAGATGTAAGTAAATAAGTTGAACAGTTTCTCATCTTGATTGTTCGTTTCTAATCGAGACATTTTTCCGTCGATAAATGCCGTTTTCAGCGTCTGCACAATATAATTCACCGGAAGGTACCGGTATTTGGGGAATAAACACCGAAGAACATCCGCCGATTTTTCGGCATAAATAAACACCGGGAAGTATGCGGTCTAGTTACACGGCGCCTTCTCCGCAATAAGCACACGCCAGATTGCGGAATCCTCGGCCGGGATTCGAACCCGCCACCTGTGGATCCGTGCGGCGGCGCCACTTTTGAGGTTGTCATTTCATACCAGGCTCGGCTTATTTTACTCCCGAACTGGAGAACAGCATTAGCTCTCGTAATTCTTCGTTAATATATTGCTAGGATATCTCCCCACACATCTTATAAAGGAGAAAAATGATGGGTTGTGCAGAGAAAGTAACCCCATCTGTATCATGTTACATTTTGGCCGTTGTGATAGGGGTTGAGGGTAAGTACATTTTGGCTCTCGTTGAACCGTTCGGCCGATCCGCGTTTGGCTGGACAAGGCCGTCGTCCGGAGGCGATCGCAGCGCCGCCCTCCGTCCCGAGAGCCGTCCTGAGCGAGCGATCCCCCGGCCACGGCGGCGCTGCCGATTCCGCGGACGACACGCCTGGCAATGCCGGTCCTTCCTCTTACAGTCGCTTTTCTTGTTTCAAATGCGATGGCATTTTTCAGCTAACCCTCCGCGCTTCTCGTGTCCAACTTGGCGCCATAAAAGCGGGCGGCACGCGTTTGCTATATTATACCTATTTCATTCTGCTCACAGTGGGTAATACGCCCAACGTATGTGATACGATATATTAGAGAGCTTAACTATAAGTCGTTCCGACACAGCCGATAGGGAGTTTTAGGGCACCGTTTTTGCACATCCCATACGGTATGATGGGCCCTCTGGTACGCACTGCGCATGCGCTGCCACCGCATATGCGCAGTCCGTACCGGAGGGCCCATTGTATCGTATCGGGAGTGCAAAAACGGTTCCCTAAAAACCCGCTAAAGATACGATGCTGTCGTTATTGAAGGTGTCGGAACGACCCACTAAAACTCCCTATCGGCTTCCGAACGGTAAATACTAAATACAGTCACCAAAGGTGTTTATTTTCCTGAAGTACTGTAAGAGAGAAGCATTTGAATAACAGTAATGCTACAACAAAAGTCGTCGGATGGTCGCGGAAAGCCCGTCCGCGTGAGGTAGACCGGTATAGCAGAAAACTGTGTGAACTGGTTTTAAATGTGATACAAGACTTTATAAGCTTTGACCCAAAATGTTTCTAGAATTTGTGCAGCAGTTCCTAATTCGTTTAATTTAAGAGCGTTCACGATCAGTACAAGAAGATTTCAAGTACTACCGCGTTGGAACGACAACTTGCGCAACGATTTAGGCAACTTTATTATTTTTTTTTAGAGAGAGAGAGAGGGGGGGGGGGGGGGCTTGTCACGCAGTCACTTCCGTAAAAACGTCACTTGCAGTGAAGTCACTATATATTGAGGGAAATGACGTTGTGGTTACCCTATCCCATTTCTTCTAGGCAATAATTTTTTTACTTCTTTATTTGCATACCTACATCGCCTGAAGAGGCATTGTAGTAGGGAGGGGAACATACATAAAATTTGTACACTACAAACACAAGGTGAAACACAGTTTTTCAAGAAGTAATGCAGAATGGTAGTTAAAAGAAACATTGAATTAAAAAAAAAACTCTCACAATGCCGATTCAACAATGTCACTCTTGGCAGGTTACTCCAATCCTCAATGGACTGCGGGAAAAAAGAGCATTTGAAAACATCATTTCTGCTGTGAAATGGAATAAGTTTTCTAAAATAATCTCTTCTTTCTGAAACATAGGCAGGCTCAAAGATATACGTGGACCTACTAATTGCGCTATTGTTGTAAATCACTTTATGTAACATTTTGAGACGGAACAATTTCCGTCGTTGACTCAGAAGCATCCAATTTAGAGACAATTTAAGTTCAGTTATGCTAGCTCTAAAATCATAATTACCGGTAACAAATCTCTCAGCACGATTCTGTACCTTTTCGATTTGATGTATGAGGTTCTGACTGAACGGATCCCGTAGCTCACTAACGTAGTCGAGGACAGACCCCAAATGAGAAAAATATAATGTCTCCTATAAAGCCTTCCTAAAATTACGTTTAATAAATCCCAGGGACCGGCTTGCTTTCGCTGTAATATAGTCAACATGTTTATTCCATCTTAAATCGCACGAAAAGATAACTCCCAAATATTTTGCCTCCGATGCCATTTCAAGTGAAAGACCACCGATACTGTATAGGATGAAGGAATAAATTTAGTTTTTCTAGTGAATCTAACGCTAATACATTTAGATACTTTTAGAGGCATGCGTCATTTGATACACCAGTCATCAATTGTATCTAAATCACTTTGAAGAGCGAATACTTGAGCATCACAGGTCACATCACTGTACAAAATGCAATCGTCTGCATATAGTCAAATATGCGAAGAGACGCCTTCAACTATATCATTAATGTATATTAAAAAAAAGAGAGGGCCAAGTACCGACCCCTGTGGGACTCCGGATGTTATTTCTATAAAGGGTGACTGTAAACCGTTAATTAACACGGACTGTTCTCATGAATTAAGGTAATCGCCAATCCAAATTAAAATTTCTAAATCTATGTTTAGTTTGCGAAGCTTGTTCATAAGAAGAGCGTGAGGAACCATGTCGAACGCCTTTTTGAAGTCCAGAAAGATACAGTCAACTTGTCGGCCCTTACCAAACGATTGTGGAATGTCGTGATAGAACTCAAGCAACTGCGTGGTACAAGAAAATCCTGTTCCAAAACCGTGTTGAGACGGGCTAAAGAAATTGATAAGGCTAAGGTGTTTCATTAGGTTAGGGTAAATAATGTGCTCCATAGTTTTGCAGCACACACTTGTCAGTGAGATGAGCCTGTAGTTTTGTGCCAGATTTTTTGGGCCAGACTTGTGGACGGGGACGACATTTGCAGATTTCTAGTCCAGAGGCAAGAAGCCAAATTTCAACGATACCGTGAACAGAGTTACCAAGTAGCTCGAAATAACTTCAGTACAAGACTTCAGGACAGCGTTGGGAATTCCATCGGGGCCAGGTGCTAAACCTTGTCTAATTTTCTTTAGAAGGTTGAAAACACCGTGTGTATCAAAATAGATTTCAGACATAAAATCAGTAGAAACAGGTACTTCTTCGGAATCGCAATAATTCCCCGTCACGATATCCTAGAAAACAGACTTGGAGTAATCGTTAAAACTGGCAGCCTTTAAAGAGTCATCCTCTAAAAGGCGACCCTCGACGAACAGGGAGGGAATTCCAACGATATCTTTTTTTATTAGAGCGAATAAACTTCCCGAATTCCTTCGGGTTTTGCCTGAGTTTCGCATTTAGTGTTGAAAAGTAGTTTGCCTGGGACGAAGTGGTTGCACGTTTGAGGGCGACACCTATCTTTTTTAGTTTATTGTATGATGCGGAGTCATTACGAGCTCGGTATTGCGTTAGGGCACGTTTATTTTTATTAATACGTTTCCGTAACTCGGAGTTCATCCATGGTTTATCCTGACGACGCTTCGAGGTGATAATTCTCGATGGAACGAAAACATCAACCAGAGTCTTTATTCTATTCCCAAATATGTTCCACAGTAAGTTAATGTCACCTGGCACGCTTATGTCCTCAAACTCCGAGTAACATTCTTCAAGTCTACTTGACAAACCAGCATAATCACCCCTGTCGAAAAAGTACACTTTCTTAGGACGTAAGGAAGCACTGTGATCAAATGAACAAGACAAATTTGCAACAACAGCCTTATGGTCACTGATTCCCGGGATAACGGCAAGAGCGGAGACCGCCGAAGCACGATTCCTGGACACAAGGTCGAGGACACTTGAACGGCTAGAACCGATCCTCGTAGGCTCTGTAACAAACTGATGAAGGTCATAGCCATTGACAAGATTAACAAATGCTGAGTGTATACCAGCATAGCTATACATAGACGGTTTCAGTTCTGTCCACTGAATATCCGGTAAATTAAAATCACCACCAATAAGAAAGAAACCTGCTTCTAGCACAGATCAAGCGTTATACAAAGAAAAAATAGAGTTTATGTTGCTTGATGGCGATCTGTACAATGAACCCACAGTAAGATTATCACCGTTAGCAAAGGAGACTCGACACCAAACGGATTCGCACGATAAGCCATTGATTTCTACCAAGGAACTTTTTAATCTTTTATGAATCAGCAGAAACAAACCCCCGCCGTTGCCATTCCGATCCTTACGATAAACAGGGAAGTGCGGCGGGAAAACTGCCAGATCGGAGATAGACTCCTCGAGCCAAGATTCTGTTCCAACGACAGTGCTTGGAGTAGTGACCGAGATGAGGGCGGCAAAGTCGTCGATTTTGTTCCTAATGCTTCTACAATTGACGTTCAAAACCACTATATCATTCATAGCTGCATTGTTCAGTCTAGGTTTCTTTAAATGTTAAGGGTCATTACTTTTTACAGAAAGCGTGATTGGATCGACGTAAAACATTGGGTCACTTATGTATAAGCGGTTATACCGAAGTTGAAACTGAACGTTTTGGGTTCTGGCAAATTCCAAAAGTTTTTTGCGTCCATTTGTGGTCTTCAACGAAAAATCCTCGCTGAGCGAGTGGGCGGTACCCTTTAATTTGGACGCGCTGAACAGAACGTCTTGTTTTAGTTTGAATGATGTAAACTTCGCCATAATAGGCTTGTTTCTATTAGGTCGGAACGCTCCTAGCCTATAGGAACGTTCCAAAACCAGGCATCAAACTGCATACGAAGAGTCTCCTGGCAAAGCGAAATGACTTCAGCTTCAGAAACAGTCCAAGTCTCTCCAGAACTGTCAGGTATCCCATAAAAAATCAGATTCGACCTCCTTGACTGACCTTCAAGATTTTCACGCTGCGAAGCCAAGCTTTTAACTTGAGAAGCCAATTCAGCTGTAGAAGTAAGAAGACAATTTACATCATTCCGCAGTTGCGGAACAAACTCCAAGTTAGCCTCTACCGATGTGAGCCTGGTTGCTAATGCTGCTAGCTTTTCGTCCACCGACTTCTGGTTGCTTGGAATTGTTTTAGTTTGTTAAAAAGCGCCGTTTGACCGACCTGTAGTTGAGGCAAAATAGCCAGACTTTGCAAGATAAGCTGTTGCTGATCTTCCGTCAGGGGACCCGGATTAGATTCGATGTCCCCCGCTAGCATTAGCAACATTTTTTTTACAGTATGACAAAAAACAAAACACACTGCTTGGGCACAGCAGCACAGCAAGACATCTATCATCACTTCGAAAAACCGATACATTTTTTTACTAATCTGCGTGAACAACAGAAGTGGGTGAAGCGACATCTTGCAGGGTGCCCTGCCGCTGTGCCCACAGCGGCAGGGCTGGAGGTCGGCCTCAAAGTAAGTGTCCTCGGCCAGGAGGTTTGTACCCGAATAATATTTATTATTATTATGATTATTACTATTATTATTATTATTATTATTATTATTATTATTATTTTGTTCAGCACTCTGTAAGAAATAGTGAACGCTTTATAATTCCTCGAATATACACCAACTACGGATAGAGTATACGTTCGTTTTACGTGCCTGACATCTTCAACAAATTACCAGACGTTTTTAATCAACTCGATTCTCTACGATCTTTAAAAAAGCACCTGAAACAAATGTGCTAGAAACCAAATATGCATTCTTTTCTTTTTCTTTTTTTTTTTGCGAATAACATTTTGAACTTTTTGGACCTTTCTTCAGTTGGTGCTGAATCCACATAGGCATTTGTTTGTGTCTTTATCCATGTCTATGCTGTAAGTACTGTGTATTTGTATATCCGTGTACGCATCTGTAGATCTAAATTTGGGTATATATATATATATATATATATGCCTCTGTGCATCTTTGTGTGTTATATGCCTGTATACATATTCTTTTTTTTTGCAAACATTTACTTTTTTTATTACTTTTTGAAAGTGTACATTGATTTATCCATGTGTTTAAATATAACTTTGTCATGAAGGATGGTATAGTGTAGTTATAGCAATCATCTCTGTGCTTCTTATTTTGGCATTTGTGAAATATTTCAAATATCTATACTGACTGCCATTTATGAACTATATTTGAACTTCTAAACTGACTGCTATTAGCAATACCAGGAACGCCCGTCTACCCCTCACAGTGGCTAACATCATTGCTGGGTCGTGTCACACAAGCCAACCCTGGCTTCGACAGACCCGAGTCTAACATAAGGAAAAAAAAATCAAATGCTGGAATAAAATATATTATTATATTGTTACGAAGATGTGCGGCCGGCAGCAAATGACGATGACGCGTCCACTCAATGAGATAGAAGGGATTCAATGGAAGCCGGGCCGTGCGCGCGGAGCGTGGCACGAGATTGTCTGCGCGCCACTGCCCCAATGTCGCCGCCTTCTTCGTCACATTATTATTATTATAAATAGAAAACACTGCAAATACTCCGAATTTAAAAGAATTACGAATCTAACAAAAATAAACTCAAAATTTTTGGCAAAAGAAAAAACATGAAATTCGAAAAACACTTTCGATTTCGACAAAAATAAACTTCGAAGACACAAAATCCTAGCTATCATGAACACGGGTTTCATATAATCGGCGCCAGATAAGGCGCTTAGCTGGGATTTTAGGAGGTGAACGCTGCTCGTTTTAATGCAAAAAGAATATATTGTCACGAATGATTGATGAGACGACGGATAACTGAAAGAAGCTAAGCGTTTAATGGGGCGAACGTATGCCCGAGACAAAATAGGAGAAGGCTAGCGTCGCAGGCGTCGATGGCGGCGTAACAGCAGGATCGAGCGCTGGGGCCCGATTGACTCCGGCTCGCCACGCGGAGCCCCTTTTGCAGCCGCGTGGGCTTCTGGAGGAATCGGCGTAGAAGATTCGGCGCGTAGAACATTCTGAGCTCAAACAAGCCAACCGAGTTCTCGAATTTACCAGAACGCGGCAATTGGAAAAATAACAAAGAGGTGCTTCCGCTGCTAGGCATCGAACCCCGGCTCTCTGCGTGGGGGCCAAGCACGATAGCCGTTCGGCCACGGACGCGCTGCCTACATGACCAGCTGCGCGCGAGGCAATACGCCCCATGACGCGAAAGTCCAGCGGCGTCGGCGGCGTGACCGAGCGATGGTACCAAATATGGCCGACGGCGCAAAACGTAAAAACACGTCAAAAATGGGGTGGTTTCCGGTTTGACACTTTCCCATTTCAACCTTCCCATTTGTACCTTCCCGTTTCGACCCGGTTCAAGCTTCTCGATTCATATTTTCCCATTTCGCCCTATCCCGAAAACCAACCTTCCTGCTTCCACCATTGTTCGTTATCAGTTTGGTCGGTTCAAGCGTCCGACGCCTGTCCTCCTTGGTGACCTCATTGCGCCCTCTCCCGAAACAACCTTAGAGATTTGATCAGCGGCAGTCACTTTTTGCGCTCTGTTTTGGTGTTTGTGGTGCCTGCAGCGCTGCAAACGAGCATAGCAGTTATCCCTGTCACCGGCACAGGACCACGGACAAACAACCACACGGAGTCCTGGCACCGATAGATTAACGCGGTTTCAGGGAGGGCTCATCCAAATATTTACAGCTTCATCGAGCTAATCAAACGGAATAAGGCCTTGACAAGGATAGCTTTGCAGCAGTTTGCAAATGGTGGTGCCAGGCGCGCAAGGGGCACGAGTGGGTCAGCAAGGACCACAAACTATCGAAATTGGAGCGTGGCCTTTCTGATAGCACGATTTCCCCTGTTTGACTTCCTCAACAAGGCGAAGGCATTTTCTGGTTTATGACCTCCTAATGCTAAAACATTAACTGTGCTACGGAGCAAACCGACGTCATCAGCTTTTGAAGCCGCGCCAAACGGCACCTAAACTTCCCTGCCCCAATGGAGCGAAGCCTGTAGCCGAAATCTGATGGATAGGCTCCCGTTGGCTGGTGTGCTTCATTAGGGAGTTCTCGTAGATCGTTCTTGTCATCCCGAAACGCTCTCCGCAACCCGCTACGATACCCGGAACTCTACAGTCAAGGCCATGGGCGCGCAGGCTCATCCCGAAACGCTCTCCGCAACCCGCTACGATACCCGGAACTCTACAGTCAAGGCCATGGGCGCGCAGGCGCAGTAGCGTCTTCTTCGTTGCGGAGCTGGCAAAGGGGAAAACGCGGTCTACGAAAAGTCCCTTTTGGGGAGGGGACCAGACCGTGGCGCCCCAAGCGGTTAACTTTAGAACTACACGGATGGAGACAACAGATACTATGACTCAGTGCTCGGCTGACATAACCAAACGCCGGGTCAGCGTTCGGCGGGAGTTCATGATCTTCGGTGAGGGGGAGGGGGGCTCTTTTGTTACCACTCCGGCCTGCATGAACGATGCGGCATGCACGGTGCCCAGCCCAACACAAAAGCCCGATTGGGTCAAGCTCTCATCCTCTGATGACTTCTTTCGGGGGAGATCCGGCTCTTAACGTCACTTCGTTTATTGTTAGTTTTTTTACATTACACTGTGCCCGCGCTCTATCGAAGAAGATGACATGAACATGCCCACAAGGCCTGTTGGCATGTGCACAGGCCTTGTGTTGGGAACGCCACCGGAGAAGCCTAAGGAGAAGCCTCCTTCGTGGCGGCACAGCGCACGCAGTGTCCCGGCCACCGGTAAGGGGGAGCGGAGCGCCTGGTCACAGAGCCCGCACGGGCAAACTCCGGAGAGGTTGCACGGCCGAGCTCAGCGAGGCGCGGCCACTTCACGAGAGCGCGCGCTCGGCCGTCGGCCGCTACCTCGGCAGGAGCGAAACGTGGCCGTCCACGCCAGTACGCCGCAGACGAACGAAGGGAGCGGAAGAACGACGTTCGTGCTTCCGCATTCACGCAACTCATACGAAGTGTTAGGTGTCTTTTTCCTTTGCGGGCGAGGGTTCAGTGTTTGAAATTGCAACAAAATGAAGTTGCAATCATATGCCAGTCAACCTGTCTGATTTATCGCTCTCCAAAATGTATAGTTCACTATTAGGTACGAATGCTTGAAACGATAAATCATCGAGGACGGGGACGGAAACTAAAAAACTGACTTTGGGGGGCGGTTTTATAGTTTGTGCCATTCTATGATGTTGCTCAATGAAAGAAGTCCCGTTTCCGTCCCCGTCCCGGATGTTTTATTCTTTCAAGCATTCGTATTTATTCACCAACACTCTCGTTTGAAATCATTACTATTAGGTAGTTTTAGAATAACGTACGCAGGAGCTTTGGGCACCCTAAAAATAGCGTCGCAATATAAAAACTATGGCGACGCTAATTTTAGCTTATTCAAAGTGCTTACGTACGTTATTCTAAGAATATTTTATTGTCAGAGTGTCGAACAAGCAATCGTCGGTTTTCGTTGTTTATCCCCTTCAGGGATGGGCGATATTTCAAATACAAGTATTTGAAATACGTATTTCAAATAGTTTGTGTATTTTGCATTTGTATTTAATTACAAAATGGGTAATGTATTCGACGTGTGTATTTAAATACTAAAACATGGGTATTTCAAATATAATTGTAATTAAATGCAATTTTGTGGGCGAAAATACATCTTTCAAATTGATTGTCACTGTCCAGAGCAGGAAGAAAACTACGTTCTGCACCGAATGCAGTGTCTCTCAATCAAGCACAAGCGTTTAGTGACTTTGTGATTACGGTGCTAGTCCAGGGCAAGAATAGTGACGAAATCGACGTTCACAGCAGACTGGCTAAATAAGTGCCTGTGACCACTTGTGATGCTTTCCAGCCTGTTTCCCTCCAAATTTTTGCCTGGAACATTCTAAATGTGTGGGTCGACCGGATTTTCGTAACTGGTGCGAGTTGCAACAATACAAAATTGTCTCGCTAGAGCTGCGCTTCTTGGCCGTCTCGGTTCTTTGTTAGTTTATACCAGAGGTAGCCAGCCTGACGCGGCCTAAGAACCACAAACACAATATAAAACATCCCAAAGCCGCGGGGGGGGGGGGGGGGGGGGGGGAGGGAGGGAGGGAGGGAGCGGACTTATTGTTTAGAGCAGTAAACGACTCTCGAACTACTTTCAATCTACCCGAGTCAAAAGCAGTACAACTGTACGTAAGGTAGTAGCAGTACAAGACTGCCGAACCGCAATCTGTCTTTCGATGTAAAACGCGTTTCGTTTGTGTTTTGGGGGAAGTGCTCGTTTGACCGGGAGGGAGGCGGGGGAGGGGGGTAGTGGGGGGATAGGGAAGGGAGCCGCGAACCGCACTTTAACACGTGAAGAGCCGCATGCGGCTCGCTACACTTCGTTTCAGCTTCCGTCCGAGCGCAGCCAAAGGCTGAGGGACGGTTCGCAACTTCGAAAAGAGCATTTCTACGCACCACAAAGTAGTTCACAACAGTAAATTTTTTTTTTTAAATAACTGTTTTGTGCGTAAAAACGGCACAATCTTCCAGATGTGTACCGCTGAGAATGATTTGCAACTAAAGGATTCAGATCTCTGAAGTTTATGTTTCTATTAATATATGTAAATGCATGTGGTTTGGTGAAAACATGTATATCCGCTGGCAACACGGCTGCAGCGCTCGGTTTTTCTGTGTGATTTCGTTCCCGTAATCGCCGGATGATGTGCTTCGCTGCTTACCTCAGCGAGTCGCTTCAAAACGCCCTTTCGCAAAGGCACGTTCGGGCGTCAGGCGCGAGAAGTCGTGATGAATGTCTACTTTCAAATTCGGTAGGAGACTCCAGCCGCGTCGTACCGCGAATGCGTTGTAAACAAGCAGCGTCCGGGCCACGACAATCCAGATACGTGGCGAAATCAGGGCACCGCTTTACCTGCCGATCACATTGAACGCCGAGAGGCTGGTAGAAAGGACTGTGCCTCGAGCCCTGGTATATCCAGACAATACAAGAAAACATCAACGGTCGGGTCATCGGGGACCCTGCAGCGTGTACTTACAACTCGAAACTATGCCGAACAGGTGGAAAGCTCGGACACAGATGCCAGCGGCCAGCCTACGTACTGACATCCCCTGTGACTAAGTTTTAGAACGTGAAAAGGCACTTTTTAAACCCTGTAGCAGACGATACCGTTGATACTACCGTTTCAGACGAAATACTCGGCGAGCGCGGGCGGCGCGGCCGACCAGCGGCGCAGCGGAGTGATACAAAAGTACAGGCGAGATCGCGTGACCTATTGCCGGCCTGTGATTGGCTCCGGCCACACGTAGCTTTGGCTGCGCTCGGACGGAAGCTGAAACGAAGTATAGCCGCAGCTTGGCCACCGCTCATCTATACCAAAATGTAATCGACAAAAAAAAAAAAAAAAAAGCTGCTTCAAGATCTGTACTTTTTTCACCTATTACGTCCAAGCTGATTACATTTTTTTTATTACATTTCTATTACGTTACTAGAGCCTCGCACACTAACTCCCGAGTGTGCAATGCAACATTAAAATGAAATACCCGGAAACTCGTTGCAGGTGCCCTGAAGTCGCTGACGCAAATTTTGAGGATTGTATTTGGAAAAGCATTTGAAGGAGACCAATACATTTGGTTGTATTTGTATCTTGTATTCAAATGCTTTTTTGGAAATGTAATTAGATTTGTAATTAAATACATTTTTGACGAAGTATTTTGTATTTGTATTTCGATACATATTTGCATGTATTTTGCCCATCCCTGATCCCATCTAAATAAAATGCAGCCATCAAAACTATTAGTGACTTTGGACTCATCTGGGCCACTAACTTAAGCTGTAAAATTTTGGTGCCTACTTATACCACTTCGAAATAAAATTCGAAAAAGCGCCAACGTCGTTTTTACGGTATAACCGTGTCGTTCAGTGTACATAGTCCGTTTCGCGGTTATTTTAGGAGTAAAGAAATGTTTTAAGTAGATATCTTCTGAGAAGTTGACATGTACAGGGCCATATACAAATGGGTTGAAACGGGACGCGTTCAAACGCAAAGGGCATTTCGGGAATGAGTTGTGTTGGGCTGCACCCATAAAAAACGCCCGGATTGGCGTTAAATTTCCTAGGGAGGTTCCTGTAAACAAAGTAAATGAATGGCTTTGAAAATAAAATTTGGTACATTTCGTTCTGGGTGGGAATCGAACCCGGGCCGCTGGGGTGCAAGACGAGCACGCTTCCCCGACACGACGGCGGCTCCGCGGCTGTGGCAGCATTATGGTGTAATGTTTCCGGACCATTTTGATCCGGCCAACGCAGGCACACATACCGAATCAGCAGAACGAACTTTAATGCATGTCGAAAACACCAATCGAAAACATTTCACCAAAGGGACTATAATGCTTTCGCATTCACACACGTAAGCAGCCATAAGTGTCTCTGCCGATTTTTTTTTCTATTTCTTTCTGCTACTGCTGCTGCTTAGATAAAAAAAAAGTAAGTGTTCCGTAGGTATATGAACGTGCAAAGTACACAAATCGTTGCATCGTACTTTAAATATCACCAAAGGCGTAGAGATTATGCATTCTGCTCTCATTTGAAAGCGCTTCTCGCTCTCCCTAAAAAAATTTCGGTGGCTTAGCTCGGCTATGCCAGGATATACGTAGCGTGAGCTTATGCGCGCGAAATTAGAGGCGCTATCAAGCGGCTCCGGTGCAGCGTCAGACTTGGCTCCTGCGCAACGGAGGCGCACAGCTGGGCACGCGGCGGCGTCCAGTGCGTCTGCCGCGGCTATGACGTCACTCCTCTGCAGGCGCTGACCGGCCGAGGCGCACGCGGCGGCGGCGGCTCCGGCGCGCCAGCTGTGTACCGTGTGACGTCACTGCCTCCTCTCGCTTGCGCAGCACCGCTTTTTGGGAGGCACGGGAAACTGCTTAACCTGGTTTATCGTTTGCCACTGAAGATCTCTCGGGTTTTCTCTGTTGTCGCGTTCAGCGATGAAATCGGACCTGGCCGTGATCTCAAAACAGGTCAGCCTCGGCGCGTCAGATAACAGGTAGTACAGCTACTAAGCGATTCAGTTATTGTTTGTCTTTCTACCGTACACATAGTCGGTTAGCTCCATAATGTGCTATTGCGAGGCAATCATAACGCAAAAAAGTAATTAAATCAAACTTGTTTCAGCATGGTGGAAAAGAATAAAAAGGTCGTTAATTAGTGCGTGCTTTCAAATTAATTCTTTGTTCCGTATTGCTTTGAGTGATTGGACGGATGAGCCAATAAAAAATGCATTTAATAAAGACGCGCTATTTCCTGGCTACAGCGATTCAAAATCAAATAATTCTGATTTAAATAATATAAATCTGATTTAAACCAAATAAATCTGATATAAATAACTTCTAAAGATTTTTTGCGTGTGTGTGTGTGTTTTTTTTACGTTTGGTGACAGTGCAGTTGAAGGTGTAGTTGGCCTGGGCCAACTTGAATCAGATACTTTACTAGGGGAACACAAGTTACTCCGCGATGGCAGCGCCAAAGCCTCCTCTCGTGGTGGCTTGACTGCTCCGGCCGTCGACTTCTCTCTTTCGTAGTAAAGTATTCGCTCGAACGCTGCGTAATAAAGCTACACACGCGCTCTCCTCATCGAGAATGCCACGGAAAGTTGTCCCCTTCCGGGTCACTCTCACTCCTGGTGGAGTTGAATACAATCCGTCTCGTGCACCGTGAGAGCTGCGGCACTCGGTCGCGTCAGGATAAAAGTGCCCTTTTGCCGTCGTGGCAAGGACAGTGGTAAGAGACAATATGATGTTCTCAGAGCGAGACGCAGTAAACTTAACGTGCAGAAAGCAAGAAAACAAAAATTTAACAGTAATGCACAGTCCCAGCGCTGCGACACAATTGAGTCACGGCCAAGTCGCTTCCGCGTCACGTTCGCGCACCGCAGGGGAAAAAAAAAAATTGAATTTTGATCATTTTGTTTTTAACGCTTTTGTTTCTTGTTTTTTTTTTTTTTTTCGGAACGGCTGAAAGCGCGACTTTCTGCTAGAGCTCTTGCCACTGACAGCGCGACAACGGCGTTTTGTTATCGGGTTTTTTTTAGAGCGCAGCTCTTAGGGGCCCGTTTCCAGCCTGAGCGGCGTCGGCGTCGGCGTAACCGGGGGGGGGGGGGGGGGGGGGGGGGGGTCACGTGACCCCCGAAATCATGTGCCTTCCCCCCCCCCCCCCGAGGTCACGTGATCCCCCCCCGAGGACACGTGACCCCCTCCCCCGAGATCACGTGACCCCCCGGGGTCACGTCACTACCCGCAGGTGACGTGACCCCTTTCAGTACCCTTCCCTACTCCTCCTCAAGAGCTGGCGCTACAGGGATTTGTAAACGGCTTTCACTTTTTTTTTTCTCCAGAGAACGCGTGTAATGGGCATCGAGTACTACAAAAACCATAAGTATAGGGAGCGGGTTATTGAAGCTGTGGCATCGCTCAACAATAAATAATAATAAAAAACAACTGTGGCGTAGTTTAATGCTAACTCCTCCCCTTCGCACGCAACGGACCGAGGTTCGTTTTTCGCGGGTAGCGGCGGGCGATCTTTTTTGAGGACTTGGCAACATCGCCTCGCCGGGTGGTTCTCATTTGAACCCGTTCGCATTTGTACCTTCTCGTTTTTACCTTCTCATTTCAACCCAGCGCAAAACAACTTTCGCGTTTCTCCCTTTCTCATTTAAACCGTTCTCAAAACAAACTTTCGGGTTTTGACCCTTCTCTAAACGACTGTTCTCGTTTTAACCTTTCTCATTTCAAATTTTCTCAAAACATACTTTCTGGTTTTGATCATTGTCAGAAAGACTTTTCTCATTTTAACCTGTCTCATTTCGAACCCAAATTAATCCAACATCATGATCTCGCAATCTTTCTGCGGTATTTATGGCGAATTCGGGTAATTAATTGCCTTCGAGCCCTTGCCTGTGGCACCGGCGACCAAAAACGCGCCAGCGGCGCATCACGTGACCCTCTCCACCCGAATGCAAAGCACAATGAACGGGCGTTTTTATTTGACTGGGTCGCGAGTGAGCTCTGTTAACTTCTTCTTCGATCAACCTATGGTACCATGAGCACGCTGCATACGCCAACAACATAAATTACGACTCTTTGAGATGTGTGTAAACAGAAGCGGCTTCACAAAACTTTTCAAAATATTGGCATTACCAGAGTCCGTACAGCTGACAGAATATTAAAATACAAAATCAATGAAAAAGCAGATGTATAGATCAGTGTGGTGCTGCCCGCACGCGCGTCAAATTTCAATAAACTTCGTTTGGATTTTCGATTAACTGTTCCCACGGAGGCTTGCCAGCGTCGCTTTCCATATTCTGTTCACTGTTAGTAGAGAGTTTTAGTAGATCGTTCCCATGACTCCGATAATGATACCCGATACTCCGCCACCGCCTCCCTTGCGCATGCATAATAGAGAGTTTTAGTAGATCGTTCCGATACCCCCGATAGCCCCGATAACGATACTATGCATGCGCAAGGGAGGCGGTGGCGGAGTATCGGGTATCGTTATCGGAGTCATGGGAACGATCTACTAAAACTCTCCAGTATCGTTATCGGGGCTAACGGGGGTATCGGGACGATCTAGTAAAACTCTCTAGTGCCTTTTTTGGAATCCTCGGTCTTCTCCTTGCACCCACTCTCCTTGAAATTGTAATGCGTGTTCAAGTTTCAAACTGCATCACTATGCATATTTTTTTTCAGCGGTGTAATGACTTGTTATTACAGAGTTGTAAAATAAAGCGATGTATGATGCAGCCCGTGTCTCAGAGCAAACATACCTTGCTCAGGCTGGATAAATTCTTCCAAAAATGTTGACTTTCTTGGAAACATAAATTATATTTCTCTTCGTTGTTTTCGCTATCTTGTCTCAGAGCACAAAAGGGTGCCTGTCTCGATGGCTTCGTTTGCCACTCGAACCCGTTATTTGCAGCCTCAGCGAGCATTGTTTAGTTCGGTTCCCTATCCCGATTCGGATGTGACGATACCGGAGACAGTCTGGCAGAAAAGCTGCCCGACCTCTTGGAGCTTCGGAAAACTTCTGCTGGTAAATTGCCGGTACACGCCTGAGAAGCGCAACCCGAAAAGCTTGCAGCCGCCAGCCTCAGTTGACCACGCGAACGCCCTTGCCGAAGATATGGGGAAACTTTTTTTCAGGGAAAATGACCACCCGAATTGGCCATTACAAGCAATAACACACGACTGGAACAATGATCCATCCGCTCCACACGACGACATTCTTAACGACATAGAGCGACAGAAGAGAAATGAAGTACCGAATCTGCGCTAGCACTTTTGAAACCACGTCACCATGTGACCACGTAGCTACGTCAACAGACTTGGGGTGGCACGCAGGCATAAGGAAAATTGTTTCATGTGCCATGCAAGAGATGGAGCCGCTTCGCTTCATCTTCAACCTTCATGATTTTATCCTTCAACCGTGTTTCCTTCTTTCTATACCTCACTACGGTGTTCAAATGACAACGGGTTCAAATGAGAAAGGGTCGAAACGCGAAAGGTTAAAACGCGAAGGGCGTGTTGCGAATGGGTTCAGACGAGAAGGGTTCAAAGGAGAATGGGTTCAAATGAGACGTGTATAAATAAGAAAGGGTCGAAACGCGAAAGGTTAAAACGAGAAGGGCGTTTTGCGAATGGGTTCAAACGAGAAGGGTTCAAACAAGAATGGGTTGTTTCGAGATAAACCCACATCGCCGACGGATGCCTTGTGTCGCCTCTACAGTGCGGGAGGGGGAAAAGGGAGAGCACGAGAAAACCCGTTGTGGGAAGGAGGTTGCTCCTCTCCACTCCAGCTTCTTTTTTTTTTTAGTTTCGCCACCTCGAGTGCGCCCTCCTGTGACGCAGCTGGGAGGATGCTAGCAGACGACGCGCTATGTCAAAGCACGGAGTGACTATGTTCGCATCTATGCCGATTAAAAACGGTTTATTTATTAAACAAACACGTAAAACGTTTATGTGAGGGATTTTTTTAATCAATAACAGCGGCTGGGAAGTTGCTCTTTTATCTTAGCAAAAGTTAGCTTCACATTACAGCTTGCGCGGCGTGCGTCAGGGCTATTCACAGCCTCTCTGATTCTTTTTTTTTTTCGAATCCGTGGAGGTCGTTGTAGAGAAAGGTTTTGCATTCACCAGAGTAGATGACGTGCTGTCGTCTTAGCTGTGCACGCGCGCACAGTTGTGTTGCAAAGCGCCGCACATTTGTTTTATTTTAGCTGCATTAAGCTTGCCGATACCGACGCGTCTATCCAAGTGTGACTCGACAGTTGCTGACGAGCAGATGCTGGTCAGCAAGTAACGCTTAGTTACTCCCGCACCGAATACGTGGCAGAAATGTTCGTCACATCGCGACTTACGCTCGAAAGAGTAGCAGAAATGTTAATAAATTCTTAAGCTTTCGGCCATGGCCCGGCAAATTCAGGCGATTGAATACTTTGTTCTATCCTGTTTTTATTAAGAATTGCTCACAGATTTAAAATCGCCCGATGAGAAGCGCGTTCCGCATTATGCGCATTTGGGTCCGCAAAAGTTAAACATACAAACGGTAGTAATTCGTAGCAGGTGTATTCACCATTTTTGGGGGACTCTGAAGTGTCACCGACTCGCTAAATATAAGACTTCGATCGCGAGGGGGTCCCGCACGCTTCGCGTCGACCGGATGAATAAGCAAGGATTTAGTTGAAACGACTTCGGAAGCCAGCCACCGCTTCTTCCTGCCATTTATTTTGAGAAAACGATCGTTTACTGGTCTACAAAATTCAAGAAGGAATCAACTTCGGACTAATCAGAGACCAGCACTCACATAACACATTGGAACCAGGAGGATACACGGAGTCGCTTTCCCTGAAGTGTTTACTACACACGCGAGATGTTCTCGAATTTCGCTTTCCTATCTTCGATTTGACGAGACATACCTTTGTTAGTATTATTTTGTCTGAATCAAAATAAAAAAAAAAAAAAAAAATCCCCATTCGAAGTTGTAGATTTTGTTCTGGGGTAAAGCGCTGGATATTATATTTTGATAAACCAGCTTTTTGTACTGGGGTAGAAAGCAGCACACCACCATCCGAGCGCTTCGACACCTTGGCGCCAAAGCGTCCGTTGGCACGTCTACGCGTGCCACGTGCGGTTTCAAACTTTGGTAAAAGGTCCCTACGCGGTGAGAGAACGTCAACCAATCTACGAAGATCGTCCGCGTGGAGTGTTACCAATGTTTCAACTATGAGTGCTTCAACCACGACGTGGTCCCGAAAAGCGTCCACTGCAAGCCTCTCGTCAGCATCCCTAACGGCCGGAGGCTGGCCGGTGACTTCAGTCGAAACTGTTTCAAAGCGCGAATCCAGCACAACGAGCAACAAATACAACAAACTAAGCGTCGTACTGAAACTTGATGCCATCAGGACCTGCGAGCAAGTTGAGGATTTAGAAGGAGACAAAAGCTCCGAGATGCATCCCCAGAAGCTTTCTCGACTGCTCCTCCAGCATCGGCCGCAGCGTGAGAGTTCGGCAGCCGTGCTTAACTTCTCTTCTGAGTCTCTGTCCGAACACCACGTGAGTCTGTTAGCGAAGGGACTTAATTTTGCTATTGCCCGCGGAGAGTCCCGCCACGTAATATTATCGTGGAGGTCGAAGAGAGGTTGCGCCATATTAATGATACGACTGGTGTCAACTTACCCCGTAGCCGCATCGCAAGCGTCTTGGCGAATGCCAAACGTACCCGTACAAATCTTAATTTCGGGGAACGCGCGTTGTTACTTCATCTTAAAGCAGACAGCTCCATCGTTATCCTTTCCTGCTGACAAGAGCAAAAGTACTGCGTTATTAGATCGGAACGACTATGACGAGAAAATGTATAAAGTTTTGAATGACCCATTGTACTTCATGAAGATGAACGGTGACCCCACAGCAAGATCCGAGAGGCAGCTGGTTGATCAGTTGCGAGCGCTACCGAACAAAGGACGCCTGGACCAAACGTTATACTGCCAACTTTTTTCGTCGGATGGAGCGACTCCTAAGATATACGATTTACCGAAGGTGCACAAAGCCGGTTGTCCTCTTCACCCTGTCGTTTCGTTTGTCGGTTCGCCAACTTACAACCTGTCGAAGCTTTTAGTTGAATTGTTTAGGCCGTCAACTGACCGGAACTCACGGTCTATTCGGAATTCCCTCGATTTTGTCACCGATGTGCGATGTCCGAACTAAGCAGCTTGAGAATGACGATGTGATTGTGTCATTTGATATTATTTCTTTGTTTACGAATGTCCCGATCCGCTTGGCTGCTGACGTCGTTGAGGCGTGTTTGAGAGATGATTCCACGTTAGACCGCCGTACTTCCTTGCTTGCGGGAGAAATTATGATTTTATTGCGGATTTTCTCGAACTAAATACTTCAGTTTTTCCAACGCGATTTTTCATCAAATTGAAGGGTGTCCCATGGGAAGTACCGTTTCTATTCCCGTGGCGAACTTGGGTATGGAGCATGTTGAAACCCAAGTTTTGAGCTCATAACCTTTTCTGGTTAAGATGTATTTTAGGTGCGTGGATGACACGTTTGTAATGTTGAAAAAGGTGAACCTGCATGGATTTCACACGGCGCTGAACAGCGCTCCCCACGCTATTCAGTTTACTTAGAAGACAGAGAAATTTTCCCTTTTTTTGGACGTACTCACCGGGGTAGTAATGGAAGCATAGAAACGGCAGTGTACACGGCAAACCATCCGACAGAATTTTTTCTTGTCCCACAATTCCTATTATTCGAGGGAACACAAACGATCTATAGTAAAAACTTTTTTTTTATCTCGTTGTGATATAAAACTCAAACGAGCACCTCCGGAGGCAGGAACTAACGAAGGTAGTTAATGCTTTAAAATGCCATTATTTGAAGGCGTTTATTGCCGATACTCATAAGCAGGGGCAAGGAAAGAGTGTCACGGCAAAGGAGCACATCGATTGTCTCTATCCCATACTGTCGGGGCGTATCCGACGCAGTATGGGGGCCCTGCAATCATATTTAAGCGTCTACCTTTTTTGTGGTTTCCACTTTTCTTGGGGTTCGGGCAAGCCAGCGGTCACAGAGAGAGTAATAGCGAGTTTGTTTCAGACGCACTGGCACCGTTCGAGTTCTCTCCCAGAATGCATCGCACTCGCAGGGTGTTGCACGGAAAACTGGACTCAAACGAACTCGCCAAACGCACCGAGTGCAGAAGACTGATGCTTTCGCAATCTATGTTGTAGAAAAGGTGCCGACCTCAAACCGAAACTAGCGCCTTTCTGTTCGGAGTGATAGGTAGGAATGGGAGAGTGCAGTTGCTACCAACGTTTATCTACAAACGTTGGTCGCTGCAACCTGTAGTTTATAGTTGCGGTGACTTCAAGCAACTCGGCTGTCGTAGAGGTAGTTACAGACGGCGTAAATTTCCGCAACCAGCTGTCTACAAAGCAGCTGGTTGCGATCTTTCATTTCTTATAACCGTTTACACTGAAGAAAACTGATGATGCTGTCCGAGCAGAAGCTTGATTCGTTTGAGCATGGTATTATGCGCGAACCACTTAAACGGCTTAAAACTAGTCTGTTGGAATATCCAGCAAAACTTTTCGTGGGACTTTCGATTTCGATCGTCATTACAGGTGGATCAGATATTAGCCTTGGTGAGGTCGTCGAGAACGAGAGCTTTCTCGAACAAAATACGACGGGGCAAGTTAGCTGACGTAGGTAAATGTTAAACATGATGATGTTGCCCAAGCCTCGGGTAAAGTCACTATGTTTAGCTTTCTCTGATGCTTATTGGGCAGTCAGAGGTTTCTGCTTGGGGGAGTTTTGTCGACAAATGTTCAATTTTTCACCCGCACACGGATGGTGATAAACATCTCGGGGGCCGTTGATGCGTTTGTTCTCAGCATTTCTTTACGCACTGTTATATTTCGGCAGACGAACCTTTGTCGTCTGCTCCACAAAGGTGACATATTGAGCTTCCGGCTCAGCAACACTTCCTTTGATTTCCTCCTCCCAATACTCTAACTAACTCGTCTGCTCCCGCTCCTCGCCGGCCTCGCCCAACGAGGTAGAGGTGCTTAGAGCGATAAACCGGGGCTCCGGTTTGCACTCGAAAGTGACCCCCATATAAGGCCGCTGCCATTGTACGCAAATTTGACCACTCGTCACGTGACCAAACCAAATGCGTGACGTCACAGGAAAGATGGCAGCGCCCAGGCAGCGGCTGGTCCCAGCTAGGCCGGAGCTTGTCGGATGCTTTGTTCGTTGTCGTTCGTGTCGACAAGTTGATTTCAGACGCGGAAGCCGTCATATGAGGCCGGTCGAAAGCGACTTCAGAGTTCAGCGTGGTGTCTGACGTAGGTATAACGTGAAAATAAGGAGGAACGGTGTGCATTTCGCTGGTGACCGATGGGGATATTCCACGAAAAAGACAATTGGCCCTACCTTGCTCGGACCTCGGATTGATTCGGATACCACTAGGATAAATTTTAAGGCGACGTTTCTGTGCTCTCGTTGACCATCGGAATATTCTAGGCTTGCAGTGAAGCTTGTGCAATATATTTGGATACACAGTTTAGCGACGGAAATTGCGTGAGTCGTGCTTGGCAGTGTGCAATCGTGGTGCCGCTTCGTTCAAATGACCGAAGGCTCACTTTGGTTGTGCGGCGCACCAGAGAGCTGCCTTCAAGCGGGTAGTTCCTGTGCCGTGCTTTAGGTGATGCTGTGTTGCATCCTAAATTGTTCTGTCGTAGACGTGCACTTTCACAGAGCACAGGTGTTGCAGTTAGTATTGATTCCGTTTGTCTTGCGCACGTTTCGTCGACACAAGTTTCATCAACACTCGGTACGCGGATTGCAAGCTGTATGGACATTTCATCGCCCGTGTTACCTACCTTGTCCACCCCTTCGCGCCGCTTCGCGACGACAGTCTGCAGCGGCTCATTACCAGAAAGGTGGTTCCACATCCATTTCAGTTCAGTTCGTTCACGGCAGTCGCCAAAGGAGAGAATTTATTCGGACAGAATGCCACTAAAGCAAAGCAGCTTCTTTAGTGGTCAGGATAGACTCTCTTCTGTCAGTTCGGTATATTGTCACAGATGCTTGCTCCAGTCCTGTCTTCTATCATTATTTACTATTCTGGAAAGTTCCAGGCTATGCTCAGCTGTCATCGTATGTTCTGGTGGAGGTGCTGGGTGATTTACCCATAGCCCTTCACTCTGCGTGCACCCTGGCGGCTCTTCAGCCGAGTTGCCCGATAACGGGACACGGGTGGCAGACTATGCCGTTTCTTGAACCCCCGACGAGCCGTGTACCAAGTCCTAACCCAACTTGGCAGAAAAGCCGCAAAACGAGCGAGTACCACAAGGACGAACCTTGGGAATACACCACGAAGAACCTGAAATCCGAGCCAGTCGCTGCTACCAGCAAGAACCACCGGAATTCTGTCTTTTGCCAGAAAAACCGAAGCTGACTAAGACAACAATAACAAACCTGTAGCAGCAAACCGTGTCCGCTCCCACCATTGTTTGCAAGGCCGTCGCACCTCACACTCCGACGCCATTTCACGCAAGGTGTATGAAGACGTTGAAGGCTGGATTGAACAACATGGCTCTGTCGCCCGCCACAGTGAATGTACAGACAATCGGCTCCTTAAGAACCTATATTTCTCGTGTAAGAAACCCCCAGGCACTGGTTTGAGAACCATGAATCCTCCTTAACGTCGTGGGAAGTTTGCAAGATCGAGCTGAAGTGCACGTTCATCAGCCAACATTGACGAGAGAGAGCCGAATTACTGACTCTGTCCAGGACACGGCCCCAACGAGAACGTCATTGCCTTCGTGGAGGATGTTTTGCATCTGATCGAGCGCCCACGCCGACCCGGATGCTACAGAAAACAAGAAGGTAAGAATCCCATGTCCCTCATGTGAGGGACAACGCCTTCGGCAGCCTTGTCAGGAAACCCACAACAACAGTCGAAGGGTTCATATCACCGACGCTTCCAACATTAAACGTGCACTGCATGCCCGAGCCTGTCACAATCAACAACTCACTATGCCTCTCGACACTTGAGTCGTCCACCTGGAACTTCGACGCCAGCCTCCCAGGCATCCGCGACATCATCCACGACATTGCCCGGGAGGAGATCAGGAAGCTACTGCCTGCCATCAGTTGCCCAGCTTTTATTTTGATTGCCGAGATTGTTTCGGAAAAAATTTAACAGGCGTTTCAACCGCAGACTTCTGCGAGCGAAAAGTCATCTGATGAACCGAAAGTGACTTACGCCACGATGGCACGATGAACGCCACCGGCTTCCCCTTAGTATTCAGTGCCAATTCAATGAGACACCCCAACGCCAAAGTATTCTCGACATCCGGTGTAGGTCTGCGCTGAACAAAGTACCTCGAGGAAACAAGGTGTTGCGAATGGCCGACCGAAAGCCACTCTGCTACCGCTGCATGAGGCCGACCATGTCCATTGGAGCTGCCCATAAAAATGATTTTGCCTGCAAGGGTTTGTGCCGGACGACCCTCAACCACGTCTGGAAGAGCGACCGTGGGACATTGAGGATTATGTTTGGCAGACTTTGGCCTTGGTGCCGACATTACCCCGAAGCTCCTGATCGCCATCACCTCGACGAAAGGTAAGCACAAGAGAGCAGGTGAGCGGCAATGCAATGACAGTTGATTTGATGTTGGTTGTCATCCAAGGACAATACGTAATAATTTGCTGGCACCAATTATCTGTGTCCATGCCACGAAGGACACAATTTCCAACTTTGACGGAGAATGCCGCTGAGTGACTTGAAAAAATAGAATGGTTGGTTGTTCTCAAAAGTGGACACCAAGCATCACCCGACTTCACTTTGCCACACGTGACTTACACAAGTTGCAGTGCTGGCAGGATGCAGAAGAAATCGCCATTACGAAATGGAAGTGAAAATTGTTTGGATAGCAAACTCACATTGTTGCCAGCCATCAAGACAACGGTAAAGCAAAAGGCACAGCCACGTAAGCAATACATGCCCGAGCTTGCTGCATCGACGCAGAAAACTATACCAGAAAACATTGCGGATTAGAAGCCTGCCCTGCAGCTTCAGTGCATCAGATGTCAGTGGCCGCAATTGACGTATGATTACAAGACGGCATCAGTCAGTCAAAGTTGCCACTCGACCAAACTGAACACCGCCGTGCCAGGAGCGTCATCCATCAACAACGAGCACAGGTACTACGAGTGACAGCCTGGCACGATACTGTCGCAGAAAGAACTTGTTATGGAACCATTTGATACGAATCAATAATTATGCAATCAAGTGGAAATAAACGTATCTGATACACTAACCAAACAAACATCTTTCCGCTTGCCTTTACGCCTTCGAAGTCTAAACACCAAGAATTATGTTCACGGCATGCGGCGGAGCTTTTGAGGACACTTGCATCTCTCATTGCCTAATATTATTAAATGGGACAAACCAGACAATTGTTGCAGGGGGTTGCACTCCTTCCACCTTCTGAACATCTGGTGCACCAAAAGCAAACTCCAGTGATGTGAAAATGTTATTTATTAACTTATTCCCTTCAAAGACCACTGCAAGCATTGCAAAAGGGATATTTAAAACTATACACACATGATAATACCATCATAGCACACTGACGTTAGTGAGCACAAAACGGGCCCAGCTGCTGAGATATTACACTCGTAAGAAATAATTGTTGCAGTAACTTGTTAATTAAAAAGATTAACACACCTCCGAGCCTCTAATTTAATAGTATGTGTTCATGCATTGTTATACAGCAGGACACTTCCTATACATATGACACAACAGACCCTTTGCAAAACCCTATGGAGCAACACAACTGTGACCATTCTTTTTCGGCGTAAAGCACACAAATGGGCCCCAGTTCATGTCGAATGCTAATGCAGCATTCGTGTCCAATAGGCACTGAGCCAAGTTCACAGTGATGGCTGACATAACATTTTTACCGAACAAATGCCCAAAGTATGAAGGCCTTGGGTAATTAGAGTAGTAGCTACTGTAATTCGTTTCATCACAATTTGGCAAACGGCAAAGGCTACACCCTCGGTGAGCCAATATGCACGTTGGAGAGAGGCACATGACAAGATTCTATCGGTGCTCGTCTGCACAGATTTGTCGCACACCTTCACTCCGTCTCTCTGATTGGCTCGAGGGGGCTGTGGCGGTTGCCCTTTTCTAAGTTACCGCGAAACAAAGTATAGGCAGCCTATACTTTTGAAAAAAGTCTATTGAAGAGATTGAAAGGAATGGTACACTGTTAGAAAAACTCCTGTCAAAGTATGGGACACATACATGCTAACCTTGTTGCCACAACATGTACTGTATTACCGGACTACAGAACATGTTCCATACTTCTTTAGTATGGGACATGTTGTTGCTGTGTGGGCAGCCACAACAAGTTCCATACATCATCATTACGGAACAAGTACTGTATGCTACAGGAAATGTACCATCATGGCACACAGCAGTACATGTTCTGTTGCAAGCCATGCCAGGACACATACCATTTTTACGAGGTACATCACATGTTCCAATGCGTCCAAAACAGCAAATGTCACATTTCTTGTACGTACGGAAAAAGTTCAGTCTCATTTGTGATGGTACTCGCCCCATTTTACACTACTACCGCTATGGTTTCTGGAACGCGTCTCCGACTGGTGTGTTTACCGCGGCCAAAAAAGTGGTCCCTCGATTTCCGCCTGATGACGTCATACAAGTGTCATGCTGTCACCGGTCGCGACCGTGGTGGTGTCTCAGCAGCCGTGGATATGGAAGATGCCTGTTCTGCTGCAGGTCGCTCTGCACTGTGACAGTTCACGGAAGCTATAGCAGCCGGGAGTTGGGACGTCTGGGACGCCGTGACGACAGCGACACTCGCGTTCGCCCGTGCTTTTCGCAAGCATTACTACGGCCAACCGCCAGCATCGCGACAGGCAACAGCATGACACTCCGGCTTCTGTGACGTCATTTGTTGCCACATTGGGACCACTTTTGATGTATGGGCGGGATAGGACGCTAAACACACCAGTCGGAGACGCGATCCAGGCAGCATACTACCGCTAATCACGAGTACATCCGGGCTTTGTATGTCACATGCCAAGCTTCTCCTTGAAAAGGTTAATAGGTGACATGCAAAACAGGGATGTCCTGACGGTTTGAAGGCGCAACTTGATGCAAGTTTTTGCAACATATAATTACCTGCAATGCGCAAATGTTCCCCAAACTTGTATGGAAAATTTGAACTGTTGTATCTAATGCGAGCACTATCCTGAAAACAGAACAATGAATCTGTGACATATATATACTCAACAGCCAGGAATGCTATGAGAAGGTTTTCGCATGCTACTTCAATTTTAGGGAGCATTGTACATGCAGTGACGGGGATAAAGACAGGTAAACATTTGTAAAAATCCTCATGAAACTAAGTTCACGCTTGATGCTGTTGGTTCCAAACCATAGCAACGAACCCATTGTGAAGAAGAGCGAACAGTTTGCTGCTTCAAAAGTATTAACATTTATTTTTCGTTTAAATGACTAGAAAACACATCGTGCCACAAATATTTTGGGGCAGCTGAGCCTATGTTATTAGGCTGTAAAAAAAGATGAAAGTGAGCATTGTCTCCCAAAGAAAAATGTAAAAAAAAAATTGTGCTGGCCTATGAAACAAAAATTTGTTTCATAGGCCATCTTGGCCCATGAAAACAAATAGAACTATTAACAATAGAAAATGAAGATTAATTTAGACAAGCGCCGAATTTTCTTCCCACTTCTTCCTGAACTTCGAGAGCTCTTGAAGGGCTCCTTGCACCTTGGGATGCACAAGAGCAACTTTTCTTGATGTCTGTCGGGACCCCTCCTCTGGGTTCATTCCCACCTGTTGCCTGAAAGAAAGAGGACTTAAATAATGGGTTGGAATATTTAGGGGAAGATGTATAACAGAAGCTAAGGAGTTCCTGGCTCCTTTTTCAACTTCAGTGTCGGTGCCGGTTAGTAATCCAATCCGGGCGAGTTCTAAATCGTGTCTGTAGTATACTTTGAAGCCGAGACAAACGTCCTTAATTTGGATAGTCCGTACGCATACTACGAGCTTAAAGTTTGACCCTTCCATCAAGACGGATTGAGACTGTACACAAAAGAACGTTTCAGCCCACTGGCGTCAGTTCCCATTAACAACTGGACACATGTCAGCCCACAACGATAAGACATTTCTACAACCCGAGACGGAGGCGACAAAGAAAGACAAACGCATGTCTCAATTGAGACGTGTGTGTTTGTCCTTCTTTGTAGCCTCTGTCTTGGGTTGTAGAATGTCTCCATATTAACCAGCTCGCCTGCCTATAAAGTTGTACAAGATACTTCAGTTAAAAAAAAGAATTCACAGTACCCGTCAATGCAATGTTGCAAAAAAGTCTGCCTGAAGTGCTTAAGCAGAATATTGTGGTTATTATTAGAATGCTGAAATTTCATGTCTTTGTTTATAATACTAATTCTAACTGATAAGCATAGCCCGGTCAAAAGTATATTTATGTGCGCCTGCAGAACAAAGGCTCCTGCATTTGCAGCCTAGTGATATTAAGACTGGTTAAAATAGAGGTCGCATGCGTCGTAGGATGCATACGCTCTATGGAGCGTATGCATCCTACGACGCATCTTACGACCTATAGAACCAATACTATAGTATTGGTTTTATATGATAATATATCTGAATACCAGATTCATGTTGACTCACATTATATTGCAACATAGTCAATATGATTTACAGAGGAATGGTCCTCCCGCGGGCAGGTCACGCAGTTACTGCAGCACCTCCAATTAATCTGAGCAAGGAACATTTCCAAGCGAATTGTAAATAAGGATGTGTAGAAAGCAGCACATTAACAGCAGGCCTTTTCCTTTCTTAGTGTAAAGTTTGAAGAAAAACATGTTTCAACATGTTCCAGGTTGCTGTTGAACGTGCCAAACGAACACAAACCCTAACGTTAATGTGCTGCTCTATAAGCATATCTTTTTCCGAATTGCTGCCGAAAGCTAGACACTTTGATTAAAGTAATTGACTATGCCTCAGCGACAGTGTGACCAAGTTGCAACGATGCCGCATGTGATAAAAAAATAATAAAACAAAAACTCTTTGATGCACAAATCAGCTGAGTGACAGAACTTAGCACGGACACACGCAAAGGGGCAAGGGTTCTCTCATACTCCTATACGCTTTCACTAAAGAGGATTTCTGCACCACAGTGCCAAGAACAAGAGCATGACAGGAGAACAAGCTAAGTGATAACCAACAAAAAATAAAATTCCAGTAAGGTTAGATTTAGCAATAAAAATGTAGAGACCAAAACCAGCTAAATTTTCTCCACACTTCTAGAGCATCGTTTGCAGTCAATCACTAACATACGGAACAAAGCACTGCCTCTACTATCCACAGATCACAGCTGAAAAACATTCAGCCACTACTACCTCATAAACCTAACCCCTTGTCACAGCTACGTGCCTACAGCCATACTCAGGCTATAATCACATTTATTCAGAAGGCTATAACCAGATTGCTCAGTGTTCTAAAAACATTGAGCGGCGATTTAGAGGTAAATGCTGTTAAGAGTCTACTAGCGCCACCAGAAACCATAGTGGCAGAGAACAATGCCAATAAAAAGAAAAAGAGGTAGTGTGATGCAGACCGTCAGCGGGTTCAGACGTGTGTTCTTTTCTTCCCACACTCGTAACAAAATGGCGACGAGGTAAAAAGAGGACTATGCCGACGTTCGGCAGGATCGAACCGTTCGAGGGGGGAGGCGACAAATGGCTTGCATACGTGGAACGAGTTTACGAATTCTTCCTTGCCAACGATGTTCCTGCTGCAAAGACGAGATCCATTTTCCTGAGCTGCTGCGGCCCGAGGACTTACTCTTTGCTTCGGAACCTGGTGAAGCCGCAGGCACCCCAAGACAAGACCCTCAGCGAGATCCTGGCCATTCTCGGCAAGCATTATGCCCCTACGCCGTCCTCCGTTGTTCAGCGCTTCCGCTTTAATTCTAGGGTTCGTTCCGAAACGGAATCTGTCAGTGACTTCATTGCAGCGCTGAAGAGCTTATCGGAGCACTGTGACTACGGTGCTGAGCTGGAGAAAATGCTACGAGACAGAATAGTTTGCGGCATAAATGACGCCGGGATTCAGACTCGACTTCTTGAAATTCCGCACCTCACCTTCGAAGTTGCTGTTCAAACTGCACGCGCCATGGAATCTGCAAAGAAAGATGCTGGTGAGCTCTGTCAAGCTCAAGCTAGTACAAGCGTTCTTTCCACACACAAGATAATGCACGCGGCGAAAGACACATCGTGTTATCGCTGCGGAGACAAAAGCCACCTGGCATCTCGGTGCCGACACATTCATTCTACGTGTCACTACTGCCAGAAGCGAGGGCACCTTTCTGTAGTGTGCAACTCGAAGAAGAGTGGGAACCCGCCCAATTCAAAAGTTTCCGGAAGAGCTCATCGGGATCGGTCAAGATCAACTCTATCTGCTCGGGTGAACACACTGCACGGCGACATGTCCCCGCAAGATCTTTGTCAGGTTGTGGAAGCTGACGCCTACGACATGTGGCACCTGGGTACAGCATCAACAGTACCACCTTTTCTGGTCACCGTTGAACTCTTCGGTAAACCAATTTCCATGGAATTAGACACCGGTGCGAGCGTTTCGGTGATGCCTGCAGAAAAGTTTCAAGCAGAATTTCCCAATGTCAAGTTGGATTCTTCGAGCGTCCTTCTGCGAGGATTTTCTGGAGGCCTCGAGCAAGTGAAAGGCAAGGCAAATGTCAACTTCAGTTACCGAGGTCACAGTGAGGTTCTTCCGCTGTTTATCACCTCTGGTACTTCACCTACGTTGCTTGGTCGCAACTGGTTTCAAGCTTTGGGCCTGAGCCTCAAAGGACTTGAGCCAGTGAACAACCTGTCTAATGTTGCGGACCTCATAGGTCAGTATTCTACAGTTTTCGAAGAAGGTTTGGGCACATTCAAGGGGATTTATGCGAAGATCCTTGTGACTCCAGGGGCTCCGCCAAAATTCTGCAAGCCCCGTCCACTGCCATTTACATTACGTGATAGAGTCACCCAAGAGCTCCAGAGACTACAACGTGAGGGTGTCATTGCGCCAGTGAAGACATCTGACTGGGCAGCTCCCATCGTCCCTGTTCAAAAGAAGGATGGTCGAGTGCGGATATGTGGGGACTTCAAAGTAACAGTCAATCCTGTGTCTCTTCTAGAGACCTATCCAGTTCCACGCGTCGAAGAACTGTGGGCTGTTTTGTCAGGGGGAACCAAGTTCACAAAGCTGGATTTGCGAGATGCGTACGAGCAAGTGCCCCTGGTTGAAGAGTGTCGCAAGTTTGTGACCATCAACACCCACATGGGTCTCTTCCAGTATACAAGACTTCCGTTTGGAGTTTCTTCTGCTCCAGCAATATTCCAACGAGAAATGGAAAATCTTTTCCGTGGCTTACCAAGCGTTGCGGTCTACTTCGACGACATCATTGTCACGGGAGTTGACGATCAAGACCCCGTGAAGAACCTCAAGTCTGTTCTTCAGAGGCTTCAAGGTGTTGGCCTTAAGGTGAAGTTGGAGAAATGCCAATTTTTCAAGCCTGAAGTAGAGTACCTTGACCATATCATTAGCAAGCAGGGACTCACTCCAAGCCCAAACAAAGTGGACGCGATCGTCAACGCTCCTGCTCCTTGCAACGCGAAAGAGCTTCAAAGCTACCTTGGACTGTCAACTTTTACCGACGTTTCTTGCCAAACATTTCGTCTACGTTACGGCCATTGCACCTTCTACTGATGGCAGGCAAGAAATGGTCGTGGGGAAAGGAAGAAAAGCAAGCTTTCGCTGAAAGCAAGAAACTCATGACAACTGCACCCATTCTTGTGCATTGCGATTCAAAAAAGGACCTCCTACTCACCTGCGATGCTTCGCTTATGACGTTGGTGCTGTGCTGGCACACATCGGGAGTGATGGAGTGGAGCGACCAGTAGCGTTTGCTTCAAGACAGCTACTTCCTGCTGAACAGAACTACAGTCAAGTGGACAGAGAAGCCCTGGCTTTGGTTTTCGGTGTAAGCAAGTTCCACCAATACCTTTGGGGAAGACCGTTCACAGCAGTGACCGACCACAAGCCGTTGCTCGGACTGTTGAACTCCGACAGAGGCGTGCCATGTCAAGCGTCTCCACGAGTTACAAGGTGGGCGCTGACCCTTTTGAGCTACCAGTTCAAGCTAACCTACAAGCCTGGAAGGATGGTAGGCCATGCCGACGGCCTGAGCAGGCCGCCTCTTCCAACGAACGAAAGACCTGATTCGACGCCAGTCGACGTGTTCATGCTTGACAGGGCCTATTCTGATGCTCTATCAGCTACAGCTATTGCTCGAATGACAACAAGAGACCCCGTGATCTCCCAGGTTGTCCACGCTGTCCTCACCGGAACGCCGCTGCCAGTGGGAGGAGACTACATCCCATTTGCTGCAAGGTACAATGAACTCAGCCTGCACGAGGGCTGTCTCTTGTGGGGATCGCGTGTAGTCGTGCCCAAGCTCATGCAGGCTCAAGTCCTTCAACTACTGCATGCTGGACATCCTGGAATTGAAAAAACTAAGATGATTGCCAGTGCCATGTCTGGTGGCCTGGAATTGACAGCGACATCACAGACCAAGTAAAAAACTGTGCTACTTGCCAAACATATCACAAGTCACCTCGCGGCATCCCAATTACTCCATGGCCGTTTCCCGACAAGCCCTGGTCTAGGCTTCATGTAGACTTTGGAGGCCCCTTCATGGGCCATTATTTTCTCGTCATGGTAGATGCTTTCTCCAAGTGGGTGGAGGTTCATCCTGTTCGTTCACCCTCGACAGATGCTACCATTTCTGTATTCAGGACAGTTTTCGCCCAACATGAACTGCCTGACATCATCGTCTCCGACAATGGACCAGCGTTTGTCAGCAGTCAATACGCTGATTTTTTAAGTCGGAACGGAATCCGTCGAATGCTGGTTCCACCGTACCACCCCGCCTCCAATGGAGCAGCAGAGCGAGTGGTACAAATAATCAAAGACAAGCTAAAGAAAAGCGCACACGCCGATTTCAAGACCCAGCTGGCCAGAGTATTTTTTCATTACAGAACGACGCCACACGACTTGACCGGCGGCGCGCCCTGTGAGTTGCTTATGGGCAGGGAGATAAAGACGCCTTTGGACTTAATGCATCCAAGCCTGAAAACTACCGTTCAGTTGAAGCAACTCAAGCAGAAAATACATGCTGACCAAGGTTGCCGTCGGGTATCGCTGATGGAGTCCGGGACAAAAGTGTACGCAAGAAATTTTAGACCCGGACCACCTTGGGTGCCCGCTTCCGTTGTTGGACCAGTGAGTGCCTCCTCTGTTCAGCTCAAACTTCCAGACGGAACATCTTGGCATCGGCATGGTGACCATCTTCGACCAAACACCATGCAACAGCCACCGCAGCTAGATACCCACCCTCAGGAACAGTCTTCTGTGCTTCAACCGACGGAGCCGACTTCGCACCCGACGGAGCCGACTTCACAGAACCAGGCTCGACCCGACGAGCAATCTACATCGACAGAGGAAACCTACCCTCCAGGGAATCAAACCATGGTCGACACACCCGTCATGGTTGAACCGATTCCCGTTGCTCTAAGACGGAGTGCAAGAGACAGACGGCCCGTTCAGCGTTACTCCCCATGAGCAATGAGCGAACACTTTAAAGGGGGGAGGAATGTTAAGAGTCTACTAGCGCCACCAGAAACCATAGTGGCAGAGAACAATGCTAATAAAAAGAAAAAGATGTAGTGTGATGCAGACCGTCAGCGGATTCAGACGTGTGCTCTTTTCTTCCCACACTCGTAACAAATGCGAAAGAAATGCGTCAGCATTTCCCTCTCTCCTTCCTGCCGGAACACAAGGACACAAGAACACACACGTTTTTCCACTGTGACACTCCCAATGCTAAAGCATTAAAATGCGTTAGCATTAGGAGCAACTGTTTGGAGAAGATAACCCTGGCGTTCTGTCCGGGGCGGTGAACACAAGAGGTGCACTGGAGGCCATAAATGTGCTCCTTGCTGCCGAGCGCCTGCTGAAGGCAAGCCTCAACAACGCTTCTGCCACGTGTATTCTATATATAAAAGGGTAACACGCAGGACACGCGTTAATGTCTTGTGATTGGATGCCCCGAATCCCGGCTATAGCGACAGAGCGTCGCTCTGGGAGTAAAAATCACTGCAGAGCCCTGAAACAATTATTCCCGCCCTCCATTGCCTACCGTATACAATACCAAGCAAGCACCCCCTGCAAATTTAGAGATTATCCAATCAAAATAGGGAGGTGGCCCTTACTTTGTTCGGGAACAACATTCATGATGGCGACCATAAAATATTCAAGTTTCATAAAATGGGAGGGGGCGCTTACACGAGGGGGGGGGGGGGGGGGGGGCATACTCTTTATTTTACGGTAACCAGCCTCGCACATTCACGAGCACGATCGTGAATTGCGAGGCTGGTAAGGTGACGATGGGCCGAAATAATTGTTTGAGGGCTCTTTGTTTTTTTATTGGCAGAACAAAGCTCTGCCACTATGACCAGGTTTTGGGTCGTTCAATCAATGAACATTAACACTATACATATTTGCATATGCCATATGCAAATATGTATAGCAACTTACGGTAGAGCTGCACGACGTCGTGCGTGCAGCATTACTCTACATAAAAAGAGTGTCCTTCTCAGGCCATAAGCGGGAGTTCACTTTGAGAATGCGCAGCGTTCAGAGAGCTGCAGCGTGGCGTCCAGTGAATACCACTATTTACATTAGAGGTTTCAACTCGACAGGGGTAGCTTCGAAGTGTGTGCATTCATTAGAAGCTCAAGTTATTTCGGGCATATCAGTCCCGGTAAAATGGCATCCATTTAGTGCACAGATCACCCGGAGCCACGGAGCATCCGCAACACGCACACGAGTATTAACAAGACGATGACTGATTACTGGCTTAGCGTGGATAAGTTCACTCGGAGACTAAAAATATTGGACGATAATCCGTTACTATCCCTAAGAAGCAAAAGTCTGCATTATTTCTCTGCATCAAGCAGATACCACCTTTATTTGACCGCATGTTTAGCAAGCTGCCAAGATCAACCACACGGTCGAGTAGCAGAGGAAACCAGTGCTGAAATACTTGTACTGATTAGCTGGACAAGATGATTATTTGTGTTCATCCCTTGCCCGAAGAGCAGTCTTGTTGAAAAATGTTTACTATAGTAAACATTTTTCAACAAGACTGCTCTTCGGGCAAGGGATGAATTTTGTGTTCATCCCTTGCCCGAAGAGCAGTCTTGTTGAAAAATGTTTATTTTTCAACAAGACATTTTTCAACAAGACTGCTCTTCGGGCAAGGGATGAACACAAATAATCATCTTGTCCAGCTAATCAGTACAAGTAAACAACTGACACACTAATACAACGCACTCTTGATGAAAAAACATATTGCTGCAATAAATCCCACAGAAGAAAAAAATGTCCAGTTAATCTTCTATTTTCCGAGTTTCGATACATTTAACGAATTGCCGATATGTGTGGTTCTGCCTCGGGAGCTCTGAAAAGTAAGGCTGCGTTTTTTCTTTTTTTTAAAGATTGTAGATGTTAGAATGGTGAATTAGCCAGCCATCTAAGAGGAGTATGATTATACACAGAGGTTACTGTGGACCGTTCATACCGATCGGCAAGGTAAACAGCATTCTAATACTAATTTCTAAGGGACATCGAATGCCACAATTTGTGCACTGATCAATCAAGAATGTGAAGACTTGTTGTGTTCTGAGTTCCAAGGGTACAAATAAACTGTTCTATGAACATATGTAATGAACTTTTTCCGATTGATTGGTACGAATGCTTTGTAAGAGTTCGCATGCACATCAATTAAGCAAACGCTAGCTTTTCACTTCAAAAAAGTATTGCGATCGAATGTTGAATCGTCGATTAGCACAAAAGGTTAAAGATCGCTGGAGCTTCCTCGCTTAAAGTTGCTATGGTTATTCGGTGTCGCAGGGCTGAAACAACTTTCCCTAGGCCCTAATGCGACGTATACCTTTCAGTTTGATTCTCAGACATTCCAACGTTCAAACCAAGCCAGAAAAACGCGAATATTTTATGCTAGAAGTTATATCGTAATATTGCTAATAAGTACAAAACGTAAAGGTCGCAGGAGCTTCCTCGATAAAAGTTGCTGAGATTATGCAGTTACCCAGGGCTGAAACGAATTCCCCTAGGCCCTACGTCCGACGCATACATTTTGTGTCGATTATCAGACATTCCAACATTCCAACAAATCTAAGAGAATGCGAAAATTTCATGCTAAAAGCACTCAAATTTCTATCGATCCTCGAACACATCCGGGAATCCGAGCACCGGTACGGCGATACGGAGCTGATGCTGTCTCACAGGCGTTAATATCCAGATGATCCAGACCGATC
This sequence comes from Ixodes scapularis, assembly GCF_016920785.2. Classification (NCBI taxonomy): domain Eukaryota; kingdom Metazoa; phylum Arthropoda; class Arachnida; order Ixodida; family Ixodidae; genus Ixodes; species Ixodes scapularis. Next base: position 247,972,289 of record NW_024609835.1, read on the forward strand.
TTGCGCAAAAATGGTATAAAGTCTAATTCCTTCATATTTTACCATTATACCTGCGTCAGCGAGCACGGAGAAGCCCGAAGTCGTCGGAAAGCAGCTGCACATCACGGCTACCACGCACCGAACAAACGCGCATCCGCCAGCTCTGGGCGCTGCCATCCTACCGGTGACGTCACGGCTCTTTGGAGGTCACGTGACGAGTGGTCACATTTGCGTACAACATGGCGGCAACCCGGGGGGAGGGGCGAGTGCCACTTCCGAACTTCCGGTTTATCACTCTAAGCCCCTCTACCTCTTTGGCCTCGCCGGAGAGAGGCATGACGGGATTGCATTTTGGCGCACTCTCGATTTTCTCGGTGCAGCGAGTGCATGCAAGCGTGGGGTGTCGCCGCCGAAACGAACTCGGAGAGTGCTGAATTAAAACTTGTGTTTGGGCGAGTTGGTTCATACTGTCTTCGTGTCTTCATTGTCCTTGTTCTGTTGCGCTTTTTAACCTTTTAAATCGGAGAGTGCAACCACTCGTGGAGTGCCGGCTGAAACGAACTCGCTTTACGCCGCGAGTGGGCACGCGTGGACACGAGTGTCGTGGAACGAACTCGCTATAACTAAATATGAGTTCGTCATATTTTAACCGGACGACGCGGAAACCTCCTCCACCTACGAGGGCGACCCGCGGTGCCGTAAGCGCGTGATATGTGACGTCTTTGGTTCTGGGCTCACTACTGGTCAGAGCCTATAAAAGCTTCTTTTTAGTAGAAATACAAAATATAAGTGGCGCAAACCGTTTCGATTACTTATAAAAGTTGTGTCGACGGCGCGAGAGGGCACCACTAAAGCATGTTCTGAATAGTCTGTATGCAACGGGCAGCCAGAGCGCCTCTCATTGCATTTGCTGCGTGATTAAACACTAATTCGGCATGACACTTCATTGGCCACAAACGACAGCAAACACGGGGTAAAGATCAGTTCAGAATGGGAGCCACTTCGCCCTGCCATACCGCGAAACGGCCGAACCGCAAGGCAAAGCTTCTCGCCAAAGGCCTCCGGAACGCTCGGAGCTGGTCGGATTCTCCTGTCCATACGACCGCAGCGCCACCGCGTACATCCGAGACCTTTCCATGTCGGCGCCTGATCCCACCACTTCTTTCTAGTGTGCGCCGTTTTTTCCACCGCTTGGTGGCGGGTATGTCGACCGGTCATTTCTTGTTTCCGTACTTTATAAACTGCATTTGTTTCTTTTATGACCTAAAATACTGAACAAAAACTACTTTTATAAAGAATTTAAACGGTTCGCGCCACTTATATTTTGTATTTCGACTAAAAAGAAGCTTTTAGCGGCTCTGATCAGTAGTAAGCCCAGGACCAAAGACGACACATTTTGCGCGCTTTCAGTACCGCGGGTCGGCCTCGTCGGTGGAGGAAGTTTCCGCGTCGTCCGGTTAAAATATGACGCACTGAAATTTAGTTACTCTCTAGATGCCCGCTGGCTTGCCCGAACCCCAAGAGACGTGGAACCGCAAAAAAGGCAGACGCTTAAATATGATTGCAGGGCCTCTTTAAGGCCTGTTCACACACTTGCAACCGAGTTGGACCGGCTGAGACAAGACCGGTTTTTAAGCCTCTTGCGACTGCTTAGGACCTGCTCCGCAGCAGCGCATCTGGAACTTCTAAGCCATCCCGAGAGGCTTCTCAACCGGTCCTACTCGGTTGCAAGTGTGTGAGCGGGGCTTTACGTCTGCTGGGTATATAAACTGTGTTTAAACCCCATCACACTTTGGGCGAATCAGTTCTTGAAGCAAAAGGACTGCACCCTTGCGGATGTTCAGAGTGGGGTAGTATACAAAGTGCAGTGCGGTAATTACGATGCTGCGTATATTGGCGAGACAGGAAGGAAGAGGGCAACGACACCGAAGGAACACAAAAGAGACGTGGCCAAGGCCACGCATGCGACACGATCAAAGGCGGAACTTGTCGACCACTGGACGACGGGTCACACGTTGGACCTGGACAATGCGTCGACGTTGGGACGAGGACAGCGGTAAGGCCCAAGGAAGCTGCTTGAGTCAAGGTTCATTCGTTGTGACTCCTCCGTGGGCATGCAACACTAAGCGTGGCCTCCTGCCGGTCATTTATGAAGACGTTGGTGATAAATAGCAACTGGTTGACCGCTCGCCTCATTTGTGTCAGTATGTACCAACGTTACTAGAACAATGAGTTGGGAAACCCACCCTTGAAACATGGGCCGCTGGCGTCCACCGAGACCGAGCTAAATATCAAAACAGCGCCACCATTTAGCGACGAGTTGAAACATGAAAGTTGTTTTATGGCTACTGCTAGAGCTTCTGAATGCTCCCAGAGTACCGAAATTCCCAGGTTCGAGGTGCCAAGATGGCGGCTTAATCTTTTTTCTTTACTGTGTTCATTATGAGATTTTAGAAAGCATGTTTTTGCGTAAAAACAAACGGAAAAAAAAACTTTTTGTAGGAACTTTCATTGGAGGTTAGTACAAAATAACAGGCGCGTGATGTTTTGTCAAATCAATAGTTTGCAAGGTTTTCCGGCACGATTAATATTGTTTTATATAACCATGTCTCACGGGTGATTTCTGGTTGTGCGTCCTGACCTGGGCGCGTCCTAACTTCGGTCGTTAATCGCGGTCTTGAGAAACGGGGGTTGGCATGCCTGAAACCCCTCCACCGTGTATGGCGCCAAAATGGCCGATTAAAGCCAAAATAAAAGTCACCACATACGCTATCGAATACGATGCGATACACCCGAACCAATACAAGCAGTCGTGCAGTTCCCTGAGTGGCCGCTGCGAGAGAAATGGCGGCGTTGCGATCGCCATTAGCGCGGTTCTCAAGTACGGGTCGGTGCCACTTTCTCGGAGCAGGCTCTCTGGCAGTTTCCCAACTGAGTGTTGTAGTAACGTTGGTATGTACTAAAGATGCCACCTGGCATAGGTGGGGAAACGTCTAAACATTTTTGTTACCATTTTGTTGTGTTAAGCCGGAGTAAACGTTTTTAATCATACAAATATCGCTTCACTGAATAAACACAACGCGTGAAACAGGCTTTGCCGCGCGTTACCCCAACAGCGCATGAAGCGAGCTGACGAGCCGAGGGATCCAAGATCTGCGCGGTCTGCCCCAGTCTGTCCTACCCGTGACGTCAAAAACGATGATGATAAGAGAAGGCACTCTGTGTAGTTCGCGCACGGAGAACCGTAGTAAAAAAATCCCGGCTTCTCGAGGAGCATTCCTAATTTCCCATATTACGTAGGTAATTAAGATATGTGTAGGCGCATTTGAGATGTTATCCTATCAAAATGTTTCAGACGCCAAAAGCATATCCCTTCTTCCTCCGACAACCAAATCTTGTAAGAAATACTTCGCGCGGCGTAGGAACAATCCGCAAAACTTCTTCTTCCTTGAGACGAAAACGACTATAGCTTCCGCCCTTTCCCTTACGTTGCATCTAACTATATACAACACCAACAACGGACGTCATTTCCAGTGATGGGAAGAGCCCGTAACCGCTATTACTGCAAAACAGTGGGAACGCAAAATGCATATAGACCTTTTATTTCTTTTTTTTTGTGTGTGCGTGTGTGTGTGTGTGTGTGTGTGTGTGTGTGTGTGTGTGTGTGTGTGTGTGTGTGTGTGTGTGTGTGTGTGTGTGTGTGTGTGTGTGTGTTGCGTGTGCGTGCGCGTGTTACGGTTGCTGTGTTCAATTTTGACGCAGCTGAGTTAGGGAAAGAGAAATTCCTTTTGTTTGCCTATAAGAGGAATTCACTTGTGATTGGCCGAACGTTTGCCGAATCTTGAGATTCGGCCAAAATACATTGTTGCCAGACCGAAAAGTTTATATATCGTTTTTTCGTGCCAAAAGGGTTTTTAGCCTCTTTGTAATGCAGATTGACACAGTTATTAGTAAATAAGGTGATATTCTACAACATAACTGTATCGGTGTCAGTTTTGCATGTTTGCTTGTAATTTTAAAGTGACATTTTGCGGAAGTGGTGTGACAATGGGGTTGGGTAGTAGTCTAGGTAGTAGCGGCCGCAATCACAATACGTGAGTTTCGGTTTTGAAGCCTAATCAGCGCAAGCCTGCAACTGTGTAGTGTTCAAATACAGGCGGTAATACTGTGTTCTGACTTTCTCTGCTAGTCACCCTTTCGTGCGCTAAAATAAATGCAAGGGCTGCTGAGCCTTCACCAGAAGAGAAAACAATAATATTGTAAATAGGCATGTTTTTCGATTAGAGTCACTTCAGCTTTGCATGAAAGTGTACATCCCATATTCGCAACGTCTCATTTTTAACTTTTAAAATGCCGGTTTCTGATGTTAGGACGCACGGGGTGTTTAGGAAGATGGAAGGATTTGAGAATGTCGGATGTGCAACATGGAGCATGATAGTTCTGTTTAATGTTATGCGGATAACTGAAAACCGCGAAATAACGCTAATTAAGGAGCAATATTATTGTTATGTCCAAGGAGCCAGCCCAATGGCAGTTGGGAGCAGAGGACAAAAGGCCATGAAGTGAAGACGTTGTTCGAGCAGTGCGTTTGTCGCCATGTTGGCGTTGCTCACCGTGTTCCGATAATGAACAGAATTCCTAAGTAAACACTGGCGACGACTAAGGTCCGACCTCCCTGGATAACCCCACAACGCAAGCGGACGCAAGTATGTCAGCCCGCACACCTGACTTTGCCGGCCGCATGGAAGAGTTTAGCGGCTCGAACGGCACTTCGTGGACATCGTGGTACGGTCGTCTCCAGTTTTATTTTCAAGCGAAAGACGTGACTGACCCAATCAAGCAAAGGGCACAATTGCTCACGCTATGCGGAGCAAACACCTACGACATTGTGTGTGCGCTGCTACAGCCCAGCACGCCGGACCAGGTGAGCTACACCGACATTGTTAGTGCGTTACAAGCGCACTTCGACCCTCGCCCGCCTGAGGTGTACAGGCGGACTATGTTTCAGCGACGCAACCAGCTGGCAGGAGAATCAACGACTACGTGGCAGCGCTGCGCAAGTTAGCCACGCACTGTAATTTTGGAACGCTGCCATCGGCGATCGCAACAACGATGCCACCTGCAACTGGAACAGCGAACGTTGGAGCAACGACGACGCTGCAGACAGGAACTGCAGCTAGGGTTGCTAACCCGACGTTGCTGCCATTGGAGGTGATGTTACACTACCAGCTCGTGTATGGTCTACGCGACCTCGAGCAGCGACTCTTCACGGAGAAGGATCTCACTTTTTCCAAGGCCTAGGATCTCGCGGTCCGCGCGGAGAGCGCTGTTCAGCAACAACAAAAGTTGAAATCCGACCACTCGGAAGTGAACAAAGCCACGACCAGCGCAGGATTGAGGAGTTCGCACAAGACGCAGGCTGGGCAAGGACAACGCTGTTGGCGCTGTGACAACGTTGAACGTACACAGCCCCAACTCATCCAAGTTCGCGACAGCAACGTGCCACTACTGTCGGAAGCGAGGCCATACCGAAAAAGCCAGCATTTAAAAAAAAAGCTACAAAGAAAGGGCCGCAACGTAACAACCACTTGGGCACATCAAGAGACCCTCAACCTGCTGAACAACAAATGTCAACATTACATGACCTTTATTCAGTAGCAAATGAGTCCACTACCCCCAAAATCACAGTGACAGTCAGTGAACAGAGCCAACCAGTGACATTTGAGGTTTACTCAGGTGCCGCTTGCATCTTGGATAGCAGTGATACTTCCCGAGCTGTAGCCTACAAACCCACTTGTTTTACGACCAGATGACATTCGTCTGCGCACCTGGGCGGGCCAAAAAATTGAAGTCCTCGGAACAGCAACAGTGGATGTCAGCCACTCAAGCAAGACTTGCCAGCTTCCATTACTTGTGGTACAAGGCGCTGGATGCAACTTGCTGGGACGTAACTGGTTTGGACCACTGGGCATTGAGGTCAGTGGCATTCACCAAACCACACACGATGGCAACAAAAGACAGCTTTCACAAAAAATTTCACTCAGTTTTTTCCGAGACCATCAGTGGTCATGTAGGAGTAGGAGCACCAGTACACCTGGAATAAAGAGATGAAGTGCGACCCAAGTTTCTGAAAGCGCGGCCCGTCCCCTTTGCGCTCCGTTCAGCCGTTGAGACGGAGATTGACCGACTGGAACAGCAAAGCATCTTAGAGCCTACACAACATTCTGACTGGGCCATGCCGTTGGTGTTGGTGAGAAAGAAAGATGGAAGCATTCGTCTCTATGGTGACTATCGCAGCACCGTGAACGAGGCCACGAAAAGAGCGTCTTATCCTTTGCCAACAACGCAGGAAGTGTTGAGCAGTCTGCAGGGAGGAACTACATTCAGCACCCTTGATCTAGCGCAAGCCTACCAACAACTCCACGTGACTCCAGCTACGGCTGAGCTGCTCACCGTAAACACATTAAAAGGACTGTACAAGGTGAAGAGGCTTCCCTTCGGTGTGGCAGCAGCGCCAGCAATATTTCAAAAGTTCATGGAGACCACCTTGAGTGGGCTAACCGGTGTCTGTGTGTACCTCGACGACATCATTGTCAGTGGTGCCACGGAACAAGACCAGAAGGAACGATTGTCAGCCGTGCTACAGCGACTGGCAAAGGCAAACTTGCGGCTCAACAAGGCTAAGAACCGCTTCAATGTACTGGTAGTACAATTTCTGGGCCACAATTTAGATTGATGCTAAGGGCACACACAACACAGATGAAAAGGTACAAGCGATAGTGGAAGCACCCGCTCCGACTAGTAAGCAGACTCTGCAGTCATTTCTGGGCATGTTGGCCTTCTACGACCGTTTTTTAGAACAAAGAGCCACAGTAGCATCCTTACTGTATGAGCTGCTACAGAAAGACGCTCCGTGGCAATGGGAAGAAAGACATCAGAGAGCTTGTGAAGAGCTCAAGAAACTGATCCTGAAGAAGACAGTCCTGGCACACTACAATGAGACAAAGCCACTACTGATCTCATGTGATGCCTCACCGTATGGTGTAGGTTCGGTGCTACCCTAGCAGGACAGTCAAGGCAGGGAAGCACCGATAGCCTTCGCGTCCTCGACGTTAGGTGCTGCTGAGGGCAACTGCGCTCAGCTTGATCGGGAAGGCCTTACTGTGGTGTTCGCAGCCAACCAGCTCCACAAATATATTGCGGGACGACCGGTAACCTTCGTGACCGACCACCAGCAACTACTGGGAATTCTCGGACCGCAGAAACCGGTCTCCCAGATACTTTCATCCCGCCTGACACGCTGGTGTCTAAAGCTTGCAGCCTACGACTGCGACCTGAAATACCAAGCCGGCAAGTTGCATCAGAACGCAGACGCGCTATAGGTTGCCGTTACCAGATTGCATCGAGGAACCTCACGCTCCTGGTGACATCCTCATGTGTGAAGCCCTTCCAAGTCTGCCCTTACAGCCGAGGTGGTTGCAAGATTAACGCTGGAAGATGCCATCCTGTCCAAACTTTACAGAGTGATTCAAGAGGGCACGCTACAGCAACTGAAGGGAGACGACTTCACCGCTTATCGCAGAAGAGCCACAGAGTTGGCAATTCATCGCGGATGCATCACCTGGGGCACAAGAGTCGTCATGCCAACAGCAGCCCGCAAGCAAGCAATGGCACTGGTCCACGCAGGCCATCGAGGAGTCGTGGCCATGAAAACCTATGCGCGCAGTTATTAATGGGGCCAGGTTTGGATGACGACATTGAAACAACAGTTAGAGCATGCGAGCTATGCCAGCTCACGCAGACTAATCCGGCAAAAGCTCCGATTCCTTCGTGGACGAAACCATCGGCACCATGGCATACGCTTTATGTAGATTTTGCTGGTCTCTTGGAGGGACGTACCTTTTTGGTAGTTGTGGATGCCTATACTAAGTGGGTAGAGGTGAGACAAGTAGCTCTCCCACATTGGCATCGGTCATTGATGTACTGCGGTCACTGTTTGCGACATTTGGGATACCACACAAGGTGGTGTCAGACAACGGAACAGCGTTCGTGTCTGTCGAAATACAGAACTTTTACAGGGACAGTGGAGTTCGGTACGTAACGTCAGCTTTATACCATCCCGCTACCAACGGGCAGGCAGAGCGATACGTTGGCGAGTTGAAGACAGCGCTTTCCCGAGAACCGTTTGCATCGGTGGACCTAATACTTTCACGGTTCTTGTTCCGTCAGCATAGTACGGTTCATCAAACAACAGGTGTTACTCCAGCTGAGGCCATGTTTGGTCGGGAGCTACCAACTCTCCTCGATCACCTCGTACCGACAGCAGAGTCACCAACAGTAACAGAGAAGTTACCGCAAAACAGGCAACTGTAACCCGGAGAAGGAGTAATGGTTCGGCAGTTTCTGAAGAAGCCCAACTGGATTCCTGGCACCCTAATTAGACCAATGGGTCGACGTTCGTGGCTTGTTAAGTGTGCAACTGACATCACTTGCCGACACTTGAACCAGATTCGCAAACGTCGCCTTGAAGAAGATGCAAATAATGGGGCATCAGCGACGCTCACATGGGGCATGGGCCAGGACTATGAAGAACCAGAAACTACGGCACCAGAGAGGCAGCTAGACAGAACGGCTCCGCGCAGATCTAACCGGATGAGACGGCCGCCCCCAGGTACCGCGTCTGAGAGGGGACTGGTGTTATGTCCAAGGAGCCAGCCCAATAACAGTTGGGAACATGCAGAGGACAAAAGACGACGAAGTGAAGACGTTATTCGAGCAGTGCGTTTGTCGCCATGTTGGCGTTGCTCACCGTGTTCCGATAATAAACGGAATTATTAAATAAACAATTATTTTGTTTTCGAACAAATTACCTGTGAGGCGAAAACAAGACTCCCATAATGGAGAGGAGTGCTTTAAAGTACTTGACCGTCAAAGTTGCAACACCTCGTTGCATCACTAGAAAGATCAAATGAAAATCACGTTATTCAGAATGTACCGCGTAATTTGTCACTTGCGCAGTGGACTGCGTCATTTTTGCGTCCATTTCTAGTCGATCTTCTTTTCTTGAGGCAGAAAATATTGAAGAGAACCACACTTGCAAAGGCTGATAAACACACAGTTACCATGTCGCCTACTCTGCAGGTCTGCACCTTGCCGTAACCGCTGCTTGTACTACACTGTACGATGGTAACCGCACGATCGCACGGCGTCCATTTACCATCTATTGCCCCGTCGCGTTCCCGCGCGTGCGCAGAGGTTTGCCGAATTTTTGCCAAATCGTTGCAGATTCGGTCCATCACTAGTATTCACTGGACGCCGCACTTGAGGGTGCTGTTTGGAGCGCATGCTCAGAAGCAGCTCGTAATAATAGGTTAATAAGAGCGGCAACCTCGACGGTTTGTAATGCGCGTTGCAAAAGAACTGTGGAAGCTCAACATCAGCACGCGCTCATAATTCGCGCACACAACTATGGCCGCCTGTGAATACTCTTTATTACCCCTCTAGACCGATTTCACCGGCCAGTTTGGGTAGGCCACCGCAGCTGCGATGCCCCGAGAGGAGTCCTTTTGCACGTAGCTGTGCGCGTGCCGAGCAGGACACGTCTCCAGCACTGTCGCCTGCTTCCCGTGAACTAAAGTTATGGCGGCTTCACGCATGCGCCGAACGCTTGGTGAGGTCGGTATCACTGATCTCCATTGAAGTAGGCTGGATCGTGGACCGCGGCACCGGCAGCTGGGGCCGAGTGTCACCACCGGCGGCCATTGATTGACACCACCAAATGCACGGGACTCTATGGGGAAATACTGGGAAAGTGGACTTTATTTAATTCGTAGAAGGTTTTCGACGATAAAACCTTAATGGTGTTTTCTATTAATCGCGAGCAATATCTTGTGACGCGTGGTTAAAAGTTCCAAAGGTGTGAAACTTTAGGATAAAATATTTTTCTAACCTCAGTCGCAGTATCAGTGTCAGTTGGAGAAGCCAGTCGGAGCGGCTAAAGGTTTGCTCAGTCATGGTGTCGCGTTCGCTCGGTTTTCCCCGTCAACCAGTGTCCTGTTCTGCAATTTTACTTGTGAAGCGCATCGTTCTCTTTCGCTAAGCTACTGGTGAAGAACTCTAATCTTCTAATATGACAACGTCTTGGCGATGATTCCTCCTTTGGCTTTTCTTGTTGCCTTGTTTGCACGGTGGTGGAATCTGATTTTTGAGTATACCATTCAGCGATCCATTTGATCAGCTTTCTGACGTGATCAGTTAAGATCGATGAGTCGAGCTGATGCTCCTGCAGTGATGGGAACAAGTTCATGTTGCCCGTTGTTACTGTAGTGATGGGAACAAGTTCATGTTGCCCGTTGTAATGTCGTATAGGACAGCATTCGTCATGGTCAGTGACAACTTGTGGCCCTTGGGCAGTTGGCCTCTGGTTGCAGCAAGCATCCTTCTGAAGCACTTCTCTGTTTGCGAGCACATGGTAATGACACTGTTTGAGGGTAGGACTAAACCTTCACGGTTTTTTTTTTTGTCTGAGGAGTGTTGACATCTTGGCACCCTGGTCCGCTTGTGTGTCTTCCAGTGCTTCAACGCAGTCAGGGCAGTTGGCTTTCTTTCGTACCGTCCTAACAACATAGCCCCAGATCTAGTACACTGCGCTTTCGACATACAAAGAGAGTGACTCGATGCTTGGTATGCTGTCATAGTCATGGTCGTCGTCGGCTTGTGAAAGTGGCTGGTAAACCAGATTGAGTCTCCTAGCCTCCAGCAAGACCAGCTCATCCATATTTGCTGTCAGCTGCCTGCTCGCTGTCACTGTCATGAGGACGGTGTTATCTTGGCTCTTGCATTTGCCCGCTGTGCCAGCCTCAATCTCGTGAGAAACAAGCATCCGTTTGTAGGCCGCCTTGAACTGCCCTGCGGTGAGGTTGTTGTTCCACACCTCTTTGCTGCGGATGGCACAGAACAGCAGCTCCAGGTGGTAATGAGAGAGCTTGTACGTAAGTAGGTACCTCCTGAGTGAAGCTGGTCCACCAAGGAGGCACTCGTACAGGCTCTCCACCCTCTCCATAGCAATCAGGAAACCCAAGAAGGCTGTCTCCTTGTTGGTCATCAGCAGGGTTTGCCATCAATGTCTGTTAGGCTTGTGATGTAGGCCCACACCTCGCCAAAAAAAGCTTGCCAGCTGTACTTTGTACTGTGCCTGAAGGTGCCTTGAGGTTACTCGTACGGGGGTTCCTTGAATTCAGGGTGTCAGAAAGCCTGTCGAACTTCTTGATGAAGCTAACAGTGGGTGCTACGCCAGTAAACTGGAGCAGCCTCAGGTCTTCGATGCAGAACGTGAGGGCGTCTGCAACACTAGCGCTGATTGTTTGCGCTGCAATCGACACTTTCATTTTCTGGCTTTCCCACTTGACATGAGCAGTCCTTAGCTTATTTCCCGCTCGAAGGGCCTCTCTTTCTTGCAAATCGTGCAATGCGGTCAGATAAGCCCACTTGATTTCTCAACCATCACCATCCTCGAGGACCTTCAGCGTTTCCAGCGTGTTTCGAAGAAGTTTCAGCATATGACATGCATCAAGGATAATGTGAACTTTCAAGTCTAACTCGGAGCGATGCCCAGAACAGGAAACTATCGGTGGCCTGATGTGAGCGCCAGGTGCCTCAAACATGCTGATGTTAGCACGAAGAGCGTCGCAGACGAGGGCTGGTATCAAGACTCCTATGTCGTGCAGTTTCTGCAGGCAGACTTTCACCATGTTTGCTCGCTCGGGGACAGTTTAGCTGTTGATCAAGAAGTATGCGCATGACACCTTCCAGCTCGCGTCGAGGGCAACCACGAGGAACACAAGAGCTTCAGTTGCAACTGGCTGGCTGTCGTCGTCTACACCGGTGCTCATGTCTACAAAGCCCCTGTAGCGCTCCCCATCCCACTCTAAGTGCTTCCTGATCGCCATTTCGTCGATGATTAAGCTGCACACTATTTGTTTATGACTCGTTCTTGCTTCCTCCACTTTACTTTTCAGTGTTTCGAATGCTTCCTGTCTGAGGTCGGGCTCACCGTTGATGGCTGAATACCAAGTTCGCAGGGTAGACTGGTGTGGAAGTGCCAAAGCAAACGTCTCTCTTACATACTCGCATGCCTTTGTCGAGTAGAACTGGAGAGTCAATGCGAACATCCGTAGGCAGGGCGGATACTTCTCCTTAATTCGTTAGCTTACCTGAGTTGTTCTTGATTGCTCTCAGGTTCAGCTCCAGTGGTACACCAGACATCGTGTTTCTAAGCACCACTGCTACATCCTTAGACACAGGCTGTTTTTTTGTTTTTTTTTAAGCTCCTCCAGAACTGCCTCCATTGATGTAACTCTCTTCTGAAGGCTCGCTGAATGTTCTGCTGGCATTGCTCCAGTTACTGTATTATGCTGATATTTTTAAAAAGTAACGAGTAATTAAAGTAATCTGTAACCAATATTTTGTAACGAAATTACATTACAAATTACTTAAAAAGCAGTAACGTGCCAATTACAAAATTACTTAAAGGGATACTCCAACATTATTTGAAATATTCCCGTCGCGTTTAAAAATAGGTTGAATATGATCCACAATATCCGTAAATGACAATCGCACGTTTGTATTTTGAGTCTGGTGGCTGTATTTTTCGTTATAAACGGCCCACTCTGGCAAGCGCTCGGAGAAGGCCCAGCGGAGACCACGTGACATCCCACGCAATCGTGACGTAGGTCGTCTCAAGACGAGCAAACCTACGGCGAGGCTCACGTCGAGAGGATGGCCTAGTCGTTCCGGCCACCGAAAAGGCTGCTTTTGTACGAATTTTGAGTGACGGGTTAATCTTCTATAATCTTGCAGAGGGACAATAGCGATTTCTGCGACACACAAAAGGCATTCTCGGGAAGAGGGGAGTTCCTCCTTCCACCCTTCTCCCGTCGTGGCCGGAGACGAGACAACCTCCGTCACTAGCTGTCAAGGTTCCTAGACGAGCATTACAAACGAGGCGTTAGCGACATCCACCAGGTGCTCTTTGCTAATCATTTAATTCGTTTTAAAATTCCTTTTCGAGACTTTTTTAACAAAATATTGGTATGTTCGATGTGATGCTGCTCCTTTGAACACATATAGACCAGAAAATGAGCGCCGAAATTTCGTTGTAGTATCCCTTTAAAAAAGTAACGGATTACAAGTAATCCGTTACTTGTAACGGACTACTTCCCAAGTCTGCTCAGAACCGACGCAACGCCAACTCTGTTCGGCAACTTGGCAAACCACAGAAAGGTTGGTTATAGCGGGACTAAAAGCAAATGTGAATGCACGTGCAATATGTCCAGGCCTTGTTACTTAGGGTGAACCACTTGAGATTTTAATAAATTTAAAGAAAACAGTGTGCTTGAGCAATAAAGCTATTAATAGAGAAATAATATCAATTTACTTCGTATCATAATATTCTTGGCACTTCCTCGGCCTATTAAAAAAGCTCTGATAATTTTGCCTTGGATGTAATATGCTTAAGACAAAGTTACGAGGAGGGAATCAGCGCCAAACGTGCGAAGAACAAAGAACGAGGAACACACAAACCGAGCGCTGACTGACGACTGGTTTATTTCTGGAAACGACCTACCGGCATAAAAACACAGACAAACATACATCGCACCATCGCCTAAGAGCACGTGTCACAACTCGCCAAAAACATAATTTCCTTATCAAAGAGCGCAATCGAGGGAGCACTGACGCACTCATCCTTATACTTCGAAATGAATATTTCACGAGTCACCTGCTGACTGTGCCGAGCAACAATCGTCGTCCTATCCAAAATAGGGGAGCACCCATATCTATACCAATGAATGGCCAAATTACCCGAAAGTGAAGATCTTATCGAAAGTGCCTGTTCTCTGAGCCTATCATTGATACACCTCCCTGATTTGCCAAAGTACACTCTCACACAGGACAACTCAATTTTGTATACCACACCGACCGCGCACGGCACAAACGCCTTCTTGTGCTTCTTACCACAGCCGAGTTTTTTCTGACGACCCCTCTCAACCTTAGCACATAGACACCCCAGTTTTGAAGGGGCAGAGAACACCACAGAGACTCCATGCCGCTGTGCTACCCTTTTGAGTCTGTGCATAACCTTATGTATATAAGGAAGAACCACCGGTCTCACGTTGGGTTTCTTCCTAGGCTGGGACTTGGGGCGTCGGAGACTTTTTACCAGGCTCTCCGCCACACTGACAAGGACTTCCCTAGGGTACCCACCCTGTGTGAGCTTGTCGACCTGGTTGCAAAAACTTGCCATCATCTGGTGAGGGCAAGACCTCACCAGGGCCGCTAATCCACGAAGCGTGAAGGCAACGAAGTGGAATCGTTAAGCGGACGACTTCCGTTCACTGTAGCAGACGACAGAGATAAGCAATCTGTGTAATTACTAATGACTTACTTTCTGAGCAGTTACGCCCGACTGAAAAATGTGTCTTAACGTTCCTATACGAACCCTTATAAAAGTTTCGTTGTCAGACACTTAGCACAAGCTTTCATACACGAACTTTTATTGATTTCTCCCATAAAATTGCATGTATAGCCTAGCTGGTGTCAGGCAATGGGCGCCGGTGGCGACACCGACGGGCTCCCGATCCGCGATCTAGCTTTTACAATAGAGATGAGTGGTGCTAATAGTTGTACTTTTCTCTTGGCGATACTTTTCTTATTGTAGTTATGCCGCTATATAGTTTTTGTCGCCCATGGCAACCGTTTAAGGTGAAAACGGTCTACAACTCGCGCTTCCAACTGCTCAATCGGGGTTTATGGTCCGCGTTAGCAATACTACGTGCGAGGAGATGACCAAAGCGTTGATCACTTGCAAACGTGTCTGAAACTCCGACCGCTTTTATCCTTGGCGCACGATAATGAAATGTGTGACCAGTATGTAGCGCCCCCCAGTCCGCCCGTCTGTGGCCGCCAGCCTCGACGGGCAACATTGGTCACCGCGCCAATAAACCCGGTAGAGCACACACCGCCCCGGTCAGTCATCGTGCACCCTCACAACCAGGCTGCGAGTCGTCTCTTCTCGGCGGGTGCTTCGACCCCCTTCGTCCACAATCCCGAAGAATCGTGACACTTGCGACGAGGATGGGATCCGCCGGATGCTGGTTCCGACGTACCACCCCGCTTCCGATGGTGCAGCCGAGCGGGTGGTACAGACTATCAAGAACAAGCTCAAGAAAAGCCAGCCCGGGGATTTCCGGACGCAGGTGGCCCGGGTACTGTTCCAGTACCGGACCACACCCCATGAGGTCACTGGCCGTGCCCCCTGCGAGCTTCTGTTGGGCCGGATGGTCAAGACCCCCTTGGACGTCTTCAATCCAGACCTCCGGTTCAAGCCCGGGTTCCAGCCATGCCCGCGGCAAGAGTGGCCGTCGCAAGAGAACGCGGCGGGGACGAGCGGCACCAGGCCCGGGTCCCTCTTCAGCCAGGATCCACGTCGTGGCCGAGGAGCCGCAGACTTTCGACGTGTGGCATACGAATAAACTTTCATCGTCCGTGCCACCTTACTTGGTGTCAGTCGAAGTCTGCGGGCACCCCATCACCATAGAGCTGGACACAGGGGCCAGCGTGTCGGTCATGGCCGGGAAGCTGTTCAAGCGAACCTTCCCTGGCGTGTCTATCCAGGCGTCGGACGTCATGCTGCGCAGCTACTCCGGGCAGCTTTCCCAGGTCCACGGTCGGGCCCAGGTCAGCGTTCTCCTTGGCAACAGGGAGGTAATCCTTCCCCTTTATCTAACCAAGGGGTCCTCGCCGACGCTGCTGGGCCGGAACTGGATCCACGCGCAGGGTGTTCGGCTGCCGGAGTACCAGGAAGCTGCCCTGCACGAGGTGAAAGACGTCCCGAGTTTCCTGGCCGACTTCCAGTCCCTGTTCCAGCCGGGGGTGGGCACCTTCGCCGGTACGACGGTCGGCATCCACGTACCCAAAGAAGCCCGGCCTCGTTTCTTCAAGCCGCGTCCGCTGCCGTTCGCCCTAAAGGACGGGGTCACCCAGGAGCTGCAACGGCTTCAGCGGGAGGGGATCCTGGTGCCCTTCAAGACCTCGGAGTGGGCCGCACTAATTGTCCCAGTCCTCAAGCGAGACGGCAGTATCAGGATCTGCGGGGACTTCAAGGTCACCATCAACACCGTCGCTACCGCCGGGAAGTACCCGCTGCCTCTGGTCGGCTTTGTCCGGAAGACAGAAGTTCACCAAGCTTGACCTTCGAGATGCCTACCAGCAGCTGGTGCTCCAGGAGGTCGCCCGGAAGTATGTCAATATTTCGACTACCAGTACACGCGCCTACCGTTTGGTGTGGCCTCAGCCCCAGCCATCTTCCAGAGAGAGATGGACAACCTCTTCAGGGGCATGAGGCACGTGGCGGTGTACTTGGACGGCATCCTGGTTACCGATACCGACGACGGGGACCACCTGCAGAACCTGCACAAAGTCCTGACACGATTGCAAGACGCCGGTCTCAAGCTGAGGCTGGACAAGTGCGTCTTCCTGACCCTCAGTGTGGAGTACCTGGGACACATCATCTCCCAGGCCGGCCTGGCCCCAACACCCCGCAAGATTGAGGCCGTGCTCAGGGCACCGAAGCCCAAGAACAAGGAGCTTCAGAGCTACCTCGGCCTTATCACCTTCTACAGGAGGTTCCTGCCCAACCTGTCGACGCATCTGGAGCCGCTGCATCGTCTGCTTCGTGATGGTCAGCAGTTGGCCTGGAAGAAGGAGCAGGACTTGGCCTTCCAGCACAGCAAGGAGTTGGTGATCAAGGCTCCAGTGCTGGTACACTTCGATCCGGCCAAGCCTGTAGTCCTCACCGTGGATGCGTCACCGTACGGGGTAGGAGCCGTCTTGTCGCACCGGGGTCAGGATGGTTAGGAACGCCCTGTGGCGTTTGCTTCTCGTCGGCTTCTTGCGGCAGAGCAACGCTACAGCCAGCTTGACAAGGGAGGCCTGGCGCTCATGTTCGGGATCGAGCGCTTCCACCAGTACCTGTGGGGCCGGAAATTCGAGGCAGTCACGGACCACAAGCCACTGCTGAGGCTGCTGGGGCCTGACAAGGCAGTTCCAGTGCAAGCCTCGCCTCGTGTGGTACGCTGGGCCTTGACGCTGGCGGCCTACAGCTATAAGCTGGTCTACCGCCATGGGAAGGACCTGGGACCTGCCGACGCCCTGAGCCGCCTGCCCTGCCGGAGGTGCCTGCTGCCGTTCCAGAGCCAGATGAAGCTTTCCTGCTGGAGCAGGCCCACCCGGGGGATACTCACCAACCAGGACTGCGCTGGCGCAGGCGACCAGCCGGGACGGCTCTGGCCGGGACCCGGTCCTGTCTCAGGTGGTCAAGGCGGTGTCCCGAGGGGAGGAGCTGCGTCACCAGACCTACAGCCACACGGCCGCCGCGCTGAGCTTGGAGCAGGACTGCCTGCTGTGGGGTTCCAGGGTGGTGATTCCACAAAGTCTCCGGGCCAAGGTCCTGCAATTGCTGCATGCGGGGCATCCTGGCGTGGAAAAGACCAAGATGGTGGCACGGTCGCACGTTTGGTGGCCTGGCCTGGACAAGGATATCGCGCACCAGGTGCAAGGCTGCCAGGTCTGCCAGGAAAATCAGCGAGCCTCGCGGCACGTGGGGATCACCCCCTGGCCGTTCCCACAGAGGCCCTGGTCCCGCTTGCACGTGGATTTTGCGGGACCCTTCAAGGGCCACTACTTCCTGGTGGTAGTGGACGCCTTCTCAAAGTGGGTGGAGGCACTGCCAGTGACCACTCCATCAGCAAGCGCGACCATTGCGGCGCTGCGGCAAGTCTTCGCGGCGCAAGGATTGCCGGACATTTTTGTGTCCGACAATGGTCCCGTTTTCGCCAGCGCCGAGTACCTGGACTGGCTGCAGAAGAATTAAATCCGCCGGATGCTGGTTCCGCCGTACCACCCCGCTTCCAATGGTGAAGCCCAGTGGGTGGTACAGACTATCAAGAACAAGCTCAAGAAGAGCCAGACCGGGGATTTCTGGACGCAGGTGGCCCGGGCTCTGTTCCAGTACCGGACCATACCCCATGAGATCAATGGCCGTGCCCCCTGTGAGCTTCTGTTGGGCCGGATGGACAGGACCGCCTTGGACGTCTTGCATCCAGACCTCCGGTCCACGGCGCTCCTGAAGCAGAAGCTGGCTGCTGACCGAGGGTGCCGTCCCGGGCCTTTGCGGGAGCGTCGGTCTACGCCAGGAACTTCCGTCCAGGCCCATCCTGGTCTGCCGGACATGTGGTTCCTCCAGCGAGTGCCTCGTCGCTACTCGTCCGCATGCCCGACGGGACCACCTGGCACCAGCACGCCGACCACGTCAGGCCTCGCTCCGGGACCTGGCTTGCACCCTCGGCCGTCGCTTCGGAAGACCAGCACGCAGGCGGACCAACGACAGCACTCGTCTCGGCCAATGGAGCGCCACCCACCATGGAGGCGACAAGCGTCGCCAGTCCTGTGGCACCAGTTGGACCGGTGCCACTCTCAAATCCGGTCCCTGCTGCTCCACCGGATGGAGCGCGACCGGTTCAGGCAGCGCCCGGCGTTGCCACACCCGGCCCGTCGACACCAGTGCCCAGGCGAAGTACGCGGCAGCGAAGGCCACCTGACCGTTACTCGCCAGGGTAACCTTCGTCGTAGACCGCTAGGGCTTGGCACGACCAGACGCCGAGTCGGTGTCGGCCGTGTGCATTGGTTATTCTTTTATTTTGGTGTTTAGAAAAAACAAACTGGGTGCGGGGAGGGATGTGATTAGTATGTAGCGTTCCCTCCAGCCCACCCGCCTGTGGCCGGCAGGCTCGGCGGGCAACATTGGCCACCGCGCCAATAAACACCGTGGAGCGCACGCCGCACCGGTCAGTCATCGTCCACCCTCACAACCAGGCTGCGAATCGTCTCTTCTCGGCGGGTGCTTAGGCCCCCTTCGTCCACGATCCCGAAGAATCGTGACAAAATGCACGCGTATTTGCGATCAATGCTCTCTCTCTTAAATCCAAGCACTCTGCAACACCGAGTAGAGCGCAAATAAAACACGCTTAAGGTGTATCCACACGACGGACCAAATTGCTGTTTTGGTCCGCGGGCCGCGCATCACGTGATCTTACGTCACCGCTTTTCGAGGTCCGCCGGCGGTCCGCGGCCCGCGCTTGTGAGAAATGCCAAGCCAGTTTTCTCGCCCGGACCTTGGCGGCGGACCGCGGCGTTTTTAGTATAATTGAAGTGCTAAGTCTGGCAACAAGCTGACTTTTGTTTGGATTGGAATCCAAATCCAAAGTCGTGTTCTTTTGGCGCCAACTGTTGAAGACGAAGACGACAAACCTTTTGTTGTGCGACGATGGCGGCATGGTGCAACGATGCAACTTTTTACTTCATTGCGCTCGTGGAGCGATTTCCCGCTCTGTGGGACAATAGATGCATGCCCTTTCCGGTTCACTTAAGTCCTCCTCGTCTTCAATAGTCAACGCCAAAGCCACCGCGGCCAAAAGTCTCTTTCGTTCAACCTCCATCTTGGCTCCTTACAAATAGCCTCAAAGCAGCTCGTTGCACGCGTTTGGCGGAGCTGTGAGGTCGAGGGTTAGACCGGCCCGTTCACTCTGTCGTCTGCTCTTTTGGTCCGCCGTGTGGATGCTCATTGCAGCCGGGCGGCCCGCGGGCCGCGCATCACGTGATCTATCGGTCCGCGGCCCGGTCCGTCGTGTGGATACACCTTTAGGGGGATCGGTGTCCGAGTGGTCTAGCGCACACCAGCTCGGAGCACGTGGAGCGAAAGCTCGCGCTGCAGAACCCAGGGATCCTGGGTTCGAGCCCCACCCCTGCCCGTTTCGATCTGGATGAGCATCGTACCGGCGTGCGGTCGTGTATCACTACTGCGTGGTACACGTTAAAGACCCCAGGCTAGCGGCTGTACCGCACTGGCTAAATTTCTCATCTACAGCTGGGAGACTCGTCGCCCCTGTGAGGCAGACCAAGTTCTAGGCTGTATAAACACACACACAACCCAATTTTTTTTAAAGCACTCTTAATGAAGCGTTCTTTTTTTTCCTTCTATTTTTTGTTGTTCTCCTGCCCTCTTTCAATCCTGGAGCACGCTCGTTTCACGGCGCAGAGCGTCGCTGGATCCCTCATCCCCGCCGGGAGCAGAAGGGAAGATGTTCGGCTGGAACGTCCAGTCAGTGATGAGACGAGCATTCCGTCGGCGTTTGGCAGGCAGTCGGGCCGTCCACTTCCGTTGCTGGCACTTAACCGGATATGGTTAGGTGCCAGCCATATAGAACATCCTGTGTTCATTTTTTTTATCAATAGTTTTACGGGTGACACTATCCAGAGCTATCGAGCTTGTCTCCAGTCGTCGCCGCTACGGAAAAATCTCTTTTCTCCGCTTTTGGCGCGAGGCCAGGGGAGGGGGTTTTCCTAGGGTGCCTACATGTTTCCGCTCCGCTTTAGGGTGGCGCCAACATCTCGTTACCCTTTCCCAGATCCTCTCCCCCCGCCATTTTTTCCCACGTCTTAGTTCGCTAAACGTACACAACGTTGAGTTTCCATAGTCTCGACACACTTGCAACACTGTGAGGCCACTTCCGTTTCCTTTCATAAGAGGAGTCGAAGGCTGTCGCTCTCTTTATTCGGGTGTTTCATATTTTGAAGTTGCGAGCAGGAAGTGTGCGTTGCTTTTAGCGAAACGCGAGTTCCCGCGACAAAATGGAACGCCACAGACCGCCATTGAACGCCGAAAGTTCGCAGTCGGAAAGAGTGCGGTGAGCGCTCCCTAGCCCTAACGAGGATTAGCGGCGTAGTCCGACAGCAGGACCGGCGAGTGTGACAAAATGGTCGACGAAAACAGCGGAGGTTGCCATGGTAACGAGGTAAGCAACACTGGTTTGTCGGCAACAGGCACCCTAGGTTTTTCCGTCGGCCGCCCCGGCATTCCGCCAGTAACGGCGCTTTGAAAGGAGAGTCTTCCGTGTCGTCTGCTTGAAAACGTGTTTTCAAACATTGATCGTGCTATCCGAAATCCCACTTTGGCAGTATCCAGTTGTTAAGCGTAATGTTAGATGGTTTAAAAAAAACTTCCATTGCGCTTACCCACTTACTTGACGGATCACTGGTGACCGTCGTCCGTGGCATCCATGACGCCAACAACGATACCTATGAGAATTCACCACGTCCCACCTCCGTCCTCAGTTACGCGACGACACCGATCCACCCGCAATGCGCGACCGTGCTGCAGCTATCGCTTTCGTTTCTTCGCAGATTGTGGGCGAAAAATACGACTTCTATCTCTTCCGTATTTTTGTTTGAATTCCTGTATATACGCGTCCTCGCTATTTTCCGTTTCTTCTCATTGGCGATTTGACTACGCTAGCCTCGCGCCTGTCCGTCGGTAGCACACAAATTTGCGCAACAACACGCTTCCCAGGTGCTCCGAGTCTTTCTAAAATTTACGCATTTAGCAATCTTCGACTTCGTTCAGCAACTTTATCGTTGGAAGAAGCATCAGTTTAATTTTACTGATCAAAAAGGGCATTGCACAAAATTAAATGATGCTTTAATTATCTTAGACGCCGTGTTCTGGGTGCGGCAGTATGCGCCGGCGTTTTGGCATCAGGGCTGTGCGGCTGAAGCATCGCCACCAGAATTCCTGTATATAGCTACCTACGGTCGCTACTAGAGTTCCTCGATATTGCCGCACGCAAGGCTGAGAAAGCTCGGTCACGGTCCTCCAGAAAGTTCCCGTTTATTCATGTACCGCACGTAACTTCTATCATTTATCCCTGCTTATGTTTTCTAGAAAGTGCGTGTTCATTCTCGCCCCGATCACGCGACGCTCGAACCGCTTTCGCCGAATCTTCGAGATAACGACGCACTCTAGATAAGAGGCCGCCCGCGACCTTGTCGAGTCAGTTTCGCACCAGCGTTCGACTCTGCTGCTACGCCGACTTCGACGCCCGCGACGCTCTATTGTTATCTTTTGTACTCGTTTATTTTTGGCACAAGTTCGCCACATTAAACGTTTATTTCTTTCTGTTTATTTCCTGTTTTTTTGGTCACCACCCGTGACATTTTGGTGGAGGTGCGGGGTACCGCATGCCCCTGCCGCGTACTCCTCCGAGGGCCCGCAGTGCAAGTCCGACGCCTAGCCTACGAAGAACCGACGAAAGCACTTCCGAGATCCGGTTCAGTCGTCGCACCCAAGGTCTACACCCGGAATTCGGACCTCTACCGCCCAAGACTAAGCAGCCAACGAGGCCAACGATGGACAGCCAGTCGTCCCAGAACCCGTCCACCGCCAGCGTCGTATACCTGCCCGTCGCCCCACGCAACCCGACGCCGTTCCATGGTGAGGCCCATGAGGATGTGGAGGATTGGCTACAGCATTACGAACGAGTGGCCCGCCATAACCAGTGGACACCAGAGCAGTGCCTTCAGAACGTCTACTTCGCTCTGGAAGGCACGGCGCGCACCTGGTTCGAGAACCACGAAGCGTCGATTTCTACGTGGGAAGAGTTCCAGGCCGAGCTGCGACGCACCTTTGCCAACCAGCAGCGACGACAGCGTGCCGAAGAACTCCTCCAAGCAAGACACCAAGGGCCAAACGAGAGCGTCACAAGCTTCGTCGAAGACGTTCGCCGCCTCATGAACCGCGCCGACCCAAACGCTCCCGAAGAGAAAACGTAGCGGGTCCTAATGCGCGGCGTCAAAGAAAACATCTTCGGGGGCCTCGTGCGGAGCCCGCCTACGACTGTCCAGGGTTTCATTACTGAGGCCACCAACATCGAACGTGCCCTTCACGCACGGGCCTCACACTACCAGAGACTTCCCGGCTTCGCTGCCCTCTCGCCGTCCAGCTGCAGCATCCCGGACATCCGCGACCTCATCCGGGACGTCGTCCGGGAAGAACTCAGGAAGCTGCTGCCTGCTGCCAACCAGCCGGCTTCGCTGTCGATAGCCGAAGTGGTGCGCGAAGAAGTTCAGCGCGCAATTCAACCGGAGACTCCTGCCAGCGTGGCCGCAGCCGATGAGCCGGCGCTGACCTACGCCGCAGTGGCCCGAGGACCGTCGCCAACTGCTCAACACTACCCGGTGGCGCCACGACGAGACCCATCAACGCAGGCGTACCCCCGACGCAACGACGAAGTACGTCAGTACGACCGCCGAGAACAGCAGGCGCCAAGGAAAACCGACGTGTGGAGGACGACGACCCATCTGCTACCACTGCGGGGAGGCCGACCATATCTACCGTCGTTGTCCCTACCGGCAAATGGGCCTGCGTGGGTTCCACCCGAACGACCCACGCCCGAGGAACGGCGAACGCCCTCGCGACATCGAGGAGTACCTCCGACGTTCGCCCTCCCCAGTGTCGTCTCTCCGCCGTGAAGCCCGCTCCCCATCGCCACGACGTTCAGCATCCCGCCGAGAGAGCCTGTCTCCCCTGCGTCGTCGGGAAAACTGAGTGCGGCAACGCCTGGAGGTGACGTTGCCGAAAATGACGGAAGCAAACAGCCTCCAAGAACGCCGGAGCGCTCCCACTCTCTCGACGCCCCGCATTGCACCGACGCGCCTGCAACGGTGTCCAACAACCTAAACGTTGTTATTGATGGCCAAAACGCATCGGCACTCGT
The DNA here is from genome assembly GCF_016920785.2 of Ixodes scapularis. Taxonomy (NCBI): domain Eukaryota; kingdom Metazoa; phylum Arthropoda; class Arachnida; order Ixodida; family Ixodidae; genus Ixodes; species Ixodes scapularis. The sequence continues at coordinate 247,995,934 of NW_024609835.1, forward strand.
TGACACCGGGGCAGACTACTCAGTATTGAGTGGGAGGCTCTCTCACCACCTTCGAAAAGTCACGACGCCGTGGGATGGACCGCAGATACGAACCGCCGGAGGACACCTCATCACGCCTGTCGGAAGGTGCACCGCTCGCGTCGAAATTCACGGCGAGACGTGTCCTGTGAAATTCGTCATTCTACAAGACTGCTCCAGAGACGTCATTCTCGGCATGGACTTTTTGTGTGAACACGGCGCCGTCATCGACCTTGGAGAAAACATATTGACGCTGCGGACACCTGTTCCGCCTTCAGAGAAACTCCAAACTGCGTCAGCCGCCGTCCGAGTCGCCGCCGACCACGTGAATCTACCGCCGCGATCAAGTGTTGTCGTACCCGTCGTGACCGATGCAGCTACCCGTAGCGAAGTTCTTCTGGAAGGTAACCTCCAGTTGCTCCTGGGAAGAGGAATAGGCGTCGCACGAGGAGTAGCTGAACTTTAGGATGGCCGCACTGTGGTCCTCGTGACGAACTTCCGGAATGAAACGCAACACCTCACATAAGGTGCAGCCGTTGGCCACGTCGAGGATCTCCGAAACTCCGCCGACATCGCTGCCATTACTGATGAATCCTCGCCACCTCAGCAAGACGGTACGTCGCCAGCGCAACTCGACATCGACCCTAAGCTTCCGGACCCGAAACGACGGCAGCTGATTAACCTCCTCGCCGAATACCGTGACTGCTTTGCGACGTCGTCGAAGGTACGCCAAACAGCCGTTGCGAAGCACCGCATCATTACCGAGGACGACGCGCGCCCTGTGCATCGATCACCGTACAGAGTCTCCGTTAAAGAAAGGGAGGTGATCCAGGAGCAAGTTCAAGAGACGCTGAACGACGACATAATCCAGCCATCAAGCAGTCCGTGGGCCTCTCCAGTCGTACTGGTTAAGAAGAAGGACGGAACGTTTCGGTTCTGCGTGGACTACCGGCAGCTGAACGCGGTGACGAAGAAAGACGTCTACCCACTCCCCCGAATCGACGACACGTTAGACCGGCTGCGCCACTCTCGATACTTCTCATCGATGGACCTGAAGAGCGGCTACTGGCAGATCGAAGTCGACGAACGGGACCGAGAGAAGACAGCTTTCGTCACGCCGGATGGGCTGTACGAGTTCAAGGTAATGCCCTTCGGTCTATGTACGGCGCCAGCAACTTTCCAGCGTGTTATGGACACCGTACTGGCAGGACTGAAGTGGCAGAGCTGTCTGGTCTACCTCGATGACGTCGTGGTATTTTCCAGCGACTTCGACGAGCACTTGTGACGACTCCGAGCTGTTCTTCAAGCCATACGGACCGCTGGACTCACCCTCAAGCCGTCAAAGTGTCGGTTCGCCTATGACGAACTGAAGTTTCTAGGTCACGTGGTTAGCAACGAAGGCGTGCGCCCAGACCCTGAGAAGACTCGCGCCGTCGCGTCATTTCCAGCGCCGACAGACAAAAAGGCCGTGCGAAGATTCCTTTGACTTTGCGCCTACTATCGTCGCTTCGTTCGGGATTTCGCACGGATTTCCGCACCGCTCACAAACCTCACGAAGGACGCCGAGAGGTTCGAATGGGCCGAGGAACAGCAGCAGGCATTCGACGAGCTGAAGCGACGACTCCAGACGCCTCCGGTTCTTGGACATTTCGATCAGGATGCGGACACCGAGATTCACACTGACGCAAGTAACGCAGGACTAGGCGCGGTACTAGTTCAAGTACAAGAAGGCACCGAACGAGTCATCGCCTACGCAAGTCGGACACTGTCCAAGGCAGAGAGAAATTACTCCACGACTGAGAAAGAATGCCTTGCGGTCTTCTGGGCAATCACGAAATTTCGTCCGTACTTGTACGGAAGCCCGTTCCGCGTAGTCACGGACCACCACTCGCTCTGCTGGCTTGCGAACCTCAAGGACCCGTCAGGACGCCTCGCTCGATGGAGCCTCCGGCTACAAGAGTTCAACATGACTGTGGTTTACAAGTCAGGACGCAAGCACAGCGACGCTGACTGCCTGTCCAGGGCCCCTGTCGAAACACCTTCCGGCAGCAACGACGACGATGATGACGAGTGCTTTCTAGGGGCAGTGAACACCGATGACATGGCACGACGTCAACGAGACGATCCGGAGCTGCGAGCCTTAATCGAGCACCTGGAAGGGCGCGGCAGTACCGTACCCCGTGTTTTCTCACGAGCCGTGCCGACCTTCGCCATTCGACAAGGTGTACTCTACAAAGAGAACTTCGGGGACAACAACTCGCCGTGGCTGCTGGTAATCCCAACCGACCTTCGAGGGGAGATCTTTCAAGCATGTCACGACGACCCGACGTCCGGACACCTTGGATACAGCCGGACACTGGCCCGTATTCGTGAAAAGTATTACTGGCCCAAGCTCCCCAAGACCGCGTCCACCTGTACACACGATCATGCCACGAGTGCCAGCGACGCAAGAAACCTCCGACGAGGCCGGCCGGACTCCTGCAGCCTATTTCTCCTCCAACTGCACCCTTCCAGCAGATCGGAATGGATCTACTTGGTCCTTTTCCGCCTTCGACGTCGGGGAACCGCTGGATCATCGTCGCCACAGATTATCTCACGCGGTACGCCGAAACGAAAGCTCTTCCTTCGGGGACTGCTGTGGAAGTTGCCAAGTTTTTCATTGAGTCCATCGTCCTCCGGCACGGCGCTCCAGAAGTTCTGATTACAGATCGCGGATCATCGTTCATGGCACAACTGACCCAAGAAATCCTCCGACTCAGTCATACCAGCCATCGTCGTACAACTGCGTACCACCCGCAGACCAACGGGCTGACGGAGCGACTCAACAAGACAATCGCCGATATGATCTCTATGTACGTCGACGTAGAGCACAAGACGTGGGACGAGGTGCTGCCCTACGTCACGTTCGCCTACAATACGGCGGTTCAAGAGACCACTGGATTCACCCCTTTCCAGCTGGTACATGGTCGGAAGGTAACGACCATGCTGGACGCCATGCTGCCCCATGAGCCATCTGACAACGAGAACGACGACGCCCAGGCGGTTGCTCAACGCGCCGAAGAAGTTCGCCAGCTCGCCCGACTCCTGATTCAAGACCAGCAACGCGTCGACGCCGGCCGCTACAACCTTCGTCGCAGGGACGTCCACTTCCAGCCCGGAGATAGGGTGTGGGTATGGACGCCCATCCGTCGCCGCGGCCTCAGCGAGAAATTGCTGAAACGGTACTTTGGACCATACAAGGTACTTCGTCGCAGTGTTGTACACGTTCCTCAAAAAAAGGAACGAAAGCTCGTTCCTCGTTCCTTCTGATTTTTGGAACGCGTTCCCGTTACAAGTTCCATATGTGAAAAAGGAACTCGTTCCCGTTACAGTTTCAAAAATGGAACGTATCGTTACATATACGTTACATTTGTATTTTTGCTAATTACCATATTTAGTTAAATCAATCAGAGTTTTTTATCTATCCCATTAATAGTCAACATACGAGTTTGCATGTCGGGATGGAAGGGCACCAGGAGTACAAAACACGCGGAAGTAGGGTTTTATTTGTTGATATATGCATGTTAAAAATCCCAGCTATTAACCATGTCCATGCTTGTAGTGGACAATTCAGACGAGCCAAATTTAATGTACTTTTACCCAAGGTTGCACTAGCATTTTACAACAACCTCACACGCTTCAATTTAACAGAGTCCCGTGTTAGAACTTGACAACAGTTGCTTCTCATTGTTGCTGTCCGCAAGACAAGCAAGTGAAGGAGAGGGTAAAGCTTCTGGAAAGTCAGTATTGAAAGCTACAAATACTTGGTTGGGAAGCTTAAATTTGTTGTTCAGTTTGAAGCTGGGGGACAAGAGAAGGAATAAAGGCTATTTTTTGTTTATCTTTTAAGTGAATAATGTTCGGGATACAAGGGTGAGTCCGATATCTCGCAATCTGTGATCTTGTTGTAATTGTAGGTCTCGTTATTGAAGTTCAAAAATGGCTGTAGTCGCAATAAAATTTCTGGGTGTATGAGGATTCGTGGAACCAAAGAAAGTAGCTGAGTTTGAAACAACCCTCTTTCTTTGTCTTTTCCTACGACTAAAAGTTTTGCTTTTTGTGCCGCAGTTTCGGCACTCAAAAATATATCGACTCCCACCAGCCCTCCTGCACCCGAAACTGTTAGCAAGCGAGGACCACACAAAATAATCCATAAGATTAGTAGCCAAAAAGTTAACGAGATCCTGCACTTCGTAAAGATATTGTGTTTGTACTTTCATACTTTCCCTGTTAGAAATAAAATAAAAATCACCCCACTGGACGAAAAAAAGGAACGCCGTTACTCTTTCCGTTTCAGCAAAAATGTAACGCGTTCCCGTTCCAGTTCCAGCGATGCGAAATGGAACGGCGGCGTTCCTTCGTTCCTCCTAAAAGGAACGCGTTCCAGGAACGCGGAAAGGAACGCCTTGGAACGCCGTTCCGTACAACACTGCTTCGTCGCCTCGGCGAGCTGAACTACGAGGTGATGCCCGACGGAACAAGAACATCGTCACGCCGCCCACCACGACCTGAGGTCGTCCACGTCGTGCGCCTGAAGCCGTACTACGCTCGATAGGACTGTGGACCTTGTGTGCTTCAAAAGACTCTTTAGTTTATCGTTCTTTTTTTAATTTGATTTGTTTTACACTGCATCGGGGCGATGCACTTTTAAAGGGGGGAGTAATGCCGCACGCAAGGCTGAGAAAGCTCGGTCACGGTCCTCCAGAAAGTTCCCGTTTATTCATGTACCGCACGTAACTTCTATCATTTATCCCTGCTTATGTTTTCTAGAAGGTGCGTGTTCATTCTCGCCCCGATCACGCGACGCTCGAACCGCTTTCGCCGAATCTTCGAGATAACGACGCACTCTAGATAAGAGGCCGCCCGCGACCTTGTCGAGTCAGTTTCGCACCAGCGTTCGACTCTGCTGCTACGCCGACTTCGACGCCCGCGACGCTCTATTGTTATCTTTTGTACTCGTTTATTTTTGGCACAAGTTCGCCACATTAAACGTTTATTTCTTTCTGTTTATTTCCTGTTTTTTTTTTGGTCACCACCCGTGACAATATGCTCCCCCGAAGGGGATACGCAGCGCCACTCCTCCCCCTGGTGAGGCGCGCCCATACTTGTTAGCTGTACGAGGAGCAGACGACGCGGGAGGCTGGTGCGCTTGTCGTGCTGGCCTCGCGCTTGGTGAAGCGATGTACCGAATGCTAAAGAGCAGGGCACCAGTTAATGTTGCATAGTAAAAGGCCACAGCATCGTATTAAACAGAAAGGTAAATATTTGTCTCCCGAAAAAGATTTATGCGGTTCCAGGGAGGTGATAGAATAAGATAACAAGGGAGCTACGGGGGGCCAAACGGTCCTACTATTTTTTTGTTTTTTCGGGATGGAAAGAGAACGGATGTTTTCTAGAAGTTAAATTCGATATGACATGAAGGACGTCAGTTTGGAGAAAAAACTGAACTTAAGATTGAGGGGGATATTAAAAAAGGCAAAGCTCTTGCAGACGCGTTCAATGAGCTTTTGTAGACTTAGTTAACAGCGTTTACTCTGTTGAAGCTTCAAAATATGTAAAATATCGTTTTGACAGCATATATTTCTCTCCAACTAGCGAGGAAGAAGTTATTTCAATTTTTATGAGTCTAAAAATCAGAAGTTCCGATTCTCAGGACATTCAAGTAAAGCTCATTAAATATGTTACAGAGTCTATTGCTTTTATTTCAACTCATATATCTAATGTATATGTCTCGAAACTGGTGTTTCTCCGCGCAAAATGCAGATGGCAAAGGTTTCTGGCATGTGTAAAGCAGGGGATAGGAATGACCTTAATAATTACAGGCCAGTCTCCCCTTTACCAACATTTTCGAAAGGATTGGAAAAAAACATACTTAAAAGACTTTACACTCTTTTTGAGAAACACTCAATTCCTAGTCCCCGGCAGTACGGGTTTCGGGAAGGGCACTCGACAGAGTTAGCGTTGCTTAACCAAAAAGAGATAATTCTAAACAATATTAAATATTAAATAATATATATATATATATATATATATATATATATATATATATATAATCTTTATCGATTTTAAAAGCCTTCGATCGTATTAATCGTAAAACTCTCCCTCGAAAACTAGAACTTTCTGGTATTCGGGGAATAGCCCTGAAAATACTCGAAAGTTACTTACAGTTTCGCTTTCAAGGTGTTGTAATAAATTGCCAACGTTCTGAGTCTAGAAAACTTAATGCAGGCGTCCCACAAGACAGTATTTTAGGGCCTCTTTTATTTAAACTGTATATTAACAACATAGCTAACATTGACGATGAAGCAAACATGATAATTTATGCAGATGATCTAGTATATTTTTTGCAGGGTCCGATATTTCGGACATTATGAAGACCGGTAATACAATTCTAGAAAAGCTTTATACGTGGACAGTCTGGAATTCTTTAGTGATAAATAGTAATAAAATGAAAGCTGTTGTTTTCAGGTAAAAGGGGGTAAAAATTAGCGGAAATCAGCTTCTCTCCTTAGACTCACGTGGTATAGAAATTGTGCAGAATGTCAAAGTTCTTGGTCTTATGTTTAATGAATACATGCGGTGGGATGAAACAGTTCAGATGATAGTGAAAAAATTATCGAAGGTGGTAGGTATAATTTATATGCATAGAAAAACCTTACCCCCCAGTCTGTACGTCGACTTCTTTATAACTCTTTATTGTACTCTTGTTTTAATTACTGTTTCTTGGTATGGGGAAATACAACTTCTGCAAATATTCATCGTATTCATATACTTCAGAAAAAAGTAATTCGTATTTTGTGTAATGAAGCACATGCCAGCCACATGGCGCCGTTATTTAATAAATTAGGAATTGTTCCAATGACGAATTATTATGAGTATAAACTTGCCCTGGCATATAAAGCAGCGATAAACCACCCGGGAAACAGTCGTCTTTCACTTTCTCCTCTTCACTCACAAAACACCTCGTGTGCCACCATGCCGACGCCTGGACGGTCCCGCGCTCGAGAACAAACTACGGAAATCAGATGGTGAGATACCAGCTACTCAAAATCTTAAACTATTTCTTATCGTAGAATATTACAATTGAAAACTGTTCAACAAACCCATACTATCTTTACTAGTTTTGTCGGAACTCTCATTGTGCACTCTTGAGAGCGGTTTTGTTTTGAGTGCCCCTTCTGCTGTTGCTGTTGCGGGAGCAGAGGGCATTGTCAAGCAGTTTTGTACTGCTTTTTCCCCCTCCCTCTCTTCTTGTATGAAGAGGAATAAAAAAAACTTGAAACTTAAAGACCGCAAGGAATATAAATCGCTAGCTGTGCGGAGCACACGGCTAATTATACTTTATTTATCTTGTCGCATGATTCGGTACTGCAGCTATGTTTACTGGTAATGACCGTCCATGGATCACACGCAACGAGAGTTTTGCGTTGCTCGAAGGAGCCGTCGCTTTGAGGGCGGACTGAGCTCGCGCCCGTAGGGCCCGCAATCCGCACCTGAGGTTCTACGACAAGTGCTTGATGCAGTAGCTACGATGGTTCCCCGTAGCTGTCGACAAAAGGAAACCCGGATGTGCGGTTACCATTTTTAGACAACTTTAAAATTTAAAACCAAGCTCACTTTGTTCCCCGGTGCTTACAAAGCGGCAAAAGATGTGAGGTAAAGTGAGGCAGATAATCGTAGCTCCTAATGCGTACTGACTTCGACGCATAATTGAAAAAGAAATTGACGGCCGTGCTCTAGTTTTTTTTTTTTTTTTTATACATTAATAAAATTATGCAGTTAGCCCACAACAGGTAAAACTAGTTTCCAATGAACTCTAAAAAAATAATCTCTAGAACATTCCCGGGTCGACCAATTAGAGCGTGTTGGCAAAGTTACACGTAGAAAAGGAAAGCAAAATAAAGACCAGGACAGGACGCCTCGCAAATAACTGAAAATGTATGGCTAAAATTTCAGATTAATTATGTTTGTTTGTTTTTGCAGAGAGAAAGAAGTGATGTTGACGATACTTTTTCTGGCGGACGGGCTCTCGATAAGTAAAGTTAACTGCGTCTAAACAGTAAAAAAAGCAAAAAAGAAAATCACGCAAAAAAACTCATTTGTGGTCAACCGCAACTCTGTTCAGAATCATCATTCTGGTGTCACAGAAAAAGAAGTTAAAAAGAAATGAACACAACAGTACTGGCGCAAACGTAACCCGAGGAGATGCAAATTATAAGACAGTTCGTCACGCACGCGCGTTACTTACGATTTTACCGCTTTGACGGCAACGGTACATGAGCGCAAACACAGCAAGGTGTCGCGGCGTCTAGCAAAACGTTTCTAATTTTGTTGTTCGACGTGCTCAAGATGCCTGGGAACGGATGAGCTCTGGCCGTATTCGCGTCCCTCTGCGGTTATTATTATTTTTTTTTTTACAGCTTTACGTAGTGGTCTGCCAGTGCATGCATCCTCGTCATTTACTTCGTTCGCAGCAAGTAAAACAGCCGCGGCGTGCTTCGAGCACTAGCTAACTCCGACCTCCCAAGAGCACTTGCTCGAGTTCAAGCAGTGTGTGCGACAGCGCAGCTGTGCGCGAAGAGACAATTTGAACAATATAGTACCCTCAACTTTTTCTGAATAGCTCTGATTTCTAAAGAAAAACCGCATTTGTCTTGAGGCGGATGTCATGGGCGACGCTGTGTTGCAATGGCGAGACGCGCTTGGCTGTCGGCAAATGTTTTTATGCCTGGAGTATCTCCTCCAGCTCGGAGACCTGCCACACAGGCAACCTTTCTTTGCGCAGGTTCGCCTCCCTAAAAAAGAATCACCGTTTTTCAACATACAGAAAGCCGCAATAATATTGCAACGTGGCCGCAGTCGAACTTTAACGTGTTCGTCGCCATTGCAACCGGACCCGTCCGCGCCCTCTGGCCAGCCGTACAGGGCTAGTACGCTGAGCCATAGAATTATTATAATGTACGCTAGAGGTTCAACTGGCGCTAGTGTGCTGTTGCAAATTGAAGCAGACAGCAAGCAGTCCGAAATTGACTTCCGGTAATGCATTTCTACGGAAAAAAGCGAGTGCATTTCCTCCCTGCGCTCGATTATAAGAGCAAATATCACGAATAATTCGTACCCACTAGGCACATTGGAACATTTCCCTTACACGCAGATGAAATAATTGGTCAGTTACGGCGTTTTTATTTTAAAATCGTAGCGTGAAAAACGGTGCTAAAACCGCTTCGTGCATGTATTTATGTGCGCTGTCAGACACTGTTAGCGCAAACTCGGCGCCGGCGCTTTCCAGGGGGTATACGTGCCAAACGAACGAAGGACATGTGGAAAACCAAGAGAGACGGCAAGAACTACGCAGTTACACTGGATAAGTAACTCCTTGTGCTTGCAGACGATCAAAATTAATTGAAAGTCACGTAATATAGTCCGATTTGCCATAAATAAGTACTGCTTTATTCTTTCTGCTCATGAATACATGCGAAGATGCTTCTTCTGTGTTCAAATCATCACCCGCGCGCTCCAAATCTTTGCAAATAGGGGGAAGCCAGAGAACAAGTGCGCGATAAAAACTGCCCAACATAGGAAATAATAAGAAAATGCACCTTCCGTAGCCCATGTTATTTATTCCTTACATTTCGAACGTTTTTTTAACCACTCGTAAAGATGCACGACGGGGTCATATTCATATAGTGAGAGGACAGGCATATTAGCAATATATAAGCACCCTAGGAATGCTGGCGAACTTTGAAGACACTCTACATTCCTTTCGATTGTTATTTTGCTTGGAATCGTCGCTCGTTTCTACATACCTGCCATGAAACAGAGGTTTGGGCCTGAAATATAGCGAAGTTTAACATCGTTCAGTGGTAAAGGAAAAAATGCTGTATCTAAAACAATTACACTTTCGCAATATTAATAAAGGTACATACTATCTGGTACAACCGAAATAACAAAAGTTATTAATGTTATTTTCCGGCGACGAGACAAAATTCACTCGCGTTTTCCCATAGGATTACACAGGAAGATTGGAAAAGTAGACTGTATGTTGTCTGCTTAAATTTGCAATCGGAAGTCCCGTGGACACTAGCGCCAGCTGAGCCTCTAGCGTTTATTATAATAACTCTATGCGCTGAGCGGCACCTTTAAAAACAATGTTTTTCGCAAAAAAAAAAAAAAAATTGAATTTTTATTTTTGATGTTTAAGCATGGTCAGACTTTGTTTCGTTGAAAATTTAGCTGTTTCTTTTTTTTTTTTTTATGCAAACACCTGTGGCGAATGTAGTGTTTTTTGTTTTGTTTTTCAAAACTTGTTTTTCAGATGTTTCCCGTTAGGGGACCACTCGGAACATTAATTTCAACAACATATTTTTAATTAAACTTCGTATCCTCGTTCCTTGCCCATTAAGCTGTGCAATAAACAAGAATAATTGAAAACCATGAATGAGTCACCCAAGGTAGCAGCAGTTTTGCTTTGTTGTTTCTTATAACACGATTCTGACTTATGAACGCAAAGATCCTGGGTCATTGCACAATGTGCGCATGCAGCTACATTACTACCAAGCCATATTTTACTCGTTTATTCGAAGCGAGAGTTACGATTGTGCGTGTAACGCGCGTATTTGGGAAGAAATATTTATTCGAATCGATCAAAAGACTTTAAGGGCCAATGAAACTGTCCCTCGGAAGGCAGGCACGAAGTAATAATTTTAAGGTAAAAAATCTACCAGAATTTTCGGTTTAAAAAAAAAAGGGCTTGGAATGGCCGCAGTCCGAGTAGTCATGCGTCGTGACTCGTAAGAAAGGTGACCGAATTACCTGCGAACAGACTTCATGCATGCTTCTAAAGGCCTGTTCACACATGCAGCGGAGCGCTTCAAGCATAGCGCTAACCTCGCGCTAAGCGCGTGCTGACGGCAGCGTTCACCAGCTTTGTATCGCACCGTCAAACCTGTTGCTCATGGCAGACGATAAGTAGCTGACGGCACGTGAGGAGCGCTACATCAGCGCTTCGCTGCATGTGAGAACCGGCCTTTACATGTCCGCAGACCGCTCTTGTGTATACATTGTTTCCACGATCTATTATCAGTGGGAGCGCAGTGTTCTCGCTTCTTGCTTGGCCGTTCTCCTGCTGCGGAGCGACGATCTCGGGATGCCCTCGCGCGAACACAAGCTCGGTTGAACCCGCGACGTCTAGGTCGGGCCCGTCGGTCCATCGCCGCGGGTTTGCCCTAAGCCACGGGCTCCATTTCCGGGCCGCCGTGAAGCCGCAGTGCCGAGCAGTGCCGAGTTTCCCATCCTGGACTTGCCGGGCCGGACGTCGGACGGACGTTGCTGGCGTCGCGCCCGGCTGGTTGTTTTTTTAAATATTGGTTAATCGGTCTTGGCGGAGGAAGAACGGGCAGCCCCGCTATCAATCGGACGTGGACCCGATTTTGAACGGGCGGCCAAGGAACGGCGCAGCGCCAGCCAAAAGGGCGTACGAGCGCGACCTTGCCTCGTCCCCGATTCGCCGGGGTGTAAACAGCGGCCGCTGCTCGAGCGGCGGAGCGCCGGGGAAGCCGGCGGATGCAGACGGGCACACGCCGCACACAAGCGTTGTAAGCGAGCCACGTCGATTTACTTTTTTTTTTCTGCGAGAAAACGGGCTGCGTACCGGGGAAGATGAGAGCAGGAAAAAGGAAAGGCTCTTTAGGCGAGAGGGACGACGTGCAATTGGAAACCGGCGACCCATAGGGTGGCGCCAGCTGTTGGACAGTGGAGCAAGCAACCATTCACTCGAGTCGATGAGGTCGCCTTCGAAGCAGCAGCAACGGCACGTCTTTTCGCTCGAGGTTGGGGGGTCAATACATCGAAAAAGTACTTGACGCAGGCACGTACGTAGCCGGGATTTTGATTCGGGGGTGATCGGCTACGTGCCTGACTTGAAGTAAAAAGGCATAGTAAAGGGCAGGTTATTTACTTAAAGTAGCTTAGTCCTTACTACTAAGTGAGGTACACATAGCGACACTGTTAGCGCGAACACGACATCGGCGCTTTTTGGCATTTTACTTCTAAATAGTATTAGCGACCACCAAAGTTTATCGCTTACACTATAGAACTAAATGAGCTCTTTCCGTAGCAATAATAACTTGGATGTAGGGTGACCACCCGTCCCGCGACTCGCGGGACTGTCCCGCACTGAGGGCTCCTGTCCCGCGTCCCGCAGGAAATTCAAAAATCTTCAAAATCTCCCGCATTTCACATTGTCTTAAGATTCACTCGCAAATTGTGGCGCTTCCGAACAACGGGCAACGGGGAACCGCGGAGGTCGCTGATAAATGTGTGAATCTCGATTGTATGTCATTTTCTTGCCAAGCACTGCGGGAAGCAACTGTCGTTCTTGCAGGAGACTGACGCGCATGCGCCGTTGTGCCTCTCCCTTTGATGGCAAAATATTGCGAGCAAAAATTGATTGCCCGAGGCTGAAATCATATTGTATCATGCGAAAGGGTTGTTGTGGATAGCTTCTTTTTTTTTTTTTTTTTAGTGAAGACGGCCACACAAGGCAAAAACCCTGCAACTCACAATGGTCAAAAAACAACATAGGGTTTTATTTTTGTGTAGGAGCATGTTAATATAAGAGTAAGTATCGAAAGGAAACAATAAGCCGAAAAATATTTACAGTTTTTTTATTTCCTTTTGATGCATTGGGGTCTGGTGCAGTCGATCTTTATGTTTTCAACTGAGATACTTTTAATAAAATATTTACCATTAAAAATAAACAAAAATATATCACTGTGAGTGAAACTTATCTTAGTTTAATTGCCGCGTACAATTTTCAGGTGTATAATACGCTTTCGGACAGCACAAGATTTCGGGGTGTGCGCGTTGGTGAATTTTCCTTAATGTTTATTTCTTGAGTAGTGAAAATGCGGTTCTCCTTTTACTCCTCTCGCCCCCCGAGCCGTGTTCCAAATCTTACCCAAATGGATCCGCGTTACTCTGGCGGATCGTATCACGTGACAGCACAGATTAAAAAACGCTGGGCACGGGTAGGTTTTAGAACGCCAAGGGTACAAAACCCTTACCCTGGAGTAAGATCGAGCAAATTTTGGAACACGGCCCCGGTCAGGGTGTCCCGCATTCCACCGGCAGGAAGGTGGTCACCCTGCTTGGATGACATCCCTTGGTTTCAAAGAAAAAAACTGGAAAAACCGGCGATCGCTTGTTCGCACTAACAGTGTCGCGCTCTTACAGGTACTTTTTAATACAGTCATTCGTGACCCCCTTTCATTCCCGATTTCCCCTTAAAAGGGAACTCCGCCGATTTTTGAGGCTACCTAATCCAAAGGCATAATCCGAATGCGGATGGCTTCCTGATTCCAAAATGCTATCTCGTTCTCCCAGATTCACTCTAGTTAATTAAAATAAAAGTAATATTTTGTTTGCTGCCGAAACCGAAACATCGTTCTCCTTAGTTTTTCCCCAGTTTTCCCCGCCACCCAAGCGTGGCGTCACGGGTGTGCAGCGAGGCGCGCGGCCGGCAATCGGGTGTATGCTCGCGCCCGCCTTTTTCGCGTCTAACAGCGAGAAAACCTGGGCGTTCGTGCTTATTCGAAGTTGATAATTATCTATATTTGCACAAAGTATGACATTCGCCTACGTGCTAAACTATGAGAAAGTAAAAAAAAAAAAAGAAAAAAAAGGAGCAATTGGAATTCTGGTAAAACCGTTTGTACAACTCGGTACGCTCAAGCCGCGTCTCGCTAGTTTCGTGATATCGCTAGTAAACCCGTTCTCTTTTTATCAGACGATGACTGGCGAAGAAAGGTCGAAGAGTCACGCCATACATTTTTTAACAAATTGCCAAAGCACCACGGAAAATGATAATAAATAAAATATACACCAATCAAATCCTCGTTTAAAGGCGGAACCCCCACGTTTCGAGAGCTGCTCGGAATGTGGGTACAGATGCCCCACACGCTCGTATAACCTGAAGGAACCTGCCATTTGTTTAAGATTTTCTTGAGAAAAGTTACCGTTGCAGGCGCCAGCACGTGTCACTACTCTTGTGGCATGAATATGCTCCTTGGTGCCTAAGTAATTTAGCGAAAGATCTATAGACCATTCTGAAAAGCGCTTCTGGTCGATGCCATTTTCAGCGTTCAGCGCGTATATTGCTCGCCTTCCAAAGCGACGAACAAGTGCGTGCTGGGCTGTGACCTAACACGTGTAGACTGTGAGTCTCGTAAACAGTGAAAGGTATCGAATGGAATGAACTTCATTCGTGTAGATCAGATGGCAGGTTACTGGTCGTGAATATCGTGTTAAAATGACAATTAAAAGAACTCTGCAACCACCGAGCCAAATATCAAGGTGCAATGGAATGCGTATAAAATACACAAATGCACTGTTCATCTTCAAATAAATAATATTTGCTCGAAGATACAATAATGCGTAAGGTACAGAAAGACATAATAAAACTTTCAATTCAAAATAAGTTAACAAAAGTTACTAAAAAAATCTGTGCCCGTATTTTTTTGTTATTATTATTCATTTTTTTTTTTTTTTTTTTTTTTGCAGTAGAATGCGACGGGTTCAAACACCCATCCACGAGAGCACATGGGAAGAGCTTTTGGTTTAGCACAGTTTCCATCAGCTGTAAATTTGCACGCCTTCCCTCAATGACATTAACATTTTTATGGTTTAAAAAAATAACTTTTCAGCCCTATATAAAATTTATCCGCAATAGAATAAATCAAACACGTTTTCATCTCTTCTTCTGCAGAGAATATTGCGCGCCAACTATTTGACAAGCCAGGCAAAGGATCTATCGTATTTTAATGGAGCTCAACACCTGCTCCATAAACCTCTGTAACAGCAGACAGGAATAGCAATATGTCGAAAGTCATGTCTAAATTCAGTCTTGAACTTTGTTTAGACGTTTCACTTCTCGTCTTCAAGATATCGGCCGCGTGAGTGGAACTCCGAGAGTAGCCCGAGCTAGATTCGACGTCCAAAACAAAAATCGTGTTTATATATAAAAAAAAAATCACGGAACCAATTTTGAATAACCAATGTGAATGTGCAAAATGTCGACTATAGTGCTAGATTGTGTACTATTCTTCTTCATATTATTACCGCCCTTCTTTGGACGGATGTGGTAGCGGTCACAGCCGGCTTGAGTTTGCGCTAGTCGCTCTTGAAGCTGTTTCAGCTGCTCAAGGATACTCAACTCGCAGCACGCGGCTATAAAATATTCCGAGCATAAGTGAGTGTGTTTCAAGTGACACTAGTTCTCTCGGCACACAGCTTGTGCAAAAGCACCTTGAAGGGGCTGACTTCCATTGCTGCCAAAAAAAGTTTTTTTTCCTTTTACGAAAACAAGGGTAAAAAAAGAAGGTTTTTCCCGGCATTGTTTCTACAATCTACCGCGGAGCACAGATTGCCACCCACTGCAAAGGAACTTTCAACCTTGAAGCTGCGAAAAAATTATCTCGATCGCTGTCACCCGGAAAGCCACTTGGCGGCTGCCTGAGTCGCTTGTCCGCCTGCACACCCGTGACGTCAGCGGGCAGGGAAAAGCAGGGATTTTTCATTGTTGCCAGTAAAGAATCGCCTCCTGGAACCTTTCCGGCCGGCGTTACTTGAAAATTCAATAACTTCACGGAGAAGTTTTATTTTTATAAAAAAAATATATATATATATTTCGCTTATCAGTTGAGACAGGGTTATTGATGCGGTCTGCAAATTTCCAGTCAAATCGAAGTCGGCCGAAAAATCGGCGGCTTTAACTCAGGCACGAATTTTGCCTCGAATCTTTAATTCTTGTCAGAAAGATACGTGTTCTCAGGAAATTCCTATAATAAAAGAAGGCGCAGACGGCGAGTTCGTCGGACTTTTTGTTCCCAGTTATGGACCGTTGAAGCGGCCAAGGAGGAAACTGGCATTTTTCCAGCTTATCGGTGGTGCCATATTTCACTCCATCCCTTTTCCCTGCTTTTTACGCTACATCCATATAACGTTTTGGGAACACTCTCTATGCTTTTTTTGTACTAATGAAGCGTCTAGGTTATAAGATCCTTAAAGGAGCTGTGCCACGATTTTAACGTTGAAAGAATTGGCATTTTCTGCTTTTGATGTTGTTCACTGTGTCACAAATGGCAGAAAACACACCTCCTTTCATCGAAATGTTGCGGTTCCGCCGCGTAATAGCGAGGCAAAACTTGGAATATTTCCCGACCTGCAAAAAATGTTTTGGCGGCATTTACGAAATGAAGGTAGGTAGGTAGAAAACGTTTATTGAAAACCAAGAACTACGAATAAAAAGATTATCCGCGCCGCGGTGATCCTCGGATCTGGCAGCCTCGTTCTTGCGTGATTATGGGTGACGAGGGATGACTGTGCGATGGGTCATGAGGGGTGTTTTCATATGCATAGTCCCCCAGATCTGCCTTGGCTACGAAGTCCAGAAGCGACTGGAGGATCCTCGTCCGGCGTTGGGCTTCGCCCTGCGGGTGCGTCCAATCCACGAGTCTCTTGGGTCTTTCTTCCTCGGGTAGCGTCTCGATGGCTTCCACTCTGCACAAGGCTAGAGCTTGGCATTCCCAAAGGAGATGGTCGAGCCTGGGAATGGCTTCTGCATGTCGTTTCCTGAGATCTCCTGGTGTCCCGGGACCCATCGTACACTGATTCTTGTGCCGTGCTCCCGGTATAGGCTGAGCGCCGTGTCGAAGAAGGCGTGTACCGTCGGGCTTGCAGTTGCCTTGAGCTTGTACATGTTTCGTACCGCCTCCTGGGAGTCCGTATAGATGACGAGGTTTCTCATCTTACCGGGGAGGTGCCCGCATACTCCCAACGTGAACAGAAGAGCCGCTTCTTCCACCATGTCCGATGTGACCTCCGTGCCTCGTCCGCAGCTAGTGGCAATTTCAAAGGGAGTTGCCCCCCGCCTCTGTAGAAGACTGCTCCTGCGGCATACTCCTTCCCTTTTGTTGCTCCATCAACGTACACCACTGTGTTGTGCTGGCTTGCCAACAGCTCCTTGACCTCCTTCTTGTGCTGTTCGGCGTACCTTTTCCTGCGGTGTCGCTCCGGGTCCATATTTCTAGGAAGGGGTTTCGCACCTTGCGTGACGCTAATCACCTCCTGAAATGAAGGAGAGCGCAAACCGCATGTTCACTAAATTTTTTTGTTGTCGAGTTAGATGAGTAGAAGCCGCAGTGGCAGAAATTAGTGTTTTTGCCTGCCCTCGCAGGTTGCGTGTTTGACACCCTCTGCTGTCGCTAGTTTTTTTTCCTCCGCCCTTTTAACTGTTTCCCCTCATTTAACACATACTCTAAAGATACCTTGACGTATTCCAATGTTTTTCTAGGAATTTTATTGTTTCCTAAAAAAAAAAATTAAACTCGTCACCCAGGTCGATTTTTGATCGACTTTGATAGGTCATTACTTTGTCTGTACTTAAGGTAAATTTTCTTTCTTTAGCACTCTAGAAAGACCAAAGCAAGCCCATTATAGATATAGAAATATGATTATGATTTGTTGATTAGCCGCTTCGCTACCCTCACGTAAGCGTTGTAAAAAATAACGAATGTTGATAGTTTGAAATCGATTTTCTCAAAAGCCGTCATTTTTGTAAATTTTTATTTTTTAAATATTTTTAGATATAATAGTCGACTACAAAAAAATAGATCTAGAAATGCAATATTTTGGTTGTATGTCCTCTGTTTGAGCCGCAATCTCGTGAAATGTGTGCTCATTCGACTAAAATACAGCAACCTTGCCGGCATTGTGCGCGTCTACAATTTCAAAATTATGTTGTTGTTGTTGTTGTTTTTTTTCGTTTACTTCTTCAAACAAGAAACGTAAAGTAGGCAAACTTGTGATATTCATTGTAAATCGAAAACTTTAAATAAGAAATAAACCATATAAGCACACTACAAAACAATGAGTAACAACTATATACCAATCAAAAGGCAACCTAACATATATAAAAAAAATGTTTCTGTGTAGAACGGTTCCAAGTAAACGAGGGGGGCCACTCATTAGCCAGCCTATTACGATTGAATGATGCACTCTCACACCATATAAATCTTCTACATGAAGCTTCGGGAAACATGCGCTGGCTTTTGTTGTCCTCCCATCTTGCTGATCGCCGATGGTGGACTGCACACTTCGTGCACCTCAGTAATGTAGAAACGCGCGCGCAGAACCAGTAAAAAACAGAAAAAAAATCGATGGCACATTTTCCGAGGTCAGCACATTTTTTTACTAGTTCGACGTAACTGTGAATCAGTTTTTACACTGTGGAAGAGCCACGCAGTCCACAGTTGCAGTTTAAAACATGCCGGCACGCACTCACTGATGATTTTCTAAATTTCGGGACACAAAGCGGTACGTGCATGCCTTGACACCTGTGTGCAGTTACTCTGTGCTTTTGCAAATATTTTCTAGGGCAACATTCAAGGGGCCTTCCTCCAGTGTCTACCTCCACACGTGTGAGGATCGGATGCCCCTTGGTGGGTTTACCTTCTCCCACTATTTTTTCTTGAGCTCCCGGAAACGCGTGAGCTTCCCTTTGGCGATTGAGAGTAGAACGATCCCTTTGGCTTTCGGTCTGAGTGCCTCAACGAAGCTTTGCGCGTTCGTTGTGGAGTACAATTCTGTAGTTGTCAAGTCATACATGGATGCCTGGTGCTTGAGTACGCCGCCCACTCGATCACATGAGCTTTTCCCGTGCCCTGATGCGGAGAATATCCACTTGGCAACGACATTCCTTTTTTTTTTTTTTTTAATTCGTACACATGGTGCTTGTTTCTGAAGTCCCTTGCAGCGCCGTTTGAAATATCAACGAGTTCCGTAAATATAGGCGATACTTCCTCCAGCCGCCCTTCGACGACGTTGGTGCAAAGAGCGCACGGGACGAGTCATGGACAATGTCGTCGCTCACTATACGCCGAAGCTTAACATTCCGCGTTCGGCTGTAGCCACGCAGGTAAAGATGGAAACCAACTTGGGCTGTGTTCCAAAATTTACTCGATCCGACTCTCGAGTAAAGGTTTCATACCGTGGAGTTTCAAAACTTACTCGAGCTTACTCGATGACGTCAGAACTCGCGTCCCAGAAGCGGGTTGTTTACTCCGGAGTAATTAGTCACGCTACCCTCCTCGATCGGGGGGTAACGTCGGATCAAATCGAGTAGATACGTCACGTGATCTGATCGTCGTCTGCTTTCTGCGCTAACAACCGTCAAAGCTCGTTTGCGTTAATCCGTTCGGTGACAGATTGCAAGAATGGCTGAGAACTCGATGGTTTTTGTGCGATTATTGCGACATGTGTTTTGTAACTCATTAATTAGCTGTGCAACACATTCACAGCGTACATCTTGCGCGAAGAGGTATGCACATATTTCTCAGTAGCAATTAACATTAAGCGTCACTCGGACTTCTCTGCATCCTCGCTCTCAGCGTTGGAGTGAACTCGCTGTTTATGCTTTCAAGGTTCAAAGCGTTCGAAACTGACCAGATTATTTAGTTATTAAAAAGGGACGTCCAACCAAGCCCTAAAATACAGGGACCCGACGTTTCGAGGCCTACTCGGGCTCTTTTTCAGGGGTGACTGCAGGAAGCTTAGGAGCTGCTTGCTCTGGATCATCTCGTTTTTCTTTTTGCATCGGTGATGGGACGAAGCCCGTTTACGTATGCGGATGGTAAAGCACCGAGAGATCTATTGATGTTTCCTGGCGTGCTTTGAATATGCCAGGATTCTAAGAAAGTCTCTGCCGGGGATTAGGTTCAATGTCGATGACCAGGTGTACGCTTTCTCGGTGACTTGGCTAGAAAAGGAAAAAAAAAAATATATCGCTGACAAGGCTGGTCGCGCGGCAACAGACAACGCCGTGGACATACATTCTTATTTTCTAGACTGAGAAAGTTGCACTGTCAGTTTTCTCCGGGTGGAATCGAGCACCGGAATCAACGCACCTTTCGCCCGAGGTGTATTTAAAGTTTTACGAGGCACGGAATTTTTGGTGTAGTTACAGACAATGATTGCGTAATGGTACAGAACTCTGACGAAGAGCTGAATTAGGAGATCTAATTTTGTATTAAATCTATACACTGCCCATGTGAAAGCTGAGCAAGACGGGTCACCTCCGAAACAGTCAGCTGAGAAGGAGGTTATGTTTATTGGGCTGAGGACTTGTAAATATTGGAATGGTGTATACCTGTTTTTCTTATCTTAAGGCTAAAAAAGGGTCGAACACAGTAGATGATGATGATGAAATGATGATGAAGTAGATGATAAACATGTTTAAAATTCGCGCAGAAAAAGACAAGAACGAACGAGGAGTGGAACACAGACAGGCGCGTCTGTGTTCTCTGTTCTTTCCTCGTTTGTCCTAGTCTCTTTGTGCGCGATTTCTATCCATGTTCAACGTTTACCAACTCGCCCAGCTTACTACTTTACTATAGAGATGAAAGTATTTTTTTCCCATGCAGAGTATGCATATTTGCGCTTGTAACCAATGAAGGCTTGGAAAATTTTATGTAAATGATCAGTCAACATGCCCTACCCCCCCCCCCCCCCCCCCCGCTTTTTTTTTCCCACCATAAAAAAATGCCGTTCAGTTTTAAAGTTCTCTCTGTGATATATTTTTTTTCACCGTCAAAACTAATGTAATTAAGTTACATATTTCACTGAGTATTGCTACACTGTGTGGAAGATGATTTTAAATTTCCGCAAATCGTAATCGATGCAAATTCTGATGCGGGGAACGCACATGTATAAGGCACCTGGAGTATAATAACAGCAATCGCGCTAACTAATAAAAACACATGTTTGATGTCTAACTGAAATGAGTTTTGATCTCTTATGCAGTTCAAAAGGAAGCTGACCAAGTGGAGCCGGTGGAGTTACCTCCAAAAACATTGACGCCAAGCAAGGAGGCGTATGGGTATTTGACACGACCAGCGGTACTGGCCTTAACCGAACACTGTGCCAAGATGGGGGAAAAAAAAGTAATCCTGTCTCCAGGACGTTCTGGAAAAGGTAAAAACATTTTCAGGTATTTTGTATTATCGCTGTGAAATGAAGGAAATGCATGCTCGTGCCACAACTGCGTAGTGGCAATTTCCTCTTCTTCCTCTCTCTTTTTTTTTTTTTTTTTTTTTTTTTTTTTTTTTGTAGCGCGCATTTTTATTTTATTTATGTTTTTTAACGAAGATAAGGAAAATATGTCTTTGCTTACCTCGGACTAGACACCTACAGCGCGTAACGTTTCACACGAGCATGTCCGAAGATGAGAGATGTTTACAAAAGTCAAAATGTTTGCCACTCATAGGGAAGGGAACTCGCCGGTTTGGTGGGCTTGCTTTTAATGTAAAGAGGCAGAATATCAATTTTGACTACTATTTCAGGGAGCGTTCATTTCGACAATCCGGTCACAAGAAACTAAATACACCAAAATATGTGTGGTGATTTATTTCAGGCCGGCCGACGCCCTCACTGAAATGGGGTACCCAGTCACTGAGGACCAGTGTTGCAATATATGAAAAAATTTGAAAAAAGCGTATGAAGGTGTTAAGGGCCACAACGCCAAGAGGGGCAAGGACAGGCACGCATTTCAAGTCTCCTTTTTATATTTCTTGAGAGAGATTTTGATGAAATCTTTCAGCACTGTATTAATCTCGCAGGAAGGATTGACCATTCCTCGAGGAAATGGATGAAATCTTCGGGCAAAGGCCCGAGGTGGTCCCTCTGGCTGTTGCCAGCACTTCAGCTGGTCTGAGCGTCAGAGAAACCAGAGAGGAGCAGAAGGCGGAGTGCAGCCGAGGAAGCAAGAGAAAGTCCAAACTCTCAGAAGCAGAAGAATTGCTGTCCAAAAATATGGCCTTAGAATCCTCGAGGATTTTAATTGTTTTTTTTTAAAGATGTTTTAGAGCTCAAGAAAGCAGAGAAAGCCAAAGCGGAAGAAGAGCCATGATGTTTGATACTTCGTAATCTTGAATTTAACTGACGCAAGCAAAAAGCTGCAAAGATGAGTTCACCTACAATGTTATTTCTTTTGTGTGAGTGTGTGAAGATATAAGTCAGAACGATTAACATGTTCGCATTACCACGGGATCACAAAGAAATGTGAAAGTTCCAACTAGTTTTTAATACACCTTTTGCGAAATCCCCCAAGCGCCCCGGCCCGCGCGCAAGGAATTGTGGGAGAGACTGTCCCTCGCCTGGCCGCTCTGCCTTGAGATCGCATTGCCTTGTCGCTTGCCTCCTCTTACCCCCCATTCACACTGGAAGCGGATCCGCGTTCGCGAAGCGGTTGCGAACGTGGTTGTATAAAGATCCAGTGCAATTGCACGCGCATTTGATGTCATCAAATGCGCGTGCAATTGTACTGAATCCTTATACAACCGCGTTCGCAACCGCTTTGCGAACGCGGATCCGCTTCCAGTGTGAATGAGCCCTTAATCCTTTGTTTTTCGATTCCATTACCTATTTTTATCTATTCCAGTGTATTTTTATTGCTTCGAAGTGTTCCTATTCTCTTCTTCGCGCGATATTTCTTATATATAAATATATGTAGTATTTGTGTCTTTATTTCGCCTTTCTCGACGGGAGTGCCGACGGACAACACGCCGCTTCGCGCGTCGTTCCCCGGGTGAGTACTACCGTTGCTACCGATTTTTATCGCGCTGTTAGCTGTTCATTTTGATTCACTTGACCCGCGTGCAGTCGAGAGGAGCCGTTTGTGAACACCCGCGCACGTGTCATAGGGGTGGGCAGAGCTCTGAATCAACAACCGCGACGCGATAGCCAAGTGCGCTGCGATTTGGCCGCCCGCGCTCGCTCCGTTGACTCGCACTGTAGCGTATGCCTTCGAGTTCCGCCTACTTAACCAAGATACAGCACGCCGCTTTGTCGCCGCGAACCATTTGTCCGAATGTTTGCGAAGCTGAGGCATATGCAACGCTGCGGCGCCTGCACTCTCAGAAAAAAAGGTTGTTTTATTACACCCTTTGTCCCATATCATACACCCCAAAATTTCAATTCGACCGTACAGCGCCCTACAGTCGAACAGACGGCCCCAAATTTTACGAGGGGCTTGATAGCCGTGTGGTACAACTTATTGAAATAGCTCATCTACGTGTTACTGACTAAAAAACAAATAATCGTGGTTTTCTTGGCCCTATCGCAAAAACTCGGTGTTTTCTTTTTGTGGTCTTTAATACGTTCTTTAGCTATTTAATAAGTTATATCGCCACCGTTATCAAGCCCCTCGTAAAATTTGGGGCCGTCTGTTCGACTATAGGGCTCAGTACGTCGAACTGAAGTTTTGGGGTGTATTAGATGGGACAAAAGGGTGTAAGAGGATACCCTTTTTATTTTTTTTATTTTTTTTTAGAGTGTGTCAACTGCGCGCTGCGGCGCGATCCCTTCGCAAACGCCGACGGCTCGATGTCGCGGCTTGAATGCGCCTATGGCATGCCTTCGTAATCTATTTGCTAAGCTGTTGTCAGTTGCCAACGCCCTCTTTCAAGTGCAGAGATGTTTCCGCAAATCATTTGTCCGAATGCCTGCGAGGCCGTAACACCGTTCGTCATATCCAACGTGCGGTGCCTGACAAACTGCACGCAGCGGCGCGAGCCCTTCGCAAGCGCCGGTGGCCCAACGTCGCGGCTTGTATGCGCTCGTGGTATAGGGGCCCTGCAATTACTTTTTTACTAATTTTTATTTTGCACCGAACCTGAGCGCACTGACCGTAGTAACTTAATGTAAATTTTCTTTTCTCAAATTTCGCTTTATTTTAAAAGTTATAGGCAAATTAAAATTACAAAAACAATCAAAAAATAACCTCCCTCATGACGTCTTTGGTTGCTTGAGTGACCGTGAACTAGAGGAGGGATAGTGAGCTAAGCGAGCGCTCACGGCTGCCGCACTGCGTTTCGACGGCGCGAGAGGGCGCCACTAAAGCGTGTTCTGGATAGGTTGTATACAGCGGGCAGCCAGAGCGGCTCTCATTGCATTTGCTGCGCGACTAAACACTAATTCGGCATGACACTTCATTGGCCACAAACGACAGCAAACACGGTGCAAAGATCAGTTCAGAATGGGAGCCACTTCGCGCTGCCGTACCGCGAAATAGCCAAAACGCAAGACGAAGCTACTCTCTGATGCCCTTCGGAACGCTCGGAGCCGGTCGGATCCTCCAGTCCGTAAGCGACCGCAGCGCCGCCGCGTACATCCGGGATCTTTCCGTGTCGGCGGCTCATCCCACTACTCTTTTCTAGTATGCGCCGCCTTTTCCACCGCTTGGTGACGGGTATGTCGACGGGTCATTTCTTGTTTCCGTAGTTTATTAAACTGCATTTGTTTATTTTCTGATCTAAAATACTGAACAAAAACTACATTTATAAATAATTTAGATGGTTCGCGCCACTTGTGTTTTGTATTTCGACTAAAAAGAAACTTTTAGCGGCTCTGACCAGTAGTAAGCCCATGACCAAAGACGTCACATATTGCGCGCTTTCGGTACCGCGGGTCGCCCCCGTCGGTGGAGGAGGTTTCCGCGTCATCCGGTTAAATTATGATGCACCGATATTTAGTTACTCTCTCCGTGCCCGCTGGCTTGCCCGAACCACAAGAGACGTGGAAACCGCAAAAAAAGGTAGACGCTTTAATATGATTGCATCTGCTAAGCGGTTGTCAGTTGCAAACACCCTTTTTCAAGTGCAGAGATGTGCTGTCACCCAGGCAGTCACTTTGAAACTCGTAGTTCCTTCGATAATTTTATTTCTCGAGTCAAGATGTCAGCAACTGACAACCGCCGATTAGACTGATCATGAATGCATGCCAAAGGGGCATACAAGCCGCGACGTTGAACCGCTGGCGCTTGCTAAGGGCTCGCGCCGCAGCGTTGGATATGCCGAACGGTGTTACGGTTTCGCAGGCATTCGGGCAAGTGATTCGAGACGGCAAAGCGGCATGCTGCATCTTGGTCAAGATAAGCGGCACTCGGAGGCATACGCTACACTGCGAGTCAACGGAGCGAGCGCGGGCGGCCAAATCACAGCGCACTCGGCTCTTGCGTCGCGATTGTTGATTCAGAGCTCTGCCTACCCCTATGACACGTGCGCGGGTGTTTATAAACGGCTCCTCTTGACTGCACGCGGTTCAAATGAACCAAAATAAACAGCTAACAGCGCGATAGGAATCGGTAGCAAAGGTATACTGACCCGGGGTACGACGCGCGAAGCGGAGTATTGTCCGTCGGCACTCCCGTTGAAAAAGGCGAAATAAAGACACAAATACTATATATATATATATATATATATATACAAGAAATATCGCGCGAAGAAGAGAATGGGAACACTTAGAAGCAATAAAACATACACTGGAATAGATAAAATAGGCATTGAAATCGAAAAACAGAGGATCAAGAGGAGACAAGCGACAAGGCAATGCGGTCTCAAGGCAGAGCGGCCAAACGAGGGACAATCTCTCCCACCATTCCTCGCGCGCGGGCCGGGGCGCTTGGGAAAATTGCAAATCGTCTATTATTAACAGCAATTTGATGAATACGCAAAGAATACAAAAATATGTTGGTCTCCTATTCACGTGAATAAACATGAACTATGTACAGTGCTAATCACACTTGTCTCTAACGCGCGAGCGAGCGGCTTTCTCCGGGGAGCGCTAGACTGGTGGCATTCGCGGAAACTAAGCTCGTGGCTCAACGTGGAACGGCCCGCTCGAGGGGTGTCCTGCCCACTCTATCAGATTGATAAGCGATAAAATTAAAGCGCTTTATGATATATTTTTGTTTTTTGATGACGACATCGTTGATACGCGTTCATGCTTTATGGCGCGTTCACACTGGAAGCGGATCCGCGTTCGCGAAGCGGATCCGCGCGTTCTCAACCGCAAAGCGGCTAGGGTCGAGCGGTTGGAGCGCGTTTTTGCCAACCGCTTCGGGACCGATTTCTCCCAACCGCTTTCACGAACCGCAAAGCGGCAACCAATCACAACGTGACGCTGACGTGACGTCAGTGACTTTCGAAACAAGATGGCACCTGTCGCTGGCGAGGCGTCCAAGGCGCTGTAGTCCTAGCGCTGTAGTCTTAGCTTTCGACAAATCAACGGAGAAACTTGATGTACCCGTCCGTCACTTGAATCCGCTGCGAAAAGAATTGACTCGGTAATTTTAAAGGGATACTGAAGCGAAACTTGAAATACACCTATTATGGTCAGAAATAGGTTCAATATGATCAATGATATTCATAAATCATAATCGCGCGTTTGTATTTTGAACGGATGGCTATATTTTTCACCCTGATGGGCCCGATTGGGCGCGCGCTCAAAAATCGGCCATCGGAGAGCGCGATGCGTCTTGGGATATTGGGCGCATTCGTGACGTCACTTGTGCCGGCCAGGAAAGGCTACGGCGTGAATGTTGTGGTTACGAGCGTTGCCACTTGGTGGCGCGTCGACGATTTACGACCTGTGACAACGTGGCCGTTTGAGATGTGCAAGGGCTGCACGCACGCTGCACCACGGGACCACGGCAAGTCGGCAACCACGGCAGCACTGACAAAACCAGCTCTGAGGCCGGATCACACCGTGGGCCGGATTCTCAAAGCGAATTCACGACGAAAAAAGTGCGTACGACAAATTTGAGAGAAAACCCGTGCTCTCGAAACGAAATTGTCGTAACCTTTGCGCAGGTTACGACAGAATCCTACGACAGCTCCGAAGCTGTCTTACGCACTTTTTACGATCAAATCAACAAGGCCGACAGCGTCGCTCAGTTACTTGGTATCGGCCACCAACGGACATTTATTTTTCTTCGTGCTCTTCTCGTGCGTCCCGACTTCAACCAGCAAGAAAAAAGGAAGGAGTACTTAAAACAGACCACGACGATCAAGAACGCAGGATCCACAAACACACGAGAAGAGCTACAACAGCCACGATTCTGCCGACCGAGCGAGCTCGGCAGAATATAGTAGGCCTAGCAGCAACATCGACTCGGCGCACCGTTGCTCCGGCGGTCCTTGGCCAAGACCGTCTGTCCATGACCGGCTGGCCTGCTGAATGGAATATGCCCGCGCGACCCTTGTGGACCCTTACCGGATGAGTAGTTTGATCCCTGAACTAAATTTCAGAGGTCAATATTTTCCCCTTGTCATCTGGATCTCCTTGTTTTCCGAGACAGCGGTGACGAACGCTGTCGTCGAAAAGGGACTCTCATTGATTCTATCTCCTTGTTTTGTGTGATATAGAGCTCAAATAAACGCCATACGGATTACCTTGGCAATTCGGTATGTACACTCTGTTATTAGTATGCCATTTTTATTCTGACTCGACGCTACGTCAGTGTCGAGCTATAGCAGTTCGTGGGAGCTACGCGATGTCGGTCTAACCTTTCTTTGCCGAGTGTCATGTCAGTATCGAGTTGCAATCGTAAAAGATCGGTCCAGAAGCGCTTACCGAAACGCGGTCTAACAGAGCGAATCCAGCACTTCGATCAAACGCGCGTGTCCGCTCCAAGTGTGAACAGGTATTTGGCATTTGCGTGGCTCTTGCTGACACCCTCGTAGTTCAAACATATCCTTTTTAACGTCGGCTTGCAGCTCGCGACTCGCAGCAACTAATACCGGCCGTGCCAGAAGCATGCTCGGGCCGTGTCGTGCAAAGAGCCGCAACGAGAACGAGCTCACTGTGGCCAAATACGCTTTGGCTTTCTCCGCCAAGGCTTTGCAAATGCGTTCAGGCCTAGGCGAATTCTGCCGGCACGCCGTATTGCCGCAGAACGGCGCTGCTATTTTGGCACAAGTGATGTCACGAGAACTTCCCCCCACCCACCAGATGAGAATTTGAAATCGTTTAATTATGTTTAAAATTAGTTCTCCTGTGTTTTACAGCGCAATATTTATATTTCCGAGGTGGTGCCTGTCCCTAGCCCATATTTATGCAACAAGATCGGCGCTAAAATTTCGTTTCACTACCCCTTTAACGGGCTTCGCAACACTGATTTGGTTCGGATAAGAGTTTGTTGATTATTCGGGGTGCCACAGCCCCAGTGTTGTACACGTTCCTCAAAAAAAAAAAAAGGAACGAAAAGTCGTTCCTCGTTCCTTCTGATTTTTGGAACGCGTTCCCGTTACAAGTTCCATATGTGAAAAAGGAACTCGTTCCCGTTACAGTTAAAGAAATGAACGTATGGTTACATATACGTTACATTTGTATTTTGCTGATTACGATATTTAATTAGATTAATCAAATTTTTTTATCGATCTCATCAAATGGGAACATACAAACGTATATGTCGTGATGGAAGGGCACCAAGAAAAGAAAACAAGCGGAATCAAGGTTTTATTTGTTGATATATAATCAAGTTTAAAAATCTCAGCTTTTAACCATGTTTATGTTTGCGGTGAACGAGTCAGACGAGCCAAATGTACTGCTAACCCAGATTGCACGAGCGTTTCACAACAACCTCACACGTTTCAATCTAACAAAGTCCCTTTTTCGAACTTAACAAGTTTAACAACTGTTGCTCGTCGATGTGGCTGTCCGCGAGACAAACAAGTGAAGGAGAGGATAGGGCTTTTGGAAGGTTAGTCTTGAAAATTACAAGTACGTCTTTGTGATGGTTGGATTCGTTGTTCAGTTTGAAGGGGGGGGGGGGGGGGGGGGGGGGGGGGCAAGGGGAGAAGGAATAAAGGTTAATTTTTATGTATCTTTTAAGTGACCAATGATCGGGATGCAAGGGTGCGTTCGATGTCTGGTAGTCTGTGATTTTGTTATAACTGTAGGTCTCTTTATGGAAGTTCACAAATGGCTTTAGTCGGCCTTAGATTTCTGGGAGTATGAGAATTAGTGGAAAGGGGAGGGGGGGGGGGGGCATAGGAAAGGAGCCGAGTTAGAAACATCCCTCTTTCTGTGTCTTTTCCTGCGACTATAAGTTTTGCTTTTTGTACCTCAGTCTCGGGCACTCAAAAAAGAATCAATGTCCACCAGCTCTCCTGCACCCGACTGTTACCAGGCGAAGACCACACAAAATAAACCCTAAGATAAGAAGCCAAAAAGTTAACAAGTTAAAAACATTATTTTCGTAAAGATATAGTTCTTATACTTTTAAAATTTAATGAAATAAAAAATTACCCCACTGAACGAAAGAAGGGAACGCCGTTACTCTTTCCGTTCCAGTAAAAATGTGACGAGTTTCCGTTCCAGTTCCACCGATGTAAAATGGAACGGCGGCGTTCCTTCGTTCCTCCTAAAAGGAACGCGTTCCAGGAACGCCGTTCCGTACAACACTGCACAGCCCAAGCTCGCTGCCTTGTTAATCTCTGCCTGTAGAACGTCGGAACCCGCCCCTGAACGACCGAAATGTCAGCTTTACTACCCACTAGGATAGTCGCGTGAATTATTGAAAGCTTTCAACACCGTGCATGACCACCACGAAGGCCGATAGAGACGTCGTGAGCTTGATTGCGTAGCCAACGCACTACCGCGGAGGGGGCAGGGTACCTGCGCTAGCTCGACCTGTAACGTTTCTAATAATAAAATAAATAAAGGAAACCTACTCAAGGAATAAAGTGTACGTACCAGACAGTGCATAGGTAATCCATACGGCGTTTATTTGAGCTTAAAGTCAAACAAACAGTAGACTCGATCGACGAGCGAGTGACGAGAGGAGAGTCCGCCATCAACGAAGCCACGACCGGCTTAGCACCGAACAGATTCCTCCGCACCAGGGTTGGGCAGTATCGCGATAGTATATCAGAAATACATTTCGTATCTGTATTTCTGTATCGCGATACATTTGCTTCACCAGTATCTGTATTCCTGTATCGAAATACATTTGGAATGTTTCTTTGCATCGCGATACAACCAGGATGAAATGTATTTCGTTACATTTCTTGAGAAATATCCCCCCCCCCCCCCCCCCCCCGAAAAAAAAAAAAAAAAGTAAGTCCGAACGTTTCTTTTTTTTTACTTCTGAGGGCATTAGAGTCAAGGAGATGCGGGGGCATTGTTACTATGCTGACCAAGGTTCCTTTTGATTCTGCAGACTATTTTTCTATGCGCCCTCTTCTCTCTTCTGAAAAGTGTTGCGTAGTCGGGGACTCGAACCAGGTGGCGTGCCAGGAGTGGAGTCAGAGCATCTTCTGCCGCATGTCCTTAGGTAGGGATTTCTTGAGTCATTGTTTGCTGGCATCCAATGCCCGCTGCTCCCCGTCTCTCTCGCCTTAGCGTACAGAGTACACCCAGCCGGCAAAGCTGAGTCACATTCCGTTACAGCACGAGCCTGGCGGTGGTTGACTTGAAATAGTAGGAAGGCTCACGCTGTGAAGTTCAACACATATTCGAATTCATCTGCGGCTGCGCCCGTAACATTGCACGGTTGAAGGGTACGTCATCAGCGAACGTGAACGTGACTCGCTGCTCTGGTGATACGAAACCCAGAAGGAGGCCAGAAGTGGCCTCGCTGTGCCATCCCGTACGAAAATGTCAGATTCAGGCCGGAATGAAAAATGCCGGTTCCGCCTAGACCCAAAATTGGGGCACCAGTTTGTATCCAGCCTGGAACCGCGCAGTTCCAGCCCCAATTTTAAACCCAGGACCGTTGCACCGCCGGAATTCCCGCTGCGCTCACCACTGGACTCTACAAAAGAATTTCGTGTTATGCCCTTAGCCGTTACAACCGAGAGATCGTCGCGATTTCAGACCCAGGCGGACTGGGTCTGAAATCGCGACGATCTCTCGCTTGTAACGGCTAAAGGCATTGCACGAAAGACTTCTGTAGAGTCCAGTGGTGAGCGCAGCGGTAATTATGGCGGCGCACACGGTCGTCCAGGCGTCGTCGCATCGTCATTAAACACTGCACGGAACACACACACAGCACGCACAAGCACAGTATCCAGTGTTGAGTGCGTCGGGAAGTTCCGGCGGGCAAGCGGTATCCCAGTTGCCCAAGTATTGTCACCAAGCACAACAGCGCATCCAGATGCCGAGCCAAAGTGCAACTGGTCGGCAGCTTCACACTATATATAAAGATTCAAAGCCGAAATCAGTGGGTATCCATCCAGGGCAACGATGGGCGCGTCAGTATCCGTGCGCCCGCAGCGCGAACGTCGCCGCCGGCCGGCAGTCCGACGGGAGCGGAGAAGAACCGAAACTGTCGAAGCGCTGCCGCTGACTGCAACAGACAATAAATGCAAGGCGCGCGTCCTCGCCAAACACGGTGCACGGAACACACACACAGCACGCACAAGCACAGTATCCAGTGTTGGAGTGCATCGGGAAGTTCCGGCGGGCAAGCGGTATCCGAGTTGTCCAAGTATTGTCACCAAGCACACCAGCGCCAAGCGCATCCAGATGCCGAGCCAAAGTGCAATGGGTCGGCAGCTTCACATTAAATAAAGATGCAAAGCCGAGGTCAGGGGGTATCCATCCAGGGCAACGATGGGCGCGTCAATATCCGTGCACCCGCAGCGCGAACGTCGAAGCCGGTCGAGCGCCAACCGACCGCGCGACGAGCGCGAAGAACAAAACTAAACTGACTCGGAGACAAAGCCAACAAAGCCAACAAAGCCAGGCGCGCGCGCGGAGAACGGCCGCTCGCAGCGCCCGCGCAGGGGATGCAGCGGAGGCGCCTGTCCCTAACACGTGACACGCGAGAGACCGCGAAAGTTCTCCGCCATCCCCCCCCCCCTCCCTCCCCTCCTCCAGTCACGCATATGCTGCATATGCGCGCCCACAGTTTGCGCGCCCGCTGGCTGGGAGGTGGTGTTGCTGGGAGCGGCTGGCTGGGAGCAGACCCTACCACCCTACTGGAACAAGGGGAGCGGATCAGATTCACCGATCACCGTGCGATTCCAGTGCGTTGCGTCTCACTGGATTCGACTGGTTACACCCTGAATCGCGCTGATCGGAACTGTCCAGAAGTTTAGAACCCCGCGGACCCGAACTGGGACCGCTCCCATCTGACATTTTCGTACGGGATCCCAAACTACGTACTCCCGCGACTCGGTTCGAGACCGCTGTTTCTAGCACAGCTCGCGCATGTGCCGGCAATATCAGCTCGCAATCCACGAGGTCTCTGTTTGGATAATGCTAGGAAAAACTTTAGGACAGCAATCCGTGCGTCAGTGGCGGAGGGTCGGTAGTAAGGACCATCAGAACAGGGATGCTACCGTATCGTTTTTTCAACCGTAACAGAAGATAAGACATGTATTCCAAGATGCTTCAGGTGGTCCACTATACTCAAAAATTCCAAATGACACTGTATGCACGACCTTTAGCTAGGTAACCTACAACGAAAGTACGTACTGTCCTTTCATACAGCAGCGTATTAATGTTCAAGGCCACACCTACAGATAAAGAATATTACTTAATTCCACCGCAACATCATGTGATCAATGTTGACAGGATTCTCTCGTCAGACAGACAGGATGTCATGGAAGGGACCGCGGTTAGCCCTTGATGGGGCGCTTTTTTGGGCCCATTGAAGACTCCTTGTCGTCCGAAACCACTACCTTCAAGGCAAAGTGCCAAGCCTACAGGAAAGTAATTACGGGATCGAAAACATCCACTTCAAACTTCAAGCTTCATCTCAGTTGGCGTTTAAAAAAATTTGGAAAATGTATTCCGCTATCAGTATTTCTGTATTTGTATTTCTGCCCTCCCTAAAATATATTCCTGTATTTGCATTTCCAAATACTTTTTTCCTCTTTTTAAGATGTATTTCCGATACGTATCGCGATACATTTCTACAGATCTATCTTAGTATCAGTATTTTGGCTACTATTTTAATGTATCCCAGTATTTGTATTTCCAAATACATTTTTGAGTATTTCTGTCCAACCCCGCTCCCCAGTGCGCACCACGGTTCACCCCACCGCTCAAAACGTCGAAAATGATAAGAGCGAACAACAACGAGGGTGGAAAACTGGGCCTCTATCCCGAAAACAAGGTCAGCTATTCACGCGGGAAGGGTCCACTTCGAAGAAAAGGTCGGGGGCATCCTGTTCTGAGTCAGCAAGGCGCGCCTAGCTGGGCTTTGCTTGTGAGCGAAGTCGAGGGAATCACAGGCGAGTTTGGCGGGTCTGTGCCATAGAGTTATAATGATGCACGCTAGAGGTTCAACTGGCGCTAGTGTCTACGCGACTTCCGGGAGGCAAATTGAAGCAGACAGCAACCAGTCTACTTTTGCAGTGCTCCTGGTGCTCCTGTGCATCCCTATGGGAAAACGCGCGTGCAATTTGTCTCTTCGCCGGAAAATAACATAGATATCTTTTGTTATTTCGGTTGTACCGGATAGTATATACCTTTATTAATATCGGGAAAGCGTGACTACTTTAGTTCCAGCATTTTTCTTTACCACTGAACGATGTTAAACGTTGCTGTATTTCAGGCCCAAATCTCTGTACCATGGCAGGTATGTAAAAACGAGCAACGATTCTAAGCAAAATAACGATAGAAAGGAATGTAGAGTCTGTTCAAGGTTAGCTAGCATTCCGGCGGCGCTTATATATTGCTAATATATAAGCCTGTCATATGAAATTAACCCCGTCGTGGTCATCTTTACGATCGGTTAAAAAAAAAATGTGGACGTAAAAAATGAAGTACGTGGGCTACAAAAGGTGTGCCTTTTTATTATTTCCTATGTCGGGCAGTTTTTATCGGGCACCTGTTTTCTGGCTTCTCCCTATTTCCAAAAGATTTGGAGCGTGCGAGTGATGATTTGAACCCAGAACAAGCATGTTCGCACATATTCACGAGCAGAAAGAATAAAGCAGTACTTATTTATTGGAAATCGGACTATATTACGCGGCTTTCAATTTATTTTGATTATCTGCATGAACAAGGAGTTAGTTATGCAGTGTTCCAGCGTAGTTCTTCCGGTCTCTCTTAGTCTTCCACATGTCCTTCGTTTGTTTGGCACGTATATCCCCCACGCTAGAAAGCGCCGACGCCGTGTTCGCGCTGACAGTGTCTGACAGTGCACATAAATACATGTACGAAGCAGTTTTAGCACAGTTTTTCATGCCACGAATTTAAAATAAAAACGCCGTAACTGACCAATTATTTCGTCTGCGTGACTGAGAAATGTTCCAATGTGCCTAGTACGTACAAATTATTCGTAATATTTGCTCTTATAATCGACCGCAGAGAGAAAATACACTCGCCTTTTTCCCATAGAAATGCACTACCGGAAGTCAATTTCAGACTGGTTGCTGTCTGCTTCAATTTGCAGCACCACACTAGCGCCAGTTGAACCTCTAGCGTACATTATAATAACTCTATGGTCTGTGCTTCTTTTTTCGCTGCCTGAACTCGTGATGCGCGCGAACATCCCGGAGAAAAATATTCCGAGTGCCAAAATAGCAAAAGTTTGGCTTTGGATCTTGAATTAAAGTGAATTTTGGATTGTAAAACAGGGTTGCCAAACGCAAGTCTCAAAAGATCACGCGTGATCGCCGAGAAACCGCCAACCGCCTCTCGGTGTGTCTGAACGGGGTCGCTCGCGAACCGCATCCGCGACCGCTTCGCGAACGCGAATCCGCTTCCAGTGTGAATGCGCCATTAGTGTGTTTA
Source organism: Ixodes scapularis (assembly GCF_016920785.2). Classification (NCBI taxonomy): domain Eukaryota; kingdom Metazoa; phylum Arthropoda; class Arachnida; order Ixodida; family Ixodidae; genus Ixodes; species Ixodes scapularis. Next base: position 248,030,575 of record NW_024609835.1, read on the forward strand.
TTGTTCGAGCAATGATGTTTGTAAAAAGCGTGCGAGCAGCCTTCCGCGTTCGCCGCCAGCTGATAGAGTGGGCTGGACGAAACCCCTCAAGTGGGCCGTTCCATGTTGCGCCACGTGACTAGCTTAGTTTCCGCGAATGCCACCAGTCGCGCTCCGCGGAGAAAGCCGCTCGATTTAGCACTGTACATATACCGGGGCTTCACAGGCTGTGCGTGATAAATAGCATCTTCGATCAACTCGCACCAGAATCGCCCTGAACCAGCTCAGTGCACAGCGCTCCTCGGTCGTGCAGCGCGATGTCGGTGCAACATCGAGGACAAACTGCGCCGCGCCGGTGCACCGCGGCGAGCTCCACCTTGCGTCACTTCACGTCCTGTTCGTTTTTTCTTGCGCAGATCAGCGCACGGTGCCCGTCTGCTGATAATTTCTTCTATTCTTTTACTCGCGGATTTGACGGTCCCACAGAAATAAACATCGTGGACGTGATTGTCGATGGGGTCACGAAGTGGGTGACAATTCCACATGTATATGTTGGCCATCATTATTGGTTCAAGTAAACGAAACACCGGATAATAGCCGTACCTCGCTGTCATCGAAACGCCTCGCGCCGCTTTCCACGAAGTTCATGCTTTCCGGACGCTCCTTGCCATCGCAGCAATCGCCAGTAATCGCGGCGATGGCGAGAAGCTCGTCGTCTCACCGTCAGAAGACCCGAGGAAATCATCTAGTGCAGCTGCGAGGCGTGTTCGTTTTTGCAGGATCGCCATCTCGATAGTCTGCGCGTCTGCTACTCCCGCCATTTTCTCGATTCCCGCTCCTGGCCGCAATGCCTGATGGGACTGCCCCCCGGCGCACCGCCGATTTTCTTGGTGCGCGTTAACGAAAAGCCGCACCGGGAGGGTGCGCTTCGTTGATCGAGGACGTCCGGTGCGCACCGGTGCACTTGATCGAAGATGAAGGGGCGCACCTCAGTGCCCCGGTGCGCACCGGTGCGGATGATCGAGGATGCTAAAAGTCTCTCTTTGCCTTGTCCCTGGCCTTGTCGCGACTCGCCGTGGGTGCGTCGTCTTCGTCCGAGATGGACCCACCGGACTCGCTGGAGTCGCTGTCCGTTCCGTCACCTGCGGGTCCGTCGTCCTCGGTGTGTCGAAGACCGTCGTAGATGTCCCGCCACTCCATGCGCGCGTTGTGCATGACGCAGGCTGCCACAATCGTCGTGACGATGCGTTCTGGGCGGCGGGCTTCAATGTACTTGAGACGTCAGAACCGTCCCTTGAGAATTCCAAAGGCCCGCTCTCGCGTTGTTACGTGCTTTGTGTTATACTTCCTGTGCTGCTCAGTCAGTCGGCCGTTGTTCCTGTAGAAGCCGCCTCGATGGCTCCGAGGCGAGAGCGCTGGCCTACGGATCCCCATGTGGCGGGGTCGAATCCCGGCCGAGGTGCCCGCAACCTGACGGAGGCTTATTGCGGAGGAGGCGCCGTGTAACCGAGCTTTCGGTTGCACGTCAAAAGATCCCCAGGTGGTCCAAATTAATCCTCAGTCCTCCGCTGGGGCGTGCCAGATGCCCGTCGTTGGTTTGGCACGTAAAACCCCCAAATTTGAATTTGCTGTTCCTGTAGGGGACAAGGAGGCTTTGCCGCAGCGGGTACGCGCCATCTCCGAGCGGGTGGCTGTCGAAGGGGAACTTGTCCGCAGCCAAAATGGTCGGTAGCTCGGACCGCCTGTACATGCGTGCGTCGTGCACGGAGCCGGGATCTCCTGCGCTGCAGTGAAGGAACTTTGCCTCGTGGTCGCAGATAGCTTGAAGGAGCACCGATGGCAACCCATGTCGGTTGATGTACGACTGGGCATCCTTGCCCTGAAGCCCCTTGCAACGATATGACTTCCGTCGATTGTTCTCAGGAGTCCAGGGAAGCCTGCTTTCGCCTCGAAGCCGGATATAATATGCAGTGCCCTTTTTTCCGTCGGCCACGACACGAAGTTTGGGCTGTGGGTCAAAACAGCTAGACCAACTCGGTGCACTACCCTGCACACCGTAGACTTGGAGAGTCCAAAGCGGTCTCCAACAGACCTGTAAAATGGAAAAAGCAGCCAGCTTCTAAATGATATATAACAATGAACCACCTTGAGTTCGTTCTCATATACAGTATACGCTTATTTTGTCATCTGAAATTTAAAGCGATGAGACCCTTTCACTGGCGCCAAACATCTATACATTTCAGAAAGTTTTGTAGTCAACCAGACATTTCAGAAATTTCAAGGTAGGAAATCCTGCTCAGACGACTTTCTCTCCGCATAGCTATGCGCAAGTCGTCTGCTTCTTGCGTAGGAGTTGCGGTGACGTCAGAACGACGCCGAGCTCTGATTGGCTTTGATATGAAAGGATATAGATCTCAACGATAGATGCCTTGAGGTCCCACTATTTTTCAATCAGCCAAGAAGAGTTAGGCGTTCTGACATCATTGCAACCCCTGTGCCAGAAGCAGATGAACTTGCACTCCGGGGAGACAAACAACGAGTTGGGGATATTTTTTATTGGTTCAAGATCGTGAAATAACCCGTTCCTACAAAGTCACCGAAGCACTCCAGGTTATTGACCATACGGAATACTAGTTTTACAGTGGGGGGGTGGCAGCTGCTGTAATGCAAATATTTCAAGCTAGCTGTTTGTAGGTTTAATGTAGAGTTTTGTTTTTAAGCTCTCTCCCACCACCACGACCGTGACGTCAAGAAAGTTAACCTCAGTTCGGGAGTACGTATGCGTAAATTTAATATCTGGGTGTGCCGAATTAAAATCCCTGATAAACTCCAAAATCTGGTCCTCCGTGTGTTCCCATATTAAAAAAAAAATGTCAATGTATCGTCTGTAAAAGGAGGGTCGCAGAGGTCTCTCCGAAAGAAGGCCCTTGAAGTGCTATGCAGGCATGCATGCGTATGCAGGCTTGTTTCATTTTTTAGAAGATGCACAATTAATGAAAATTACTTTGTAGGGTAGCAGGAAAAATTGCCGAATTGTCCCCCGGTGCCCGTATGAGATTATTGAACTGCCCAAAATATGCGCAGCAATAGTACTGTAATTTCGAATGTTTATGCTTTTTCCTGACATTCTCTCTTTAATCCAGCCTTGGGTACTCGAAAAATACACGATGTAGTTTGAATTGTCATTTCCAATTAAAAGAGACACTGCTGCAGGTCCCAAAAGGCTTCCTCAGCCTCCAAACTCCCTACAGCTGGGCTCTCTGACAACAGAGGAAAACAGGAGGAACAGCAAGCATTCGAACGGCTGTCCAGTGGTAGACGCTGCACTAGCAGAAGAAAATGTGGGACCTGTAAAGGGTGACAATTTGTGTGCGAAAAGCTTCTGGCATTTTAGCTTCAGGACAATTTGATTTAGCTAAATCTATATCTTAGAGCCTAAGGGACTAATAACGGGCTAGACACCTTCGCTTACGTTTGTTGTACATTACTTGGGGTATAATATAAACAAGTCGACAGATACCACCAGTGGAGTCCATGGAAATACTATCCGAATCCAGCAAAGGTCAAATGCAAGCGATGTATATAAATAAATGTTCCTTCTTTCTTCACTTTGCCCCTGTACTTGGGCTGTCTCCTTGTGATTCTCTCTCCATGGTCCAGACTGTATTTGACATGTTGCTCGAGCAGCATGCAGCTTTCCTGCTTCGGCGATCTTGTTTAAAAACAGGCACAAAAAAACAAAAACGAAATAGTATACATAACCTGGCAATTCATTCAGACCATCTGCAGCATTTATTGTGTGAGATGTAAATCTATAGTGATGCTCCTGCAAATGTGGCCGTATTTCTTAATTTTCATATACCAGCTACGATTTATGCGTTGCCTGCCCAGTCAACCAAGCCTGAAATGTTGGTTGAAGTTTCGCCTGCAACTACAAGCCATACTTCAATAAAGCCACATATTAAAATTTACACCTCCTACAAAAAACGCGCACAAAATATTAAATAGAAACGAGCGCGCCGACAGCTAACGTCGACACATTTTCCACAGGGCGAGCGGGGCGAGTCGCGGAAAAAGTCTGTCCTCGCTGTGACGTCACCCGGTTCGCCGTAAGGGGCCACCACGCGAACTTCTCGGGGTTATATTAGCCTTAGTAAACAGGATAACTGGGCGAGTTGGTATGGATTCATAATGGAACAGCGCGAATTTTTGCAAGGACAGAGGAAGGAACTGGACAGGACGAGCGCTGTCCCGAGAAGGGCTCAAGTTAGAGTCGACAGATAAATCTATACCACACGTGCAACTTTTGTAGCATGAGCTACTCATGCTACAAAAGTTGTGTGGTATAGATTGAGACTGGCCGAGGTTGAGGGGTTTCGCGTGGCTCGCATAATGAGCCGTGCTCCATGCTGCGCATGTGCGAGAAGTGACATCACACGGCGCACAGCTGGCGCGCCGGAGCCACCGCCGCCGCCGCCGTGCCCGCCTCGCGGGTTTGCGCATTCCAGAGGAGCGACGTCATAGCCGCGGCAGATGCACTGGCGCCACCGCGTGCCCAGCTGTGCGCCTCCGTTGCGCTGTAGCCAAGTCTGACGTTGCACCGGAGCCGCTTGATAGCGCCTCTCATTTTGTGCACATAAGCTCACGCTACGTAAATCCTGGCATAGCCGAGCTAAGCCACCGCAATTTTTTAATGGCACCCGCTGCCGCCTGCTGCACTGCGACATTTTTTTTTTTTTTTTTTTTTTTTTTTTTTTTTTTACAGCGGTGTTGGTTTTGGCCCGCTCGAGTCAGCCGATTTCGGCAAGAAACGCGCCTGCGCAGCGCGTTTCTTGGGAGCCGTCCGGCCGCCCGCCGTGGTCCCGACGTTACCGCGTCACAACCGCCGTCGTCTCACCGATTGTGATTATTGTCTCTCGGAGTTGCGTCCACACTACGGACACCACTACGGACACCAAAACGTGGCGAAGAGTGCGGTGCAGACGACACTCGTGCCTGCCACACGCCCGCCCAAATCCCGCCCGTCGTTGGGCCGAGGATCACGTGACATCTCGTACCAAGTGATGGACACGTACTTGGCGACCCGAGGCCAATGTTGCCGGGCGGAGCCGAAGTTTTGGTTTCGATTTCCGCTCGTGTTTAAAATTATATTTAAAAATATATATCCCATTTTTCGCAAAGCAAACGACGTAGTGTGTTTTACTAGGGCTTTTTAATTCGAAATCAATCATTATCCCGAAATCTTCGGAATTGAGCAGAGTTGCCCTTTAAGAAACATTTAGACAGAACCAGGTCGTAATATTCGACGTGTAGTCCTCGTAGGCAATACTGAAGAGGACTGCATTTTTTTTTCAAAACCAGAAATGAAGCGGAGTTGCCCTTTAAAGGGGCCCTGCAATGACTTTTTGACTGGTTTTTAATTTGCACTGAACCTGAGCGTACTGAACGCAGTAACTTAATCAAATCTTTTTCTCAAATTTCGCTTTATTTTAAAAGTTATAGGCAAATTAGAATTACAAAAACAAGCAAAAAATAACCTCCTCCATGACGTCGTAGGTCCTGGCTTGAGTGGCCGTGAACTATACTCCGTTTCACCTTCGGTCCGAGCGCAGCGGACGCTAGGAGTAATCCCAGCCAATCCAGCGTGGGGAGAGTGTCATGTGACCTTGAGCTCCCTGTGTCCCTCTGCCCGACCGGCAGGTCACGCGATTTTCTCCCGGCGCTGGATCGGCTGGGATGGCCTGTGGCGTTCACTGCGCTCGGACTGAAGGTGGAACGGAGTATAGAAGAGGAGTAGTGAGCTCATCGAGCGCTCACGGCTGCCGCACTCCGTGTCGACGGCTCGAGAGGGCGCCACTAAAGCACGTGTTGGATAGCCTGTATGAAGCGGGCGGCCAGGGCAACTCGCATTGCATTTGCTGCACGACTAAACACTAATCCGGCGTAACACTTCATTGGCCACAAACGACAGCAAACACGGGGTAAAGATCAGTTCAGAACGGGAGCCACTTCGCGCTGACGCACCGACAAATGTCCAAATCGCCAGCAGGGCCCGCGCTGAAGGCCTTCGGAACGCTCGGAGCCGGTCGGATTCTCGACCGCAGCGCCGCCGTGTACATCCGGGACCTTTCTACGCTCCTCGTTCGTCGTAGCCTCATCCCACTAGTTCTTTCTAGTATGCGCCGTTTTTTCCGCCGCTTGGTGGCGGGTACGCCGACGGGTCATTTCTTGTTTCCGTACTTTCTAAACTGCCTTTGCTTCTTTCCTGATCTAAAATAGTGAACAAAAACCACTTTCATACATAATTGAAACGGTTCGCGACACTTTTATTTTGTATCTCGACTAAAAAAAAGCTTTTAGCGGCTTTGACCAGTGGCAAGCCAAGGACCAAAGACGTCACATTTTGCGCGCTTTCGGTACCGCGGGTCGCCCTCGTCGGTGGAGGAGGTTTCCGCGTCGTCCGGTTAAAATATGACGCACTGATATTTACTCTCTCCGTGCCTGCTGGCTTGCCCGAACCCCAAGAGACGTGGAAACCGCAAAAAAAGGTAGACGCTTAAATATGATTGCAGGGCCCCTTTAAGGGCTAGTTTCCCCTAAAGTCCCTCAATGTTTGTTTTTTCCGTTAGCTTCCCCAGTTTCGTGTCTGGTACCAAACAAATGTCGACACTAAACTGCACAAAACCCTGGACAGCTACCGCCATCTATGAGCAATGGCAGCAACCAGACAACCAGTCTGGTTGCCGCCGTCGCTCATAGATGGCGGCAACCTCTCCAGTAATATCGTAGAATGGATAGTTGGGTGAGTGGTTGGGAATTCATCGTAGGAAACAGCGCACAATTAACAGACGAAGAAGAAACATACAGGACTAGCGTACAGCTTCGTTGGTCATCCTTCTTCACCAAAGTGGAAAGGATAAAAGTTCTTTTTCTTTATTTTTTTTTTATTTTAAATTTCCTGTTATTGGTTTAGCTGCGCGGACGTGCGATGCTTTTCGCTTGCATGCACATCTGTCGAAGACGTGCTAAAACTGTTTCTGTGAAGTGACTGAGACGCAAGAGTATTTCTGAAACTATCAGATGTCCTCTAACAGCGACATAAGTGAGTGGATCCACTCAAAAGTGCCACTGCAAGCCGGGATTCATTCTTTATCAACAGCAGGGCCAGGTTTTGGCAGTCTGCAGACTGTGTAGTCAGAGGAGTGCACCTTCCATACAGCCCATAGGACAGGAAATGGGTGTCCGCAGCGCACATGAGGTTTGGTAGCAGCACTGAAATAAAGATGACGGCCCACCGAAGCTATTCGCGTCTCCAGCTCGACGCTCGCCCTCCCGCGGGTGAAACGGGAAGCGCTCTAGTGAGGGTCCCCCGATTCTCCTGCTCAGCGGGCATGGCGGAACTGCTCACGATCATGGCTCGCGAAATGTCGTTTCCGAATGCAAACAACACTCTTCACTGTCCCAACGTAGTGCTGCAGCCGGTACGAGATTGTACCTTACTGCAGAGTTTTAGTATTGCGCATAGAAGTAAACGCAAGCGCTGTGCGATTGCGTTAGAGTTGCGTGTCCCACGTTGTGCGTGCGCCTCATCGCCATGCGCCATCCAAGACCGCAATTTCGGGCTCCGCGCACGCGCAGTGTGGAACACGCAAAGCTAACGCAAACACACAGGGCCTGAGTTCGCTCGTATACGCAATACCAAAACTCACTACTGTTTCACCGGCTTCCAACGCCAACGAAACGTGCTGCTGTGAGCAGACGTGCAAGCAGGTAGGCGTTCCTTCGAACTGGAAAGGCTGAGATTGGCAAAACGACGGCGAGCAAATACAAAAGTAAATAAATGTTATAAAAAATCTAGTAATTAACAAAAAAGTTTTTTTTATTTTTTTATTTTTGGGCATTAGGTCTGGAAGTATATTGCGGCGACATTGGGCGTTTCGCCGATTGTCAAAAGTCGCGACTTTGATAGCACAATATACTTTACCCAATATTAATGTAATTTTACATGGATTTCTGACATTAGCTAGAATGTTTTCATTGATTTTAGACTATTTTTATTTTATTGGTAATTAAAATGCAGCAATTGGAACCAGTGATGATAATTATCACAGTTTTCATTGTCATATTTCTTCGCGCGTTTAAAATTAGATTATAAGCAACAGATTATATTAGAACTTGAAGAATTTTTTAATCAAATATGCGAATTTTAATATTATTATTATTAATACAAGTCGCGGCAATGTATGCCTCCAGTTAACTCCAAGATCACGAGAATACTCTATTTAACCATAATAGTCTTTCCAGAAAGGTATAATTCTGTTTTCTGTTTAGCATATGAAAAAACTCTGACATAGTTATCAAGATAGACAAGCAGTCAAACACTGGATGTCATATGAAGTCCTACGCGTCACGCGGTGCCATAAAAACACACACACTTCAGCTGTCTGACTCGGATTCCGTCTTTGGGTTGTTGCAGTGACAGCAGTGTTTATTCGTTTCGTGGACCTATTGTAAAAATTGGCATTATTCTCTTATTCTTGTGCTGGGATAATTGTCATTATTTCCCATGGCAATTATCTGAGCGAGAAAAAGACAGCGAGAACACACAGATATCAGCACTAATTTTTTCAACAACTACAAATATAAGCCTGGATCGAACAGTATGTCACAAAATAAAGTTCCCGAAAACAAATTTTTGTAAGTAAATAATTACGATGTGAGACACATCTTGAGTCATGAAAGAATCCGAAATTAACACGTATATCGAGAAATTAAATCCAAAATAGAGGTAAGTTTCGGTTTCGCTTCAGAATTAGAACGTGAATCCTTCCATAATTAATACGCTAAACACCGTTCTTGTTTTCAGGTTAAAGAGGTGACCTGCGCTCATAAAGCATTAGCTTCCTCTTATTACCAGAAATAATTTATGTCGCTCAGTGAAGCCAGCAAACTAGACAGGCTCAACAGCGGCACGCATCTCCGACCCTCACTAAACCCGCCATCTTGGAAAATGAGTGGCGCCACCTATAGTTAGTTGGAGTCGCGAATAGGGCGGCCTGCGACGGGTTTGGTAGGTAGGGTGCAGCCAAACTAAATAGTACCTTCCCCCCCCCCCCTCTGGTTGCACGTCCCAGACCCTCGTGCCAAAACAGACTGGAGGAAAGACCTCCGCATTCAGTTCAGTTTTGGTACAGTTGCGGTTTTCGGGAACGGTTGGCGACCTCTCACGTCCTTCCATTCACGGGCATATGAGTGAGCCTACAACTTTCACTGTAAGTCACATTCATTTAGCCAATGTACCATCTCCAGTGTCATTCCATGAGAGCAAGCATGAATTACACTGCAATTCTCTTTCTGCCCAGACAAGAACACAGCAGGTTTGTTCTCGCTCATCTGAGCGAATATATTAACATCTTCCTTTATTATTTCACACAAAGCAATTGGTACATGCCTATAAAAATCTAATGGAGATGGTGATTACAGGCAATAAAATGCTATTTTACAGATATAACATCCTCTCTCGAGTTTACAATTCTTCAACTGGGCTGCAGTCCTGTTCACACTACAGCGGCAAATGACGGGGGGGTCTCGACAACCACTTGGTGTGTCGCGACGTTGAAACGGCGGTGTGCGTCAGACAGGTGCAACAACGCAGCTGCAACGGGTAACAGGCGCTTAGAAAAATAGAATCAAACAATGGCCTCAACATCCTCTCCAGCTTTCTTCAACCCTAAATAAAACTTGACGTGGACTTGCTGACTTTTGAGAAAAAAAAAATGAAACGTAAGGTATCTCCTAGCATCACAAATAAACGATCCAATGCAAAAACAACCCACAGGTAAAACCGATGAACTACACGGTTCAAGCTCAACCGCTTGTGATTATCAAAGAAAACAAATGACTAAGGGGTTCATATTCATCTATAATGATTGATTTTAGTGCATAGCAGTTGCTTTACTGAACGGTCACTTCATCGACCGACATTTTAGCAAACGGTCCTGTTTTTGCCCACACATTACGGAAACGTCCTGGATAAGCTGAAACAACTACCCATACTTGTAGACAGGAGGGATGCTCTCTCCTCTCTTCAATAATATACTCCTTGCAGGCCCGCACCTCCCAAGGGTAACCAGCGGACGATTCTCGTCGCCTTGCCCGCATTTCACTAAGACCAATCCAAAAGTATAAAACATAATCGCGAATAAAACTGAAAAAGCAATGCGACTGCTGTTTTCGTACAAAATACCCATCCCATCATGCTGGCTCCTTTCTAAAGCCATCTTGGTTACCATGCACACATAAAATTTGCTCGCTAAAATGAACACTGCTATTCGCTGAAACACTGCTTGAGCGAAAATTGTGAGCAGGGTTTTGTTTCACCAAATTCTGCTTGCTTAGATGAATAACACCCATTACGAAAAGCAGCCGAGAGAAGCCCTTGCACTTTTCCAGACTGGACGGCTCAGCGCAACTGCAACCATATCGAGATGCAAACACCTAGACAACGCATGGTTGGAGCCGCAACTGCACCACATGGAAGTATAGAAACTGGCTGTGTGCAAAGCTTTTAAGTGCCAAGGTTTTCAGAATACTAAGACGAAGAACAAATTAATCTCTTCCGGAACGCAGTTTTCTCTTAAATTCAAGTGGCAAGTTACTATTTAGGTTACTTATTTAAGCTACTACATTGACAATCAGGCAAATGGTGCTCGATTGTCAAATAAAAACTGGTGAGGCTTACTCGTAAATAGTCTCGACTCTATACATTCATAAATTTATTCTAGGAGTGTGGGAGAAAGTTTGTTGCGATAGTATGGATAGCACGAGAAATGTCCACATTTTGACACTCATCAGCCTCAAGTAAAGGAATGATTACTCAAATGCAGGTGCAAACTTTAACGGAAGTATTTTTTTCCCCTCCATATCTCGACCTGCTAGACACCCCTTTTGCGCTATTTTTAATATGAATTCCCAGTGCAACAGAGCAGAAGGTACGATGTACGATTCAGCTGGCACTGCCTCTTGCGTAGTATTGGCAAAGCTTTTGTCCGATCTGCTCTCAAATAGTTGCATTATGGCACGAAACTGCGACAGCACCGAGCAAGAAAAGCAAGCAGCCGTCATCGAAATAGGTGCAGCTCTTTACTCGCCGTCGAGTCAAAAATATACGGCACCTAGTGGCTAAACCATGAAGTAGCAAAGCCAGGAAAAGTTTTGCTGGAGCCGTGACCAGCTTGCATAGACCTCCTTGAAGGTTATATAGAAGCCTGCATCAACAGCACATCTGCACGCGAGCTCCAGTTTGCCACCCCCGGTTGGAGGTGCAATTGCTTCGTCCGTTCTGATTTGTGCCATTTTTGCCCTTGTCCCCAAGACATAAGTTGCAAGTTTAGCCTGCATACAAAAAGTATAGCAGGTGACGAACAAGCAGAGAACTAGACGAGCCCAGGCTCCAACAACTCGCCGACATTCGCAGCACGTCCGATTAGACAAGACGCAAAGTGTGCCATAATATGTATAGTACCTACGAAGCAGAGGATGGGCACACCCACACATCGAAAATAGACTAGCTCATTCACTTTTTTCTGCTGACCCGACATTTGTACGCTCGTTAGCTCGAATCGGAAATTGTGCACGGAGGAACTGTGCACCTATGGCTCTCAGATGCCATCAAAATGCACGCTCCAACTTCATGGTCAGAGCAGAGCAATTGCACGGTTGTGCCATCTCAAAACATAGTGCTAAACAACAGACAAGCATACTGCAAGTAGTTTGTTCGAGTAGCTTCGAAATAATACGACAAAAAATTAAGCTCGGAAAAAGTTAGGCAAGGTGGCTGGAAGTGGCTCACGCCCAAAAGGAGCAGCAGGTCCCGGGAATAATCCTCAAAATCGTTGCCGGAACAAATGCGGCATTCCTTCGTCACCCAATTGTACTCTAGGGTCCTTCCTCAAATGCAGACAGTCGATCCGCCAGAAAGAGTGCATGCACGCTGTCTTGCACTGCACCCAGCGTTTTACAGAAGGAGCTAAACTTGGCACAGTCCAAAAGGGTGTAATCTAATGCAATGATATCTATTCAAGTTTACTTGCAACTGGGCCTCCCAAGTACTGGAGTACTCTGAAAGTTATCTGCTGCTGCTCCCACTAGGGGTCATTGCAAACTGAGCATTCCAAGTGGAAGAGAAACGGGTGGTGTCATTCAAAAATGGAATACACATATGGCAACAAGCTATGGAGAAGCATGCACCCACAATATAGTGTACTGAATATTTTCCCTTAAAGGTGCACTAAAGACGTTTCTGAGATTGTCTGTTCTTGGTGATAACTCAAACTACAGAACTGTAGCATCCCAGAAACCGAAAAATAATGCTCGTGCGACGTCTATTTCCCTACTAAAAATGATATAAGTTTGTGCCACGACCCTTTCTGAGCGGAAAAATCTGGAACACAGAATTGAGCGGAGGTGCCGGCAGCGTGATGACGGGCGCGCGTCAGCCAGTCGCAAGCCACCTTTCCGAGAGAAGCAACTTGCGACTGGCTGACGCGCGCATGCCCGTCGTCACGCCACCGGCGCCTCCGCTGGATTATGTGCTCGAGATTTTTCCGCTCAGAAAGAGGCATGGCACAAACTTCTATCACATTTTTAATAGGAAAATAGATGTTGCACGAGCACAATTTTTCGATTTCTGGGATGCTAAGATCTTGTAGAATGAGTTATCACCAAGAACAGACAATCTCAGAAACGTCTTTAGTGCACCTTTAAGACGGAGGAAAATAAAACAAATATGAACCTGCATCATAGCACCATTCAACACTTTACAATGGCCTGCCAAGTCTCGTTTCCTTGATCACACGCTCATCAAGAGAATTGCCCCTTCCTCTCAAACCAGTAGACAAAGAAAAGTTTGAGTGCAGCGAGAGAAAAGAGGTCTTCAAAATACTCCCCCATGGGCAATTTCAGAAACCCGTCTATAAAACTTATTAACGATTCAGGGTTTGGCAGAGACTAAAGCACAGTCATATTTACTATTCTCTAAGCAGCGCACAAAAAAATAGTGCTCATTTTCCATAATACTCTGCCTAAAAGAAGGCTCTCAAAAATATTTACACAAACACTTAAGCAACAAAAAGCAAATGCAGCCAGCATTGTTTTACTGCCTTTAGTGCCACACATGACCAGGCCACTCTTCGTACTTATGGGAAGTGCTCACACGCATCAAGCACAAAGACTGTTCAAAATCATTGCCGTCCCTCACTTGACAGTCATCGCTATACGACCCTTTGGTTTCTTTATGTACATTCTGCCTACAAATCTCCAGACAGACAAGCGTGTGCTAACCTGTCCCTGGGAGTGTGGGCTTCCAACGATTGCAAAGGGAATAAAGCTTGAGCTTACAAACGATCGTAGAAAGAAACGTCTTAGGGAGTCTACCTGTAGCCCACATCAATGCTCATCATCCTCGGACAACTTAAATTAATGTGAGCACCGGATAGACTCGAGACTCCAGTGCTTCCACGCAGGCCTCGCACCAGCCTGCGTGCAAGTGGGACATTTCTCGGAGCAGACCGGTCGGACAGAGATCAAACGACAGACACAGTTCGTCGTCACAGTCACTGCCGCAAAGATCCAGCAATGTAGCGAGCGACCATATATCTCCTGTTGGAGCCAACGCTTCGTCCAAACGCAACGCAGGCCCCCACGAGACTTTGGATACCATCGAGATCACAAGTCCGGCTCGCGGGGGGGCCCCAGGCGGGTCCCAGGTGACCATGGGGCCCTCCCACGAGACGTCAGCCGGGGCTCGAGAGCGCCGCCCTCACTCCTCGTCAAGGGGTGCGAGGGCGCACACCACAGCCTTCATGAAGGCGGCGGCGGCGAGGGCGGCGTAGGGCTGCCACTCGCGGCCCTTGCTACCGTCCTTGTAGTCGGCGATGCCGCGCACGAAGGCGTAGTTGTCCTTGCGGTTGCCAAACACCGACTCCACGACCGAGTCGAAGCCCGTGTCGAAGGCGCGCACCCCGTGCTCCTCGGCCAGCGCGTGCCGCTGGGCGTCCTCGCGCACCGCGCTGCCGCGGCCGGACCCCACGGGGCCCAGGTGCACGACGGGGCGGCCGGGCAGCCGGGGGTCCGGCGTATCTCGGGGCGCAGTTGGGTGGCCCACCTCAATGAGGTCCTTGCCCCCGATGGACATGTACAGGTGGTCCGAGGAAGCCGGCGGGCGCGAGAAGTCCGACTCCTGGTCCGCCAGGGCGGCCGCACCCTCCCGGATGTAGTCCTCCCAGGGACGCAGGCTGGGGTCGAGGGCACCCTGCTGCCACAGCTGCTCCGCCACCTCCTGCAGCCTGCGGGCGAATGACCAGTGTCACCCGGACGACGCTAGAAACCCTCGGCCGCGGAAGACATTTTGTCGACGCGCTTTTCGCATCTGGTTGCACCGTTGACGATCGTGACAAAATTAAAGATTGTTCCAAAGGTAACTTTGCAACGGTCTTTGCCATCGACGATGCTCGTTCGGCGTCTGCTGAATGCTGGTCCTTCCAGCCCCCTTTCCTCCAGGATGTTTTAGAGTGTCTCCTCGAACTCAATGCTATCTGAAGTTGTAGGATGGTACGGGACTTAAACCAAACGTATCGAAGTACCGATACAGTCGAGGTTTGGTCCGATAATAACTAACTTCAGCCTCTACACATTGGCAAGGGGACCGAACTGCAACGACAGATCCTCAAGGTCTTTGCCCCCAAAGTTCTATATTTACGCCGAGAAAACCGAGCAAGCTAGGGCAACAGTCACTTTCCCAAGCAGGGACAGCCCCGCGGACGGTGCGGATATTACCAATTAAAAGGTTTAAAAAGTGTGAACAAAAAGACTACAAAGGAGACACAAAGACAATGGGAAAGGCACTGTCTCAACTGATTTCATTAAAGTCATCATCACATATACACACACTCCTCTGCCCGACCCCCATCGCAACCCTTTTCCTCGTTGTCTTTGTTTCTTCTTTGTCCTAGTTTTATCTGCGCTTTTTAAACCTTTTAGTCAGTAGGAACTAACTAGCCCAAACCCAAGTTTTAATGCAAACACATGTCTCTCACCTAAAAAGAACGAGCGCTTTGGGGTGCTCTCCTAAAATGTCCGCACTCGGCGAGCCTCTTTGCCTTTCCTTAGGGCCTTGGCAAAAAACCCGACAAATTCTTCTCGCGACAGTCCGAGTGCATTGCCATACTTTGTCCCTCCTAAGCCGACAGGGACGGACCGCCGGACCAATCAACCATCTCGACTCCTCCTGCCCTCTGCGTGTGCATACGAATGCGATCACATGGTCGACAATCGGTACTTGCGGCTACCTTCGCCTAGCAGCTCGGCCCCGACAGGGGCGGCGTGCCCACCTGAGCTCCGGAGGGCACCAGGTCTTGACCGTGTAGGCAAGTGCTGCGTCTGTGGGCGAAGGGTCCCTGCTGCCAGGCCGGCGGTCCGGCGACCGCCGCTGGGGCTCCGCAAACAGGTACACGTGGCGCCCCTTCGCGGCGCCAGTCGTTGAGCCATTGGTGGCGGCTGCTCCGCACGGCGTTGGCGCGGACACCACCACGTCTCCCAAGCGCACGTGGCGAGAGTGGTCCGTGTAGTGAGGCACCCCGCCGCCCACGCCGACCAAAAACACATAGTCCACCTTCTGGAATGTCCCTGCGACCGAGAAACGACGGCGTTTCGAGTCGGTTCCTGGGGCGGGGTAGACGACGAATGGGGCACCGATAAGGGTTCACTTGTTTTCCCATAGTTTTTCCAAGAAATGGTCTCGTCATGGAACCTCCTTTCAATGCAAAAGATGTCCGAGAGCTGGTATCCCAGAGGAAAGCGTGATGAACGCTACGGAAAAGGTTACGTAATGCGAAACCCGCACTTCGAAGCACAATCTGTACATAAGAACACAAAATTGAGAAGAAATACTAATTAAATGATAAGAAGAAACAAAATTCTAAATTCGCCTTAATGGGAATCGAACCCACGATTATGAGCCCGACACTCCACCACCATGCATGGCCATGGTGGACCCTGGAATTGAGGCAGAAGTGGTTAATTAGCTAGCTAATTACCTAAAGGGTTTTTATTTACTTTTTTTTATTTTTGTTTTTAGGGGCTTAGTTTTGTTTTGAAGTCATTTCAAGGGTGAAAGTTCACTTCAGAGCTAGACTGTATTGGAGTCAAGTGTGACTTATACAAGCATATATGACCTCAGAAATAAAAGTTTTAAAAGTTAATAAAAACCTTTGTATGCCTCTTTTTTAGTGGCCGCCGTGGCCACGCTCTTGGTCCCAGGACTAAAATTACCTTAACACAAGTTCCCTTTTAAGAAAAATTCTGGACCGAAACCGACAAAAACAGCCTGCATCTATCCAGCCAGCGATCCACAACAACCCATGCTCAGCGGTGACATTGCCAAGGTCACACCCCAGAAAGAGGAGCGAGCGGGCTGTTTACCATGTACCAAGATGGCGAAGATGAATCTGTAGAGGTGTAACCAGCTTTGTGACATGTGATATGCGGCGAAGATGAATCTGCCCAGTTGCAATCCTAGGTGGTCGCATTTACTGTTGGGTCTGTATCGGAACTAACCACACTGGGCACTAGAGGAGTATGGTACGGAAGTAGGAACCCTGTGCGCATGACTATCCATCTTTGTTCTCTTTGTGCCCAAACTCGTCGCGTATCTTGTAACCGACTTGTTGATCTAATCGTTTCACTGACATTAAACATTTGTCCGAAAAATAACATTTACAAACCACTCGAACCAAAGAGGCGTACACGTCATTACACGAAATACAGCTGTTTCTCGTTATAACAATTAAAGTCAACAGGACAGCAAACAAATGCCATATAAGCGGTAATTTGATAAAAGCGAGAGACCCAGAAAAACAGTGACAGCAGCCTCAAAGGTGGATGGGAAAACTGTGGAACACAGATATATATTAATCAAACAAATCTAAGTAACGATTGACTTGTGGCGCCTTTACTGAGGAGTAAAAAGAATAATTAAGCGGAGTTCCATTCGAGTTGCTGCAGGCATTGCAAAAGCATTGTCACCGCCGGTATTTCTCAAAGTGCCTCTCCGACGTCTCCGTCTTTCCCTTGGCCACAAACAAAGTCTATGATCGCAGCATATGTGGCAGGAGCAACAATGGCAATGTCCACATCGACGAGCGTGAACGAATCGAAGTTATCCTCGGGTGGCTTCATTAACATGTTTGTACATACCGGTAGAGATTGTTGCATCTCTAAGAATCGTGCGCCAACTCGGCAAGCGTGCGTGCACAAAAATGTCTGACGTGCACAAAGCAGTTCTCGATATTTTATCTTCAAATCACAGGCACATTTTTCCTGGCGCGAGAGGCTCTTCTCAAATCCGTCCGGTACGTCAGGCTCGTCCTGCAAGATGGTCGACAGTGGTAAATGATCGATGCCGGAATGTCGTATTCCTCGGCAATTTTGGACTTGGGTAATGTTTGGAGGTGGGCTAGTCGGTGATGCATTGTAAACATAGAAATAAAACAGCGCAAACGAACACAAGGACAAGTAGAAGAAGGGACACAGACACAGCGCTGACTCACGACTTACTTTCTTTCTCATCTTTTTAAAACATATCAACATAAGAAAACAAGAAATTAAAAATAAAAGAAGAAGAATCCAGCATGTAGGACATCCTCTCTGTCATATGCCATCTGAGGAATTTTTACAGAAACTATACATTATATACCATTACAAAAAAACCAAACTAAAAAAAGAAGGAAGTAAATAGTAGGAAAAGATATAACTACACATCATTCCAGCTCAGGTCTGAGCAAAGCCAAAACCCACAGCGCGAGCCCTAATGCTCTGTGCGTACCTGTCTTGCACGCGGCCTCTTCGTATGTCGGCACCCTTTTCTGGCTGCATGTAGGCACGCGCCTGTGATTATAGGATCACTCCCATGGAAGCATGGATCACTCCCATGGGCTTATGAGCCTAGAACAAAAAAGTCCCTCCTTAGCTATGAATCTACGCACTCAAAAGTTATAAAAAGAGCTATTGCAAAATCATGTTTGAGAGCTTCTTTATTGAAATCCTGTGTTCACAGAAGTTTCAACAGCTTTCTGGCTCAAGTCGATATGTTAACAAAAGCAGGTTTCCCGAAACTTGTCATAGTGGGGGTAGCGGAGTCACTTTTAAAATTATTCAGGAATCCCCTTAACATACTTGACAATGTTAGACAAAAGCCTGCCTCTCGACCGCTGGTAATACGATATTTGCACAGTTTTTCCCACAGGATCAAAAAAAAAGGCTGTTAAATACGAAGTTCCCATAGTCTTTTCAGCACCTTCCAAGTTATCTCGTTTGTGTGCGTCCATTAAGAGAGCAGGACTTCAGCGTGTAGGGTGTGGAATAAACCATCGCATCAAATATGTAGCTTGTGCTGTGGGGGTCGTTTATAAAATACCCTTTTCATGTGGTAAAGTGTATATTGGGCAGACGGGCAGATGTATTAAAGTTCGAGCTCGGGAGCATTATCTGTCTTTGAGGTCTTCCCCTTCGGGTCACCTAGCCATTCATTGTGATAAATGTGGTTGTTCCCCTCGGTTAAGTGATATTGAAATTTTGGCTAAACATTCACAAAAAACGGCAAGGGCAATTCATGAAGCGTTTTACATTCGACAACACGGTCCCGATCTATGCGTCGGTTCAGGGTCAGTGACGTTATACAGCGAAGAGTTTGAGTTTCTTCGGAGTTTGGGCACGTTTGTTTAATACTTTCTTTCTGCTTTCATGGGAGTGATCCTATAACCACAGGCACGTGCCTACATGCAGCCAGAAAAGGGTGCCGACACACCAAGAGGCCGCGTGCAAGACAGGTACGCACAGAGCATTAGGGCTCGCGCTGTGGTTTTTGGCTTTGCTCAGACCTGAGGTGGAATGATGTATAGTTATATCTTTTCCTACTATTTACTTCCTTCTTTTTTTAATTTGGTTTTTTTGTAATGGTATATAATGTATAGTTTCTGTAAACAATTCCTCAGATGATATTAAAAAATTCGAACACCAACCAAGCCCTTCTGTAGGGACCCAACGTTTCAAGGCCAATTCGGCCTCTTCTTCAGGGGCGACTACGGCTATGGCCGTTGAGGAGCAGTGTCCTTTTCTTTTTCTTCTACGGCGTGTGTCTGGTCTTCTTCTACGGCTCTGCCTTTTTCAATAATGTGACGAAGCCCATTCACATAGGCGGATGGTAAAGCCCCTAGAGATCTGTTGATGTTCTGTGGCGTTGTTTGAATGTGCCATGATTCTAGGAACAGTCTTTTTCGAGGATTTGTCTCAACGTCAACGATGCATGCGTTGTCGAAGTCAATGCGATGGTCTTTGACGTCGCAGTGCTCAGCAACCGCGCTACGCTCGTGATCGAACTTGCGCACGTTGTTTTTATGTTGACGGATTCTCTCCCTAAAGTTCTTCGTTTCGCCGATGTATGAGGCCGCGCAAACCCCGCACGGAATCTTATATACAACGCCTTGGGCCCTTTCTTTACCAGGGCGATCTTTTGGGCGTGGCATGAGTCGTCCAAGGGTAGACACAGGTTTGTGCGCTAGTTGGATACCCTCTTTCGCAAGCACACGTGCCAGTGCCTCGCTTGTTCCGTTGATGTAGGGAACGCTGATGCGGGAGGTTGGGCGGAAATTCACACTTAACTGTTGCTGCACGTGTCGTTGGTTTCGGCCTACACGGCGGGCAACGCGATGGATGAAGCTGCTCGTGTAGCCGTTTTTCTTAAGGTCAGCAATGACGGTTCGTTCCTCCTTTCTTTTGTCCTCTTCTGATGAGCAGATGGTCTTTGCCCTGGTTAAAAGTGTCCTGACCACCGACGCCTTATGATTGGCTGGGTGGTTGGATTGGAACTGGAGGTAGCGTCCAGTGTGCGTCGACAACGCATGCATCGTTGACGTTGAGACAAATCCTCGAAAAAGACTGTTCCTAGAATCATGGCACATTCAAACAACGCCACAGAACATCAACAGATCTCTAGGGGCTTTACCATCCGCCTATGTGAATGGGCTTCGTCACATTATTGAAAAAGGCAGAGCCGTAGAAGAAGAAGACCAGACACACGCCGTAGAAGAAAAAGAAAAGGACACTGCTCCTCAACGGCCATAGCCGTAGTCGCCCCTGAAGAAGAGGCCGAATTGGCCTTGAAACGTTGGGTCCCTACAGAAGGGCTTGGTTGGTGTTCGAATTTTTTAATATTAATTACTCCCAACCAGACAGATCTCTGTCAAATGTTTACTTTTAAATTCCTCAGATGGCATATGACAGAGAGGATGTCCTACATGCTGGATTCTTTTTCTTTTCTTTTTAATTTCTTGTTTTCTTATGTTGATATGTTTTAAAAAGATGAGAAAGAAAGTAAGTCGTGAGTCAGCGCTGTGTCTGTGTCCCTTCTTCTACTTGTCCTTGTGTTCGTTTGCGCTGTTTTATTTCTATGTTTACAATTTGGACTTGGGCCGGCCAATTTTTCCAACTTCGGAGATGGAAGTGAATTTCGGTAAGCACTCCCATCCGACAAACGTACACGCCGCAGGCGGGAGTGTCGGGGGCTCCCAAAGAGACAATCTTCACGAGCTCCTCTGCTTCCTCGGCCCGGTTTCAACGGGACTCTGGTCGTGGGCGCCGTGCGTAGCGCCGGAAGGTGGTTGCTGCTCGCTAACCGCATCGGCATCGCAATTGGTGCTCAGCCCTCCGTCACCCGTTCTCCGTTCGCTCGCTGTGCCTCAAAAGAGGAGGCGGGGGAACGCAAGGATCTCCCGTGTGCCTCCGTGTAGACTCGCGTGCTTTTGGCACTTCGGCCTAGTAATAAGCATAATCGGCCGCCGATAGACGGTTAAAAAGGTGTGCATTTCGGTCAGGACCGTGCTAACCTTCATGAAAGCAATAATGCTAATAAAGCGATTTCATTATAATGATCAAGGGACTGTTTAATACAGTTTGCAACGATCAATGTGGTTCTGAAAACCGGTAGCGGTCTTTCCAAAGCCTTTCGGCAGACGGCCGGTCTACCCAGCAATCGTTCTGTAGTTTGGTCTTTGGCGGCTGACCCCTGAAACAAGCAGCAGAGCCCGGTACGGATGCCCATCGCACAACTTGGCCCAAGTGGGGTGCGAAGGACCGGCTGTGCACTCCACGCCAGCCACCTACCGAGCAGGCGGGTGGTGGTGTTGCCGGCGGCGATGATGGCACCCCGTGAGTGTCCCACGGCAGGCAGCTTGGTCGAAACCACTCGGTGGGCACCAATGTTGCCCAGCGTGTACACGTTGGACTCGCCTGCAATGAGAGAATGCCTCAGGATAAACGCCACGAAGCAGAAATTTAAACAATCTGCACAGTCACAGCGGAAACCAGACGTGGGTGTGCCGTTACGAAGCTACTAAACACTGGCCATTACTCATTAACCACTCAAATTGTTGTATGTGCATACATTGTACAGAGCACAATTTTCTGGGTTTAGATGCTTGCAAGAGGCAATCAATGGAAACTGAGGAGTGGAATCAACCATTTGTTTATCAGACACTTGCGAATATAAGAATGGAAAAGAAGGGTTACAGATGTTCTTCGGAAAGAGTAATTGTGAGTAGTGTCAAGGCCCGTTCACACACTTGCGCTTGACTCTGACCACCCGAGACAAGACCGAAGCCAGTTAGGATGGATTACGACTGGATGCGCAGTGATGCAGCCGATCATAAGCCATCACAAAAGACTTAAGAACCGGTCTTGTCTCAGTCGGTCAGAGTCAAGCGCAAGTGGGTGAACGGGCCTTTACTCAAAATTAAAGAGGAGTATGTTGTAAAAATGGAAAAAACGCACTTGCACAACCCAAAATATTTCCCACAAGAAAAAATATATTCAGGTATTTAGCGCACAAAGTAGAGAGAAGAACAGGACAGAAAAGAGCACCACTCACAGCTATGTTTACTGACAAGAAAAGAAAGAGAGAGAAAAAACCAAATGATCTGCCGCGGACTCATGCATCTACCTCCAGCCACGAGAATGACAGTGGCTCGGTCATCCAAGCTTGTGTGTGCCTTTCATTGTCTGTGGAAGGAATTCTTTCTCCTTGTTAGACAGCGCCAAAGATTCTACACTAATACAGTTCCTGTCCTCCCATAGGATGTAGTCTGCGGCGGATTATTTGGGTTTTTTCACTCTCTTCCTTTTTTGTCAGTAAAGGTAGTTGTGAGTAGCGCTCCCTTTTCTGTCCTTCTTCTCTCTACCTTGTGCGCTAAATACCTCAATATGTTAGACTACCAACTAGCCCAAACGTCAACTTTACCCAAGTAATTTTTGTTTTTCGCACATAGTTTTTACATTGCACGAAGTAGGCAGTTCCTACAAATTTTAGTTATCGTAGACAACTCCGTTCTTTCCAGCATTGAAATGTGCACATTCTGGTGAAATTACAAATTGCCGATTTACCACACTAAGCGCATATTCCCAAATTTGCAAGATCTGAGAAAATATGCACAGTACATTTATACGTAAAATTGATGACCGAACAAGCGCCCATCCCCCATTTGTCTGCGATTATCTCTCAATTCTGAGTGGGTGCTTACCCAGTATTTTACAGTAATCCACCCACCGCATATGAATTCCTCTTACTACAGTTTTCGTTGTGAAAATGAGCGGAGCAACAACGCTTAAAGGTGTACTCCGCCGATTTTTGAGCTACCTCAACTAACTATATTTTCTGACTCCCAGGCCTTTACCCTTTCTGGAATGCTATTTAATATCGTGAAATTCATAATAGTTATTGCGAAATCGGCAAATGAAAATGATGCAAAAACAGACATTCAAATATACCCGCCCTTTTCAGGGCCGTGACGTCAGTGGAAGTTCAGCTTGCCAGTCGGGCGAGTAGTCTAAAAAATAGAATATGCCAATTATTTGTTCCGTGCTGGAGCACGGGGACTGGAGCGAGCTTCCAAGGCATTCATTTGACACCATAAAACTGCTTCAAATCAGTTCGGAACAAATTCTACAGTCCAAAGAGTGAGCCCCTGCACTTCCAATGACGTCACATTTTCATTGTTGCCAGTAGAGACTTTCAGTTTGAAAAACACGGTGAGGACCAAAATTGTAAATTCAATAACTTCGTGAAAAAAAATTATTTTGACCTAATATTTGGGATACTATTTTGGCGATGTTGTTTGGCGAGTTTAGCAAAATTTAAAGCAAATCGGGGACCATGAAGAAATCGGCGGAGTACACCTTTAATGACGTCCGCCACAGTTAAACAGCCCTAGCTACCTGATCTGAAAAATAAAAAAGGGCACAAGGTGGCTGGTTCTGAGAACAGTATCTTTTTTCCCAAGAAAGGGACTGAAATATACACTGACCTTCCTCACATTTGTCTAAAATTAGTTTTTCTAATTTTTTTTCTTTTATTTTTTTTTACTCCCCTTGTGCTCTGCCTTCCTCCTCATTCTTTTAGTACTCTTTTTCTTTCCTGTTTTCTGCTTGTTTTTCAGACTGGGTAGTGCCACCAAATTGTGATCGACCTCACTAACTACTATACACCATTCTAGTGGTGTAATACACACACAAGTAATTAACTACCTGGAAGATCATAACATCATACATAAATATCAGCATGGTTTTCGCCGAGGATGCTCATGTGACACGCAGCTCGCTGGCTTCATTCATGACATACATTCAGCTCTTGACGGTGGATCCCAGGTTGATGCTGTTTTCCTCGACTTTTCTAAAGCTTTTGACCGTGTCCCTCATCACCGGCTTCTAACCAAACTGTCCAGGCATAACATTCACCCTAACATTTTGGCATGGGTAAAAGATTTCCTTTCGTCTAGAAAACAGTTCACGTCCGCTAACAATTGTAACTCTTCCTTCAAACCAGTAACCTCGGGAGTCCCACAGGGTAGCGTACTAGGTCCACTACTGTTTCTAGTCTACATCAATGACTTGCCATCCTGTGTCTCATCCAGCATTAGAATTTTTGCTGACGATTGTGTAATTTACCGAATAATTTCCTCTGTCAATGACCAGAAAGCTTTGCAAACTGATCTAAATGCTATTAATGCATAGTGCTCTTCCTGGCTAATGACCCTAAATTGCTCTAAAACAAAGTTTATGTCTTTTACTAATCACGTACCCCGGATTCCTACCTCCTATGTGTTAAATAATAATACTGTTGACCTCGTCTCCACTTATAAATATCTTGGAATTCATTTGCAACCTGATCTGTCATGGCACTACCATATAAAGCTCACCCTGGCGGGTGCTAACCGCTCTTTCGGATTTCTCAAGCGTAACCTTAAACAGGCTCCTCCTAACATACGCAAACTTGCCTTTTCCACACTAATACGTCCAAAATTAGAATATGCATCAGCCATTTGGGATCCCGAACATGCTTACATCATAAACGACATTGAATCACTGCAAAATCGTGCCGCTCGCTTCATATTTTCAGATTATTCACGTCATTCCAGCGTCACAGCACTAAAACGCCGAGCAGAGCTACCCAAACTACTCCATTGTCGCAAACTTTCACGCCTATCTCTTTTCCATAAACTTTACCACCACGCGTCACTTCACGGTGATTTCTTCGAGCCACCTGCCGTTATTTTTCCACGCCGCGATCACCCCTTCCAAGTTAAACGCATAACCTGTAAAACATCTGCCTTTTCCCGGTCATTCATTCCACGTACCACAATCGATTGGAATAATCTACCATCGCACATTGCCTCAGAAAAAGACACCACGAAGTTTCAAGAACAAATTCAAAATACTGATGCCATCTAACTTTTGCTGTTTTATATTGTTGTTTCATCTTTTCCGGAACGTGCAGAGCAAATGTGTACTATTTTGTTTTTACCTTGACTCAGCTTTATTGCAGTGTGATGAGTGAGTGTATGTTTTCTTATTCGTTTTTGAGTGTATCCTTTATTTTCTTTTTATTATTAAGTGTATTGATTGTTTTCTAGTATTCTCATATGTTGTTCAATGTGCACTAGTTCCTATTGGAACGATTTATGTACCCCCCCTATGTAATACCCTCTCACAAGGGCCTTTAGGGGTAATATGAATAAATAAAATAAATAGTGTTTACAAAACCACAGCCCAGCACGTGCGTGTTTGTTGCTTCAAAAAGTAAGCAAATCACATGGCATACACAAAAACACTGAAAATGGTACCAGCCAGAAGCTAATTATTGGAACAGTCTATGCAAGAAAGATTTGTATACGTCTGTTTTCCATCCTTTTTTTTTTTTGCGTTTTACGTACCATTACTTGTTGCTTACTGAAAGAGTAACAAAAATATGTTACTTTTCTCGCTCGCAAGAAAAGAACGATAATTACTTTGTAAGCAATAAAGTAAGGAGCTACAGGCAACTGCATAACTTTGAATGTACTTCATAGAAGTCTGACAAAAACAATTCCATTTGGGGCGAACTCTTCTTTTACAACACATCGGGGATCTAATACCCACACAGGCAGCCCTAACTGCAGTTTAATCTGGCCTCGGTCGCACTTACTGCAATTAAGGTGTAACCAGGGTATAAGACAGCTCCCTGCACAGTATTAAATCTTGACAGGAGCCCATTTGTCACTTGATGGCAAACAAATGTGGTAACTGTTGGCAGCAGCCTCCAAAAACCGGAAGAGAAGGGCACTTGCATGTCACTTTCAACAGCGAGCCTCTTTGGGCAGCCTGAAGAAGGACGTCCACAAGACAAGCACTGACTGGCACAAACAAGGAGGCCAGAAGGCAGCCCAACCCCAGGCTTCAGCCGGTAGGTAGCCTCAACCGTTCGACGACAGACGTTGCATCAACCAGCGGCTTGCGTCTGGCGACACGGCCGAGCGCCGTGCCGCTTGCGGCAAGGTACGCCGGGGCTCACCTTCCGTCTTGTAGCGGACAAAGGTGTTTTTGTTCTCGATCATGACGTCGACGGCCAGCTTCTCGCAGTACTGGGCCGTGATGATGGCTATGGTCGGCTGCTGGGAGCCGTGCACCGTGGGCATCTGCCGCACCAGCTTCACCTCTGCAAGGAGGCGTCAAAAGGAAACGGTTTTTCGGTAGCCGTTACGAATAAAAGACGAGCCGAGAAACCTGGGGGCAGCAGATCTTCTTTCCTTTTTTAACACTCTAAGAACTCTACATACAGTCCCGCGATTTGCCAGCAATGTGCATGCATAAGCAAATGATGGGTATGTGAGGAAATAGGTATATACAGTTGAAACACAATTTTACAAAACCTGACTTAACGAAATTCTCGATTTAACAAATTCTAAATTCCCCACAGATTCTCGTAAAGCTCCATGCTTTTATGAACCAAAAATAACTAAATAAATGTACCCAATTTAACCGAGCATTCCCGAAAAAAGGAAGCGCGAGAAAGGGGTAATTTCAAATTCATTTTGCTTAGAATGCCTCGAAGTTTGTTGCTGCCGTTCCTTCCAGCATTAAGATTGCATGACCCTCGTTTCTTTTTTATGGAAAAACAAACTCGGCACTCTGGACATCCAGTCGATTATACCAGATGTTGCTAGCTGTTTCGGGACGTTTCAATCACGTCGCATGTGACAGATGGCACTGATGGGGTTTGCTGGTCAATCGGTTTCGGTACGGTTACGTTCGGTAGTACAGGGTGTCTCAAGGAGCAGCCAGGCTCTTTACATCGACCACAAAATTCGGTTTCTTAACCTATTGCGCTACAGTGAAACCCGTTTAGAACGAACCCACGTACAGCAAATTATTGTTGATATCGAACTCACAAAAAATTTAAATAAAAATGGATGTAAAAAGTACTTTTTATAACAAACAACATATTGGCTATATCGAACTTCTTTCCGCCGGGAAGGCTTACAAAACGTGCAAACAATCGTCTTCTAGCCTGTTTCTTCCCCCCAAAAAAAACCCTTAAGAAAAAAATTCTAAACGCTTAAGCCGCGAACAAAGTTAACAAAGAGCAGAGATTCAGTAAAGCAGAAAGCTAAAAAAAAAAAAAAAAATCACTGCACGCACGCAAAAAAAAAATAACTTCATCTCAAAGCGGTCGCCTACTAAGAGAAGTGATGCAGAAGGGGAGATAAGCTAAAAGAACAAACTCTGCAAGCATGCAAAAAAAGAAAGAAAAAAAATTATTTTAGGGCTTTTTACAAGGTGGAAGCGAAGAGATAACAGAGAAAAAGAAACTCTTGCCTTACAACGAACGCATCGTGGAAGTTCATAGTAAATGTTTTTTGCTATATCGAACTACTTGCTATATCGAACTGATCGAAGCGTTTCCTGCTGTTTGTTATAAACGGGTTTGGCTGTACGACTTTATGCATGCTTTGTCCATGGAGTTGAAAAGATTGCCTGCTAAAGACGCCAGCTCTTGTCGCTGTATGCTCGTTCGTTGCCGGCAGTCGGCGTCGCGACCGCTTGCGCCATCTTGTCTCCCGTGCGAAAAGGCGCCGTATTGTTTGAAGACCAGTGGCTTCGCTGCATTTCCATAGCAGCTAAGACTTTTTCTTTCTTTACTTTTTCCTCAGTAAAATTTGCTCTTTGCAAATTTTACAAAAAAAAATGCACCATCTGTGGACAACACTGCACAAAGCCTTAGCGCAATAGGTTTAGAAACCGAATTTTGCGGTTGATTTAAAGAGCCTGGCCGCTCCTTGGGACATCCAGTAGATCGCCCTCCCTTTAAAGGGGTTATGACACGAAAATTAAACGGATAGATTATTCTTGAAATGTAATGCTCATAGGCTACTTAGTATATACACCAAGTTACGCAATTTTTAGAGCTCTGATAATTGCAATATTCAATTTACGAATTTTTATAATTTTCATCTGGCGACCAGGCAACACTGCTCGAGTTAGTCACACCATGGTGTCCATAAACCACGTGACCATGAACACTCTCTCATTCTAGGCGCCCCCGTGATCGCCCAAGCTCTTCTCGTCGCGGTACGAACAAAACCGCTCAAACAGCTCGGTAAACTGAAAGCTATTCTCGCTCTCGCCCCCCGGCCGGTTGACCTTCCAGCCTGCATGCGCCTGCGAGACATTCCCGGACGACGGTGACTGCGGCGAACTCCTCGTCGCTGGAGCTCGTCGCCAGCGGGTCGCAGTCAAAATGAACAGCTTCCAACATCTCTTGATAGCAATCATTCTCATCGCTGCTGCGATCAATGTCGAACACTTCGACAAGGCGATCGATGCCGTAGACGTAATCGTCACAGACCGGATACTGGAAACGTGGAAGGTAAACGAGGAAGCTGAGGCTCGATACGCCAAGAGAGCCAAGTCTGTGAGTGCGTGCAATTAGACACCACGCTGGAGGCTGCCTACGTCATCAGCCTCCAGGTCCGCCCGGATCTGCCCCTCCGAGGGGCCCGCATATAAATCGATTTATCCACGAAACTATCGCGCCTTTTTCAAAACAAATTTAGTAGGATTATAGGAACATACAATGGGTCCTAGCAGTATAGCTATGTAATATTTTATTTTTGGCGTGTCATAACCCCTTTAAGCCAAACGACAGTGGGTTTGAATGGCAGGACCTTGCCAAGAGAAGAATTAAGAATGACAGAGAGGTCTTTTAGTCATTGCACCTCCAGCGCAAGCTTTCTACTTTCGTGTCTTGCGATCTTCGAGTGTGCATGCACAATGAACGCACAAAGAAATACGAGGGCATGCTGGATGCTAGGCATCAGGAAGAGACACCATGCGCTTGTTCTATCAGCGACCACTGTGTCGCCATGAAATGAAGCCTTGAAGAATAAAAAAAGCTCGCCCTAGAAGAAAACTCGGAAATCGTTCGTGTTCAGATCGAAAGTGCACTCTTTTCGCGTCTTTGATGGGGTATGCAAACAAGCCCCCCCCCCCCCGGCTGGCTCTCTCAATTTGCTCATAAAGGGGCAGAAATTGTGGTCTCCAAAAAAAAGCCTTCATTCATCCCCTGGAGAGTTCCAAGGTTTCTTCACACACTAATGGTTGTCTTTGCAGACTAAATTCATATGCGCATAAATCAATAATAATAATCCTCATTGGCTCTGGAGAGTCATGGCACATCAAATTTTCAGCATGTGAGCACTTCAGGAATGCATTATCGCGGTCTCTGGATGCCGTTATATTATAACTAGATTTATCAACCCTAAGGCCCCAACAATGCCATTTTCGATTTAACAAAGTTTTTAATTTAACCAAGTAATTCACAGCTCCCCTCAGCTTCGTTAGACTGAGCTTTAACCTTAATATAAAATTAACCGACCTCTGTAACTTTTGCACCATTGAACCCCATTATGATAATTAAATTCGACATTGGCCTCACACCCTCCATGGTCGAGTTTTCTGTAGACACCCTTCCAAATAGTGTACAAAAGAATGTATCGCCTTTCCGACACTACGTGCCAAGTAGAAACATAAAAAGTACAATGTTGAAGTTTAATTATATACAGCGTGAAGCAAAGGGATCGATGGCTGTTTGAAGGAACCACATAAATCGGTTTGTGATCCTATTAGGCTAAAATGTTTTACAGAGGTAACCGAAGTTAGAAAGTTACAAGTTAGACACCAAAAACTCTAAATCCTCCTTACCTATGGCGTCTGTCTGCTAAAAAAAAAGGCATCTGATTGGCACAACAGCCGACAGATGGCAGCATGGAATATTGCAACGGCCATGACGGGTGGATCCCTTAACCTCGGCAACAGCAGATCACGTTTCAGAGCCAGAAGCGATGCGCTTTTCTTCTGTGCATACCGTAGAATACCACGTGTCCGCCCATTCCCAGATTTGTAAGGTCTGAGAAAATATGCACAGTACATTGATATGCAAAATTTATGACCGGAGAAGCGCCCATTCCCCATTTTTTTGCGATTATCTTTAAATTTTGAGTGTCCGCTTACCCAGTACTTTACGGTAACTACTCTATTGTACAAATTATTCATAAAAAAAAAATGAAGATAAAAATAGAAAAACAAAACAGATATGTTGTCTCGTTTTTCAACAATTTATGTTCGGCTGCATGTCATTGTCCGTTTTGGACCATCTGGTTGTTACCGCATCTCTTTCTTTGTCTGAAACTTTAACATGTGCTGTTTTTGGGTGTTAGTCATGTTCATGGTGCACTTAGCTCCCAATGAGGTAGTCAAGGTTGCTCTTTAGCTCCTTCATACGCAGGGTGGCAGTGGACCAGTGGCGTATCCAGGATTTATTTTCGAAGGAGGGGGCGGGGGGGCGCTGAGGTGGCTGCGATGTCCATGCGGCGTGGAGGTAGGTGGGGGGGGAGGGGGGGGGGGGGTCAAAATGCATGTGTATTATAGGGTCGGGTGGATTTCTGGGGGGCTGAAGCCCCATAAGCCTCCCCCCTGGTTATGCCACTGCAGAGGACGAAAGAGATCCGCCCATGTTTGTTCTCGGGCAGAGATTCGGCAATGACCTCTGAGCTCTTCTACAATTGTATGCGGGTGACGTGCCTCAATGACGAGGGCAACCTCCAAAGAAAACTGCGGTGTCATCAGCCAAGCTGATGCTGAAAAATGAAATACTTTGTGCCTTCGTCGCTGACCTCCGCCTCGCAGCGCAGAGAGCGCTGCCTCCACCTGTCGGCTGTTGCTCCAGTTAGATGCCATTCGTCAGCGAACTGATGCCATAGGTAGGGATTTCAAGTCTTTCAATTCTAACTTTTTTACCCAGGTAAGTTATTTCAGTAAAACTTTTATAACTTTAACGCTCATTCTTCGGCCACCTCTCTACAAAACCTAAGCCCGATACATTCGAAAATTGACATATGCGGTCCCTTCAAACAGCCATTGATCTCTCTGCTTTACACCTACATATTGACCGGTGCGTGCCTGCAAACAAGCCTGCTACAGTCCACTAGTGGCAAGCCCCCGCGCATTTCCACTGTTCTTCAGTTTTTTTTTTTTTATTTCTTGCATTCTTTCACAAAATGTAATGCTAGAGGCACACGTGGGCTCCCACAAATATGTAGCAAATATTAGTTGAACGGAGAAATGCTGTCTTTCCCAAGTGCCGCACATTGCGGAATAGCAAATAAACACGCAACTGGCAACCTGCTGGGGCACGAAATAGGCCCGTAGCTCTTAAGTTTTGAGCAGCGCTCCCAGGCGAGGAAATGGAATATTTTTGGCTTGCATTTCGACCGTTTGTCATTACGCTTCCCCACTACAGTTTTTTCGTACTCTGTTCCATTATATGTGCCAGCGTAGTAGAGGCTACAAGAGCGAGCTCCAAGCCTTCAGTGTGTCAGTCTAGCGCGTGCCCTCATGCCGTGCGAGCATTGTCCAGGAGAATGTGCTTTTGCAAGCTTCAGCTTCGCTATCACGTGAAGTAAAACGTCTACCTCGTTAAGTGAAACACATGTGCTCGCGGAAGCTAAGAAAGAAAGCAATACAAACATTAAATCTAAAGGAATGTTTAATGGGACGCTGTAACCACAAGCTGCACTTTTTTTCTTTTTTTTTTTTTATTATACGTTTTGTTATCGCGTATCTACAGATGCTGAGATATGCTTGTAATCGAGCATGGCACATGCAGAATCGAACGTTACAGCGCCATGTAGATGGTGGATCCAGAATAATATGGTCGCGTCGTCCCCTGTTTCAGAGCAACGAGTCTATACTAGGCAGCCCACGTTAAGACAGATACTGGATGTAGACTGCCCCACACTTTTTTGCACCGATGTGAGCTAGTGCATGTAAAGCAAACGAGCCCATTGTTGCACCCTCACGCAATCGACTCCCGCCAAACCCGGTGAATAACGGCTTTTTGGCAAACTAGTTCACAGACGGCCGCTCCCCGTGCTAACATGTGATGCTTCCTGAACCCAGTGGTATCAACTGACCGGTGTCGTTCTGGACGACTCGCGTGTAGCTCCCTGAATCCATCTCCTTGATGAGGTTCTTGGCCAGCAGCTCCCGCAGGTGCAAGTGCACCTCCTCCTCCGCCGACAGGGTAGACCTGCGGGGAAGGACGCCACCCGGGCAAGTGCCTCGTACACGTCCATGTCCAGTTGCGCTGTTCCAATGTGAATACGTACCAACTTGCCCAGTCATCCATTCTGTTGAATTTAGAATATTGGGACAAGCTCCACCGACAAAGCCCTCCCCTCTTTCCACTTTAGCAGAGTGAGAGGTGGAAAGGAGGTGAGCGGAAAGGAGGAAACCACCAATCAGGCGAGCAGAGAGCTTTGTGGGAGGGGCTTGTCCCGGTGTTCTAATCCTGCAGCTGGCTAAGCACACTTAACATTTTTAGAAGCAAAACATGGATAAAGTCAGTGCCTAGTGCATATTATCTGAAGAAAAAAATTTTTTTTCAGTGAACATTTGCCCCTTCTAGTCAAATACTGACTACATATAGTTGGGAAAATATGATGCGTTTAAATCAGAACCGTCTAAAGTTTTTCATCATACAGTAAAACCTCGTTATAACAAAGTTGAAGGAGCGGTCGTAATTATTTCGTTATAACCATTAGTTTGTTATAGCCAATGTCCATTTCTTCCCACTATTAGCAAGCAAGGGGAATTATGATTGCTTTGTTATATCCATTAGTTTGTTATATCCCGTTTAACGAGGTTTTACTGTATATGCTATCAATAAGGCAGAAGAAAGAAGGTGCTTGGTGATGGGTGTTTCGAAAGGTGTGTCTAACATGTTTTGCCCATTAAATTTTTTGGGGTTATGTGGCACCGATGCATTTAAGACAATAAGAAAAAGAAAAGGAGTTCAGGGTTATTAAGGCCCTTACTCAACACAAGACATAAAACCGCACATAAAAAAGATATGATGTTACTCTCGATTTAAATGGGTGTCCCAGAGGAAGTAAACAAGAGTGTTGGTGACCTTAAGACCTTCTGTTACCAAAGTTTGAAGATTGAACTGAACGGGCTTGCAAATAGAGCTAGAACACAATGCGGAGAGCAAGTCGTCCACTTCTTGCACAGGAGTTGCGGTGACGTCAGAACGACATGGAGCTCTGATTGGCTTCGATTTAAAATATAATGGGTAGACCTCAATGCTATGTGTAGACCTAAAGATGCCTTTAGGTCTACCCACTATTTTTTCAATCGGCCAAAAAGAGCTCGGCATACTGACATCATCGCAACCCCTGTGCAAAGAGCAGACAAACTTGCGCTCCGCATAGGGTGCAATAAAGCATGGTGGCAGAATGAAACCCTAAACTTGAGAATGGGAGGGGCAAACTCAAGCCACACGGAAGGGAGAGCGCACTCACTTGGCCAGCTGACCAAGAGAGACCGGGTTCGGGTAGGCTGACTCGATCACCTCCAGCACCTTCTCCTGACTTAGCTCCGTCTTGGAGCCCACCATTGAGTCGTCCATGGACACTGCAAGGCACGGTAAACGTCAGGGGACCAGGCGCCCAGCAAAGGGAGATGCACTGACTTGCAGAGCTTCAATCGCGAATCACATCAAGTGCCAAGACCAAACTGTTAGTGTTCAAATCACGGGGTAGAACACACTAGTTCATGCTCATGTGCGGCCTGCAGTCGACATTCCCAATACGAGTCGTGCCCGGCGAGACTGCGAGGCATTTGCCTGACGAAGCTCGGCTGTAATTTTTGTAACCGTGCAACACAAGCAAAGTCAAAGTTCTGCACTGACAAACTAGCAAATGTTTCCTATAAATATGGCATTTAAAGGGCAACTCTGCTCGAAGTATGAACTGAACCAAATCACTAACGCCGTAGTAGGATATAACATGACCATAGCCAAAATATTATGTCAAGATGATGCCGGTATCTCTCTGAAGCCGGAATTAGAAATGCCGTCATCTCCTGAGCAGGTTACCAGTGCATAGGCTGTTGCTGAAACGAAGCGGGGCAATTTTTGTCATCTCTGTGCGTCCAGTATTTTCTGCTGCTTTCCAAACTCACGACTGGCACTGCTTCTTGAAAGCAATCAAGCACAATCCCTCAATTTTGCGTGCAAAAAAAAAAGGAGCAATTGCTGTGGCTCATGCAATAAGGACAATTGTTTGCACACTAGAACGAGAGTCACCAGAGCTAATTAATAATGTTACTGCTGTTCCGAAGTCCAAAACTTTCGTTTTGCCCTAAGTATATAAACCAAAGCGTGAGAGCAAATATCTAGAATATTGCGTATACGCAACACTGGGAAAAATTTATGCTCCATAATTCAGAGACACGGAATTGCACTTTAACTAGCATGATATGTCACATAATGATATTCTGTTCTTAGTCCACTTTTTAAAAGATCAGGTGACAAAGCAGCGAGTTTACTTTGCTAGGGTGCACGTTGGTCTAGTTCCAGAGTGAAACGAACACCGACTTGAAGTTATATCCATAGGCGTGCACATCGAGGGGGCCAAGCATGCTATGGACCCCCGATGACTTCAGAGGGTTCAGTATGGTTGTATTTTTGTTGTGCAACACAACAAAAATAGAACCTTACCGAATTTTCGCCCCTCCGGAGTCATCGGGGCGGGGGAGGGGGCATAATAGCATGCTTGGCCCCTCCGCAGCACATGCATATATGGTTCTATCATGACAAAGAGTCGTCGGCTCAAGAAGTTCAGTGGTACACAGTTTTTCCCCACCCATCAATGAACATTCTGCACAATGAGGCTTCAGAATTAGCTTCCACATTCCAAATACAAAGCATGAGCATAGCACAGCCACTTGAAGGAATGACCCCAGTCAAGTGTTAGGAACAAATAAACTATCTCACCAAACATTCCAGTCAAAGAGATCACACTGCAACATTAATCTGTACTTGCTTGCCCAATGTTTGAAGCAGAAAAAAGAATAAGTGATGCTTGCAGCACAGAAGGTTGAACTTTCCCTGAGGGTAAACTTTGCAAATGATGACACTGCCTAAAGCAAATTTGGAGGTAATTTCCAGTGAATTTTCAATGGGAACAAAATTTGCTGCGAGTGAAAAATGGATCTCCTTTAACAGGAACATTCTTGAAATTACTTCAAATGTTGGGATCAGGTAGTGCTAAGGTCTGTAATTACCCTATTCTGTCATATCACTTCGAATAAAGTTTCAGCTTTCTGCGATGCGAAAACCCCAGTCAACTGTCCCCCGAAACACTTCGCACATTGGGCAAGTGTTTTGGCACTCTTGTTTCGGAGTATCATTTAAAGCAGCCAAGCTTGGAGGCATGCCAATGTAGCTTTGGACTACCGTAAAATATCGCAGGAGCACCCACCCAACTTTCACTGAAAACTGGGATAACCTAGACATGGGCGCTTGTCCGGTTAAATCAGGCGCTTAACGTACGATTTGCAGAATTCTCAAGTTTGGGAAATGTTAATAGTAGGCGCTTGACCAAAGTGGGTGCTTCCGCGGTATTTTACGGTATTTCAGATCAGCCTCCCTCCCAGGTGTCTGCCCCAAGTACATCTTTCCCCAACTTGGCTCAGTTTTCTAATCATTTCAGCAATTTTCCCCATTTAGGTAATCTGGTGCAAGGAGAGCAATACCTAGAGCCACCACAAGTGACAATGATGATTTGTCGTACATGCAGGTGAACTTGAACTAACGCCACTTGTGGCCCTGAGGATATTATAAATAAATAAATAAATAAATAAACTCTGCACCATGGACTTGAAATAATTCTGACAATATTACAAATGCACCACTTCTCAAAGATTTGATCTCGCAAATACAGTGGAATCTCGTTAATTTGAACCTAAAGGGGACCGGAACGTTGCTTGAATAATGCAAAGTTTGAATCACCTGGAGTTTTCTTACTAGAAACTCATAGGACGGGACCTGCATGTTAGTTTGAATTAAGAGGGTTTGAATTAACAAGGTTCCACTCCACAGCAAAGCCTTCAGTCTATTTATATGCTCTATCGTCGTAAGCTGTCGCAAGCTAGCACGGTGCACTCGACCGCACTCAAATACCACTGTGTGAGCCAGCCTCTAGTAGTTCCAACAACTAGTGCCGCCAATAAGTGTCAAGGAGAAAGAGCAATGAAGTGGGATATTTTTACAAGTCCGAGTGACTGCTTAAATTCCTCGTCGGCTCCCCTACCTATCCGGGCTCTTCCCTAACGCTGCTGCGCATCCAAAAAGGTGGATGGATGGATGCATTGGGCTCAACCCTTTAAATCGGGTGACAAAACTTGCACCACCTAGCCAGAGTTTTTATTATTAACAGTAGGATATAACATCCACCTCCACCTATTCCCAGCTACTCTGCCTAGCAGACACCTTGCTTCCCAGGGGGTTAGTGCCACTCTAGAGCAGACGGGCCATTCGAGGGATGCCGAGAGGAGACCTGTGTCGTCAAACACGAGCGCTGGGTCTGCCCGGAAGACGCCAGTTCCTTTGAGCGCAGGAGCGAAGCCAGGGGGAAGAGCGCGCCGCTTTCCCAGAGTCAGAGACAGACAGTCGGCTGCAAACCACACCGCTTGTTCTGACACCACCAGAAAAAGTGCCCGAAAATGGTCCTTTTCAGCAACAAATGTTTGAGCAATCTTCAGCAACGAGTCGGTAAGACACAACAAAAACATTGGTGCTCTCAGCCACGGGTTCGCAACCCCCAGGTGCAGCAAGCTAAAAGGGGGAGGGCTGGTAATAGCTCACTTTGTCAAAACGAATTAGAGTAATTGGGCCTACAGAGCACCCTCTAGAAGCTGGCAGCAGCGCTGTAACTGCACTAGGCAATTGCGATCTGAACTTGCCCCATCATTTTCGACAGCACACTTGTCTGCACCACGAGAGTGCAGGTTGGTGCCGCCGTATACTTGCACATAATACTCCACTATGCAGGGTAGGCTGAATCGTAAAACTGCTCTCTCTCTCGCAGCCATCACACTTTCCCATTGTAGCCTAGCAAAACACAAAGTGAATTCGACCCTTGAAAATAGTTTCACCTGGTTCCCAGCAACCTTGGACTAGGCGATTTTCATGAGAAGACACTTTTCTTGTAAGATAAATGTATGATTTAATGGACATCTTACTCGAAGCAGGGTTTTCTATAGAGAACTAGCCACATTTGAGCATCAGACAGCAACACCCACCACCAACCAACCCCAAGCACATTCGGCAAGCACACAAAGGTATCAATTTGGCAGGAATCCCTGGTGCTCACCACACAAGTGTAACAGATTTGCAAGACGGCACCTTTGCATGCATGCTGCGCATGCTCGAAGATGGTCGTTGTCAGTCGTTGCTGCCTGTCGCTCAAGTGAGGAAATAGAGGCTTTGACAGCTGTGCAGCATAAAATGACTGTCAGTTAAATGCTTTCTTCATTCAGGCAAGTTTTTAAGTGGTCAGCCACTAAACCAGTTAAAACCTTGTCTGGTACATTCGGGAGAACTCCTGAAGTCAGTCATATTCTAACCACAACAGCTGCATTTAGCCCTAAGGCTGTTGCTACAGATCAAATATAAGTTCACAGATTTTTTTTTTTTTTTAACATTTGCAGAATGATTACTGTCTTGCCTTTGCCAGGAATGACTTCCAACAGTTCCCAGTACACAAGCTCTCCATGAATGCTTTCATAGCCTCTCTGAATGCACTTGGGCCGACTGGAGTCGTGCTTCTTTTTCTTGTTTTTATTCCTCCGAGGTATGCCCTGTTGGGCAACTACACGAGGTACGCAGGTGCTCTCGGGTTCTGCAGTGGGCTCCACTGTCAAATTTCTGGGGAAGGCATCGGGCGGAGGCGGGCTGCACTTTTTCGGCATTGCCGGAACGGACTCCCGACCTAAGCGCTCATCGAGTTCTTCACCTGCAAGAACTGTGCAGATTAAATCGATGCACCCATGCCATCAATCAAACTAGGGACTAACCCCTACACCGAAAGGCGAGAGAAAAAAAGGAAACCAGAGAAATCACCCGACGGGCAGACGTGCAGTCGGTGTGTCTATGGCGTGCGCCCAAGGGCGGCATTTCGAAGGGACCGCATCAATGGGTTTCTCAACGCACCATACTACGACTTGGTATGGAAATGCCATAGGCACTTTAATTATCGAGATTTCAAAGAATGAACTTACCCAAGTAGTAATAATAAGTAAAAAAAGAAAAAGGCTCGTCCAACTGCTAACGACACATGTCTGGTTGGAGCAACAGCCGACAAATGGCGGCAGCAGTCCACAAAGGACTGCTGCCGCCATCTGCGTGCCTGGAATAACATGGAAAACCACCTTGTTTTACTGAAATAAGAGCAGTGGCGCAAACTAGCTGGTGAACATTCATACTTAAAAAACCTAGAGACGGGAGAATGAAGGGACAAACACAACAAAGTCTCAAAAGGAGACTTCCTTGTGTTTGTCCCTTCCTTCTCCTCTGTTTCGGGGTTTTTTAAGTATGAGCACCTCATTTGTTGGTTTTGTGTTCATTCAATGTTTTATAAGTAAAAATGGCAAACTTACGCACTGACAACGCACATTGAGAAAGTGTGTACTGTTTTTCTTTAATAAAAAGGATTGTTTCGCTGAGCCAGGGCCTTTGAGAGGGGATTGCTGCAGCCATGTGTCGGCAGTTGAGCCTATTAGACAAGCCTTGTTTTCAGACGGATGCTAGACAGACGAATATGAGAAAAATGCTTGCTTATTTTCTTACCTCTGCTCCAGTTAGCTCATTCTTTGAAATTTCGACACAAAATGCATCATCTATGGGAACCTCCGCAGCAAATTGTAGTGTTATGCATTAAGAAACCGGTTTCATTTGACCATCCCGCAATGCCCTCGTGCACTCTTCCCATGCTTGTCCGAGCCAACCAAAAAACCTGGAACAAGAGTGGGGTTCACGGCGCACTCACTGGGACGAGTGGGCGGCTCTGAGATGTTCTCCAGCTGCTTCATGTCAATCTCCACCTTGCGCATGTTGGGGTACTTCACCTGCATCAGCTTCATTATCTTCTTGATGAAGCCCACATAATCTGTTGGGTAAGTCAAATGCAAAAACAGAGATATAAGATTACCCACATCCAGCACTTAGATAATCATGTCATGCATGCAAAACGGGTGATTATATGACCTTCAAAAACCAATCATTGTTCATAAGGACACCACTACTGAAGATGCATTACTTCCAATTTCCAGAGAATAAAATTACAGATTCCATTTTGACAGTCTAAAGTAAGGCTGTCTTATAAGAGGGGCTCGCAAGGAAGGTCTGTGCTGAAACATTCGGAAGGAAAGTTGAACAACTCTGCACTTGAGGCTCGGTTCTAAATATGTATGTTTCCTACCATAGGTGTGCATGCCTTGTACTTTCAATACTTTGTGTAGAAGTAAACTAAAAAGCATCAGCAAAGGCGGGAATTTCGTCCTGACACTTGTCTAGAGTCTAAGAGCTCGAGCCTATATTTACCGTATAGTTTTCACCATGCAAGTTCTCTCAAAATAAAAAGTATAGGCTAAACAAAATGTTACAAGGAACTAAAGCAGGTCACAACGTTTTGTTCGGTAATTTGGAAGTTTGTCGCAATGCACTTTCTTAAAGAAAGCATTAAAGTGAAATACCAAGCAAGTGCCCAGCCAAACTTGGGAGATAATCTTTGAAACACTTGTTAGGTCCAAGAGCAAAAACGTAGAAAGGGCACTAATGTGGTGGGCTTCACAGCTTTACACTGGGGAGCTTGGAGAGGCAGCCAACAAGGATGAGCACATCAGTTAGACTCAGCAGCCTGGGATGGGCATTCGATACGTCCTTTGATAGTTTTCAAACATTTTAAAAGTAGCAGGTGGGCATTCATTGCAACCAGGCCGTATGCAGAATATTTTAATGGTATGTCCACATTTCTAAACAGCTTTCCTTTGGAAGTCGTCAACTGCATCAGTACTTGCGTTTAGTCCCAATGAAGTTTGCAAGTGCCTGGCGTCGGCAGAGACATTAAAAGAGAAGCTGAGCCTAGAAAGAAATTTCTAAGACAACAGGTGAGCGAGACCGTAACATTGCGCAACCATGGACCATTGCAGAATGCCACATTTGAGTGGCACAAGCCCAGGACTCTTTCCTCTCTTTCTTAGAAGAGAGATGTAGTTCCAATTATTGTCTCTTCTGCTGTGTGCTACTACATGGCATTCATTTTACTGTTTTATGTGCAATAAGAAAAGTCACACGAAGGCAGACATGTTGAGTAGCCCTTCTATTACTCTTCCGTAGGGGACGGCCGAATACAGTTTGCGCAGCCCGCGAAACAGTTCCAGGAGAGGTGATGCTTGCGCAATGTGTGGCCAATGTGTCTAAACATTCTGTATTTTGCGAGCTTCAAAATTCCTCCTACTACGTCAAAATTGTAATTAATTTTTGAGAAAAGCATGGGAAGGGAGACGTGGTGACAAGAATCCCAATAACAATGATCAAGTTGATGTGCACTGCACGCATGTCAGTTTTATCATCACTGTTGCTTGCAGCTTCCATTTCTCCAACAATTCCATGTTACCACGTCGGGCAGCCCTTGTCACGGCTGGCAGAGTGCCGGAAACCCAGCACTGCTACGGCGCATTGCATACTGTGGTAAGTAAGAGCTCTAGGGCTGGAATGCAGCACTAAGCAAATGTCTTATGCATTTAATTGATTTAATAATATAAAATATTCATCAAAATTTGCAGTAATTCAATCTTCCCATTGATAATATGGGCCCTGGAACAAATGTTTGGTACTTTGAATATTCGTAGTAATGAGAACCGTTGTAATAATTTGATATTATTTTTCATACTAAGAAAACAGATCATTGTGCTATCATTATTGTTTCAATTATTATAAGACTGCACTATAGCATAAAACAACCACAACCTTTAAAATATTCTCCTGCCAATCAAAAGGATTGCCATTCGTGCAATAGTGGCATTAGTGAGCTCGCTCGTCCCATTGAAGTGATTTCATAAAGATTTTGTGATTTGCTTTGGCCTCCTCTGTAAATCGGATCGTCCAAACTTAGAGACATTAAAAGAGCGCCGTCAAACGAGGAGAAGGGCTTCTCCTCATCCGATGGTGCTTTATGGTGCCTGCTATAGTTCCGAAGTAATCAATCTTCAATACCGATTTTAATGAAAAAATTGGTCACAGATGAATGTAATGTTTGGTTTTTTAGGATGTTTAGAACCTGTAGATTGAGTTATGACCATAAATGGACTATCGCAGAAAGTGGGTTCGTGCCCCCTTTAATAACTTTGTAGAATTTAAGCTGTTCTTGACTAATCTCTAATCTACCTGTTGTGCATTAATATTAAGACATTGGCTATTCATGACCGTGTAAAGAAACAAGTGAATGAATAAATATAAAATAAAAGCCATTTACAACTCCCTGTAACGCCGAATTAGAGCGCAGCTCTTGAGGAGGAGGAGGAGGGGAGGGTACTGAGGGGGGTCATGTGACCTCGGGGGGGGGGGGGGGGGGGGGGGGGGGGGAAGGGGGGGGGGGTTACATGACCTAGGGGGTTGCATGCAACTTGGTCTAAATGCAACATGGGTTGCAATCAATGCGTAATTACGCTGACGCCGGCGGGTTGCGTGCAATCTGAGTTGCATGCAATGCATGGTTACGCCGATGCCGCTCAAGCCGGATACGGGCGCCTAAGAGCTGCGCTCTAAAAGTGGAAGATACGCCACACGGAGCCTCTTCTTGTGCGCCTGGAAGAAACCGGCAAGGCAGCATGAATCAACGAAAGAGGGAAAGTGGATGCACCTCGGGGAAAGTCGCCGGGGCTGACCAGGTCCTTGAAGAAGTCCTGGGCAGCGTGACGCCGGTCATTCTCAGCCACATGGGGCTTGAACCAGAACTTGAGTTCTCGGCTTTCCTGAAGCAAGAGCACGCACATTATTATTGGAAGTGCACATGTTTGTTAAAACCGGTAAAAATTAATTAAGACTTCTTGCTTTTTACTAATCACAAGTTTTATCCACTACGGACCAGAAGACCAGAAAGCCCGACCGCGAGTCTGGCTCGTGTTTGTTGTTTGTTTCGAATTTTCACCAAGACAGGGCCCCGTTTCAGGCAAAAGACACCCACAAAAAAGGATTTGACGTCTGCAAGCGTGGGAAAAGGTGATCTGGTCTAAATGCAAAGGTCCCCTTTATCTGACAAAGAAGCACAAATACACTTATTTGAAAGGAATTAGTTCTCCACCATTTCCGGTAATGAGTCGTACCATCTCTCTCATGACTCAAAAACTAATATAAAGTCAAAAACTTACATAATAAAAGAAAAAAAATTCTTGACTTTCAAAAGTTGTATGTTGCTATCCATAGGCATAGACTACGGGGGAGCATCAGGGCTCATGCCCCTCCTGGTGAGATCCGGGGGGGGGGGGGGGGAGTCCCCCTTGGGCCTGCGCCATGATCCTTACCAAGACGCTGTTTACGTGCCATGTAACGAGTTTCTAGTACTGGCATGTAAACAAAATATTGCCCATGTTGCCTTTATTGACAAAATACATGAAAAATGGAATCCCAGCGTGCTTCTAGGGGGGAGGGGGTGTTTTCCGCGCAAGCGGAAAAGCACCCCCCTCCTTCCCCCCGGAGAGGTTCTCAGCCTGCCACCCCCCCCCCCCCCCCCCCCCCCCCCAGGGGAAAACGGAAAGTTTACACCACTGTTGCTCTCCACCTTTCTCAACATTTCTAAAAGACAGTGAAGAACCACTGAACAGACACATCAAATGGCAGGATTTAATAGCGAGAGCAACAAACAACGTCTGGAGGTCAAGTGATTGTTACCTTTAAATTTCTTGCGAATTGCCGATTTTAAGTGAAGTTTCTGTATAGCTTATGAAAAACAAAAACATGACATTGAACTAAACAAAAACTTTTCTAAAGGGGCTAAATAGAACCGTTATCTCACAAAAGAAATACCCCCCCCCCCCCCCAAAAAAAAAATATATATATATATATATGTATATGTATCGTAAAATTCCGTAAGGACGCCCTTCCCCGGAGAGATCGCCCATCCCGTTTTTCTGGCTAAATATCTTCAAAGCAAAAATTCCGGAACGCCTGCCTCCCACCCACCCTCCCCTCCTCCTCCTCCTCCTCCTCCCCCCCCCCCTCCTCCTCCCCCCCTTCCCGTCGGACGGCTCGCAATGTCCGACGGAAATAGCATCAACCGCGCGATCTGCGGTACCGCGGTACATCTGACAAGCGAGTTCAGCGAATTCTCGCGTTTTTGTCCGCGATCTGGGCGCGCGATCGTGAAATGCGATGCAGCTGCGCCCGCCATCTGCGGTATTTGCTGCCATGACATGCGAGTTTGTAGCGAGTTCCCGCGTGTTTATTGCAGCATAAAACTTGAATCTGCTGCGTCAGCGATCTGCGGTATGCGGTCCCTTGAGATGCGAGTACTCGGCGGGTTTCCGCGGGTCCTTCGCAACGTGAAACGCCAATCTGCCGCATCCGCAACCCGCGGTATCCTTTCTTCTCGTGGCGCAGGAGTTCGTAGCGAATTCCCGCGTGTTTATCGCATGGCGAATCTGCGGTATCAGTTCCTGCGTCACGTGGTTTGTAGTATCATTTTTTTTTTTATATAAAGTTTTGCTGAGGAGTTCCCACAGTTAGCCCAAGCCATGTTTTTCACTTTTATCTCTTCATTTTGGGTGGGCCTTTTTACGGAATTGTACGGTACGTATTTTCTGTGTGCAATATTTAGGTTACGTGACTTCTTTTTGTGTGTACTGTGACATGTTATCCATGATATTAACACACACAACTGATTGCACATATTAGCCGACTGCAAATGTTTACACGCATATATAGATCACCTTCCTGGCAGAGTAAGTCAAGGAATCGGAAATAAACGAGACATTTTATTATTTTTCCTTCCTACCTGCATAACTTTATTGTATTTTTAGTCACAATGATGGAAAGCTGCCATGGATATAGCAAAAACAAACTGTGTCAACGCTGCAAATAAGGCTTATTTTGTTACTGGATTAACAATCACTGATGCGCTTTATTATTTCATTAAACTGTAGGATATTCGTTTAAAACGACTCTTTTAACTTAAAACAGTATTAAGGTGGCAGGCCCAGGTGCACACGTCCTTCCTCACTGACA
This sequence comes from Ixodes scapularis, assembly GCF_016920785.2. NCBI lineage: Eukaryota > Metazoa > Arthropoda > Arachnida > Ixodida > Ixodidae > Ixodes > Ixodes scapularis. The sequence goes on from NW_024609835.1 coordinate 248,074,598, forward strand.
AGAATTCCTCAAATTACATCTAAGGCAGAAAGGATACAGCCAATTAATTTGTTCAACTAAAATTAGGGACAAGAGAAAAAGGTTGAGGCTCCAATCCACGTTGTGAAGGTGGTTGGTCAGCGAAGCTGCGGTATCACCCGCGACGATTGCCTACTCTACTACAGACCCTTTTTATGGCAAACGCCACCGGGTGGTGCTCCAGTCTTTGACGTCCCAACTTCCGGTTTATAAAAAGAACGAACAAAGTCCTCTTTTAACAGCGCTGCTTGAAATGTAGACGAAACGTTTAACCTCCAATTCACCAGGTGAACGCCAAAAGAGCGAAGGAGTGCGAGATCTGTTAAAATATTTCGAGTATTCTCGTAATTAAACTAACTTGCCTCCTCCGAGATGTAGTATTGTAAAGCCGAAGGCCCTCGTTAAATCTTCCACATTGTTGCCCGCGTAGAATTTATGCTTTCTAGCACTGGTGACATAAGCAAGCTCGACAGGCTTGCAAAGACGGTGTGACCAGAAGTCGCTTGGGACGCAAGCGGCAGTTCATGTTTGTGAACAGCAAAAGGGTCTGTACCAAATGATTGACGAAAGAAAAGTAAATGCACTGTACCAAAACCTTTTTTTTTTATATGTGAAAGACCTCGTAAGCGGCCGTTGCCGCGGCAGATTATGCAACCCCAATCTTTACCGAGAAACGCATGCGGGGAGCGCTACGTGCTTATAATCTATCACAGGGGTGGCCATGCTGGCCTGGCCTAAGAGCCTCAAACAAAACCACGGAACTTCTAAGAGCCGCGGGGGGGGGGGGGGGGGGGGGGGGGGGGCTTACTTTTGTTCAGAGTCTGACGGTACGTATAGGGGCACGAGGCTGTACGAATGTACTACGTATGGGAGTACAAGGCTGTCAAACTGCAAGCTGCAGTATGCTTTCTTCTGAAGTCCTTTTTTTTTTCCTGGGGAAACGCGGAAAGGGGCGAAAAGGGGGGGGGGGGGGGGGTCCCCTTACGAGGGATCCGCGAGCCGCACTTGGAACAGCAAAGAGCCGCGGTTTGGCCACCCCTGATCTATCACGTGGTTTTGATACTTGTTTTGTGGTTTTTATTGAAACAAGTGTCAAAACCACATCATAAGACATAAGGCGCGCGCGAATGGTGATAAAGCGCGCGCGTCGGTTTCCTGTCGACTACTGTTATGTCGACAGACACGAAAAAACCCGACCCGATGAGGTGGTTAACAGCCAAAACAAATTCCCTGCTCTATAAAATAATGTACTCTGTTTCTGTAGAAGTTCATCCCTGCCAAAAGCAAACTGCATACGATCGCAAAAATACGCGATCCAATACGTCAGCGTATGGAGGCCCTGGCCAGCGGCTTCTTCGCAGTGCAGGGCGGTTCATGGGGAGAAGCACCCTTCTCAGGCAGGTTGTGGGCGATAATAATAATAATAATAATAATAATAATAATAATAATAATAAAGTTTATTTCCCATTCGATACAGGAATGGAGGAAACAGAGGGAAAAAGCTGTTTAACAGCTTGACGAAGCCCCCTGCTCCCTTAGAGTTCCACATGACAGATTAGAAATACAAAGCAACAGCAAAAATATCAACATTGTATACAAAATAGATTATAACCTATCGCAGAAAAGTAATATATTCAATTCAAATAAGAAAATAAATCTTGCATTGTGACAGAAATTATATCAACGTTTTTGTTTAAGAGGAAATTTAGTAAAGTAGGTAGCATATACTTTAGAGACTGCATGGAATAGTTGTTATGGCAAAGAGGCACAGCCCAACGTGCCGCCGAACGAGTTGGATAGGAGGTAACATGTTCCCTTAGTTTAGAAAGTTCGGCCAAAATATCCACGTTTCTTTTTTTTTTTTCTATTTTAAAACGGACCATAAGTTTATATGTATACATATCGAAAACACGCAACAAATTATATTTTTCAAACAAGCCCTTGGAGCTTGAAATATAAGAAACATTAGCAATGAGGCGAACAAATTTTTTTTTTTTTTGTAATAGATGTATTTTTTGTAGATTTGAACTGGTGGTTGTACCCCATACCAGGTGGCAGTAGTTTAAGTGGGATGCAAATAGAGTTTGATAAATAAGTAGTTTAACGTTGTTTGGTAAAATAAAACGGTTTCGTGAGACTAATCCGATGACCCTGGACAATCGAGGAAGTATATAGCTTACATGGTCGTCCCAAGACAAATACTGGTTAAAAATAACGCCAAGACTTTTGAAATTTTCCACTATCTCTATAACCTTTGAATTTATTACGAGACGTTTCGTTATAAAAACGCTTTTATTTTTGGTTCGAAATAAAATTGCTTTGGTTTTACTACTATTAATTTCAAGCCCGTTGTCGGATGTCCAATTTTGCAAACCTGTTAAAGTATCATTTGCGCAGTCGATAAGTTCATCACTAGTCTTAGCCGAAAATAAAAGGGTTGTATCGTCTGCATATATAACAAATTTAGCAAGAGAATGTATGTTAACAATATCATTAATATAAATGTTAAATAGCAAAGGTCCCAAGATACTCCCCTGTGGTACACCGGAACAAACAGACTTTGTATTAGATGAAAACCCATTTAAATAGACAAACTGCTTACGATTACTCAAATATGACTGAAGCAACGTAAGTGCTTGGCCCCGAATTCCATAAAGATAAAGTTTTTTTAGCAATAAATTATGGTTTAGATAATCAAATGCTTTTGTAAAATCAATAAATACGGCTAAAGCTATCTGGTTTGCCTCAAAACTCTCTAAAATAAATTCTTTTTGTTCTAGTAATGCTAGATCTGTCGAACGATGCTTCATGAACCCAAATTGATCATTAGTAATTACGCGATACTTATTAAAAAAATTTGACAGACGAATGTGAATAAGTTTTTCTAAGCCCTTAGAAAAAACCGGTAAGATAGAGATAGGTCTATAATTATTTATGTCGTTCTTGTCTCCCTTTTTATAAAGCACAGACACTCTAGCTTTTTGCATAAGCTGTGGAAACACCCCAGTTGAAAAACATAAATTAAAAATGTAAGTAAGGAAGGGAGTGATCAGTGGTAAGACATATTTTACCGGCCGAATCTGCATACCATCGGCATCACAGCTATGGCTATTTTTTAATTCCATAAAGACAGTAGACACCTCTGTATCAGTAACTGGCAATAGAAAAATAGAATCCCTAGTTTTAAAGGTTATATTATCACATGCAGCATCTCTACAGTTAATTTGAGGCAAATCAACAAACCTGTCATTAAATGTGTTTGCCAACGACGCGCCAGTTAATTTCTTCCCTGCAGAAATAATGCATTCTACAGAATGGGACGTTTTGCCTTCTATAACTGAATTTAAGTTCTTCCACATAAGGTCAGAACGGCCTACAGAGTTTCTAAAGGAATCATGGTGATAGCGCTCCCTTGCTTTTCTCAGGGCGTTTGTCAGTTGATTACGGTACGATTTAAAAGTCCGAAGGTCATTGGGATCTCTAGTTTTTGTGAACTTTCTGTATAGCACATTTTTAACCTTTATGTTTTCAAGTAGATCTACAGTTATCCATGGTTTCCGAATGCGTTTCTTCACTTTAATTAGTTTGTAGGGAAAATTGCTCTGATAAGACTTTTAAAACGCTCAAGAAAAAAATTGTACGCCTCATCGGGATCGTTCTTTGAAAAGATATCATCCCAATTTGCATTTGCCACACATTCCGCGAACCTCTCCAAACCATCCGGCGTAACACACTGGACTTGCGCAGAAGGTGTTGAATCTTTCTTTTTTGCGTTATTCATTTTGACACACAAAAAAATAGGAAGATGATCACTGTGGTCATAAGTAATTATGCCAGGTCTTATACGACTTTCCTCGTAATTTGTTATAAATAAATCAATCAAGGTTTTTGAGGTAACATTAACACTGGTCGGAGAGTTTATTACAGTACGACAACCATTTATAAGTATTAAATTTTCCAATTCCCTCTTTGAAACAGTATTACTTAACATATTCACATTGAAATCGCCGCCGCATATAATGTTCAGCTTGTTTTCATTTGCGAAATCAAAAAGGGAGCTCAGAAAATTCAAGAAAGGGGACAAAGGGGATCCAGGGGGGCGGTAAATGACCGAAACAAGGTCGTTTTTTGTTCGCAATGATAAAGCTTCGTAATCTTTAGTGATAACGGTAAACGAAGGCACTAACTCGCAATCAACGCTTTCTTTAATCAAAATTGACACGCCGCCCCCTCGGGTTTCGCTGCGATTGATAAAAAAACATTGATACAAAGGCAATCTGAAAACATCGGTATGTTCCGTGTACCACGTTTCAGAAAGCATAATAATCTCGAAATCGGAAAGCTCAGCCAAAAAAACACTCAAAATCAACACGTTTATTTTTCGCTGATCGAATATTAATATGTAAACAGTGAGTTGATAAGGAAAACTCTTCTCCGATAAAAGCTTCAAACTCAGAAGGCAATACATATTCTGAGACTGCCATTTCAAAAGAAAGTATAAACAGGAAAAAAATGCAGAGAAAGGGTGCACACACCAGTTGCTTAGCTCATGTTTGGCAAATCGTATTCACTCTTTACTGTTTTGGCAGGGTCACCGGTTTTCCTCCTGACAAAGATGTTACCATTTCGGTGCCAAACATACTGAAAATTGTGCTCTCTTGCCCATTGTTTCGTAGACCACAAGGGCGCCTTATCTTGACGAGTCATATTTTCCAGAACATACTCGTTATCATTGGGGCGTTTAAGGTTGCGTCTTTTGTCCAGCCAGCGATCGCGAGTCTGTTGTTGCGTGAAGTGCAGAATTATACCAGGGATCTTTTCCGGTTTAGAAGGGAGCCTGTGCATTGAAACAATTTCGCATGGGACGAGAGTCGGAACATCTAACTTAGCAGCTACCTCATTAACCAGGGACAGCAAGTTTTCATTTGCGGTTTGTGGGACCCCGTGGATTTCTAGGTTTTGTTTTCTATTGTGCCATTCCAGTCGATTCAGTTCCCGTTTCAACTCTGTAAGTTGTCCTTCCGTCCCGGCGTTCTCGATTTTTCCCACACGTTTTGTTAAACTTTTTATGTCTTTGTCATGCTGGCCAACACTCTTCAGTAATTCATCATACTGGTCTGACATGTTTTGAACAGAAGTTTCAATGGCGGATACGGTTTCCTTCATACTCAACAAACTGTTCAGTTTCAGGTTCATGCTTGTAAGCAAGCTGTTCACATCGATTTCGGCATCTTTCTTAGCCTTCCCGGTTTGACTTCTTTTCGCGACACTACAGGTCTCGCACCGCCAGGCTTTCTGAGACTTCGCATTTCTCGCTTTAAAGGTTGATTCCGCGATGCCACAGCAAGTTCCAAAGTGATATGTGAATTGACATTCTGGACACGTTATATTAGGTTTGTCATCTGATAACACTTCATGGCACTTTGGACAAACATCGTCATCTTCTTCACTCATCGTGACGTGAACGCAATATACAGGAAAAGGGCAAAGGCAGCAGCGGCAGCAGCAGCACGGGAGTTATTAGAAAGGCTTTCAATAACAAGGGCAATGTTTCTGACATTTCAGGAAGAAAGCGAGAAAAGTATATACTGCACTTAAAAGTGGAGGTACGACACCCATTTATACCTAGTCATTATTTTTCCTGTCATGGAGCTGCAATTTGCTCAATTAAATTTCACTTTATCTTGATTATTTCGCATTGATCTGACCACTCTCTCTTTGTTTTCATTTATATATATGAAGGGTATTTGAAATAACCAGGCTCGATCTAAAATGGATTGTAAAATCGGCCCCTTCACGTAGCAGTCTAAATTTTTCGTCAAAGGTGTATTTCACGGGTCGTTTTTTTCTTGTAAAAATACAAAGCGTAGCACTCTATCTGTAAAAGAAAGGGGACAAAAAAACTTGGCATGGTCAACGGCGGACGGCGACGCAGACACCGAGTCCAGTGGCGGGGCGCGTTTGGCGCAAATATCGATAGATGGCGCTACGTCCCTATCGAGACTACTCGCGACGACCGTGGTCTATTAAATTAAACATACTATTTTTGTAATGTACCTTTGGCTTAAAAATAAATGCAGACAATAAAAGCAAAACTTGGAAGTAAAAAAAAAAACGCGGTTGCATAAGGACCGCGCTTTTGATGCCGACGGATTTCGTCTGCGTGTCGTCTGCTTTCGCTGGTCGGCTACACCTTCCGACGCTGCTCTCGGCGTCGGTAATGAAAACATTATTCCTTCCTAATGCTCTTAGTGCTTGTCCTAGGCTCACTGGCAGGCTGAACGAACGTGTTGCCAAAATATGCCAACCGGGATTTTCTGAGACCTTTTAGAAGTGGCCACGTCAATTGTTAATTTCAACTTGTCTGGATCACAAACATAATCCATAAAATTGAGTCGAGTACGGGCCAGGGCTTGAAACAGTTCTCCACCGGGGGCAAGTTAAAAGAAAAACTAATGTAGCGGGCAAGGTTTATTCTGTGCGTTCTCGAGCTGGTGAATGTGACGCAAAAAACAAGACGTGCACTTACCCGCGTGTGAGTGTCGGTCACCACGTTGGTGAGAAACACCCGGAACTCCAAGGACAGCTGCGGGAGGCAGTCTTCCTTGTCGTCTGCAACGGTGAATGAGGGTTGCCGAGAAGAAAGCGCGGTCAAAAATAAGAGATGCGAGTAGTGCGATCGTGTGCGGCAGTTTGCTCTTTGAAACATTGTGCTTGATCTACATAGTTAGAACCCCGATCTTCTGACGAAAAGCGCCGATTGAATTAAAACAATGCGGCTGCAGTGGCTACTAGCCAGTGGTCAAACCCCGCATGCACACTGTGTGACATTGTTGGCACAAACAGAACATCGGGGCTTTTCTGCATTTCACGGGCGCCAAACGGTACCACCTAGGTTATGGCCCCGAATAAGGTCTCTTCACTACCCTAGTAGTAATTTTTTCTGGCAGATGTTTAATTTTAAAAGTAGTACAACAAAAAATTGGAGATCGCCTGTTTGCGCTAAAATTGTTCCGCTGTGTACTACACTCCGTTTCACCTTATGTTGTACCGCAGCGAAGGCTAGAAGCGCGAGCTCATAGCGTTGGCAGCTGCCCTTGGTACACGACAGCATGTGCCGCCGAGGTGTGCCATAGAGCAAGGACTCGCGCTTGTAGCCTTTCCAGCGGTGCAACACAAGGTGAAACAGAGTATATGCACGCACATACAACGTGGCACAATCGTGTATGCGTGCAGGAGGAGGTGTCATTGTATTAACACTTACGCAACTCGGTTTGTGAGAATTTTTGTTTCGCAGGGATCTGAGCGATGTGATTGGTCCGAGTCATTTTGAAGCAGCTTATGGAGCAGCCGAAAGTCCACTTTGGAGCAGAACATTTAAAGCATAAGCAAACCCTTCATTTTCATTCATACCACTGCAAACATTATGCTAAGATTCATGTGTCCAGCTAAAAGATAATGCTACTTCGACTTGACACTTCTGTACAACATTTTGATAGCATCAACGGCCTGGCGCGTTTCATTCCCTCAAGCAAATAACTACCTGTTTATCCGAGCGTAGAGGCATCATACACAATAACAATTGATGCTGGGTGATGAAGGACAGTATAAAGTGCCGTGAATGATTGTTCTAGATAACAAATCAAAAGTAAACCAAACAGTATATTCCACTGAAATAATGTTAAAATGGAATCATTTCGAGTACCAAATCAATGTTTCGTTCAAGTTCTAAAAAGCTGTAATACAAATGCAAGTCTTAATCTAGATTAATTTTCTTTTTCATTTGATTAGAACATTAACTATATTTGTTACTAGCCAGTGGTCAAAACGCCACATGTACACTCTGCGACAATGTTAGCACAAATATAACAACAGTGCTTTTCTGCATTTTACGGGCGCCAAACGGTACCGTCTAGGTTATTATGGCCCTGAATAAGGACTCTCCACTACACTAGTAGTAGTTTTTCTGGCAGAATAGAGTGCCAGAAGAAGTTAATCAGGTCTTACAGACAAGGCGCAAGCAGGAGGATTGAGAAACTACGCAAAGCTTGCGCGAGGAACTATGCAAGGCTTGTGGCGGACTTTGGACTATCCTCTGCAGAGCAGACAATACAAGCATCATGAAGGACTTTCAACGTTGGGACGCTGGAAATAGGATGCTTTTTGACCGTCCGTGGTATGTGAAGCGACGATGTGTATTAGATAGCATTAAGAAGGTTGTTGGTAGGGAACGCGGCAGTAGGAAACTTTCGGACCAAGCAAGCTCTTGGAATGTGGCTTTAAATTCGCTTCTGAACCCTTGCAAAGTTGTAATCTCGAGTAAGACAAAAGAGACATTCAACAAGGGGCTCAAGTTCTGTTTGAATATGAAACCCTCAAGGTTTGACGTTTTTTCTTAATTTCAAGCCATTTCCGAAGTAGTAGATCTTGATAGAGGGGATGCTTTTGCGGATTTTGCAGTAGACAGAATGGAGAAATGAACGAATAGTACATATAGAACAGAGCGAATCGATTTTCGCGTTGTAAATGGAGTCAAAAAAGAATTGCAAGAGAATACGCTTGAATTATTAGAGGGATAATGCAATTAATGCAAAGGTGCAAGGAGCTGGACGAGAATGACGATAAAAAATCTTTGGAGAAGGGGAGCAAGGGGAACAAAGGACAAATCGGCAAAGTTTGCAATCCTTCCGGCAGTGATTTATTTAGAGAAAGACGGTAGAAACTCTAGACTCCCTATTTGTTAAATTGGAGGGTAACGTTGGTAAAATAAAAAGAGGAATTGTAACAATTCTTAAGGAAAAGGACGTGAGTTCCCTTTCGAAGTAGGTGGCAAGCCAAAATGGTTTGGCGTTAGGCCTCAAATTCTTCCTGAAAGATCAGAAGCCGAAGATGCCTCTCCACACAGTAATTCACAAAAAGGGAACCTGGCAGCGCATAGTGTCTCAGATCCAACAACGTGGGTTAAGTGTAATGCATATCTGAAAAAGTCTAACGCTCAGAAATTCAGAAGAGCTGATCAAGGATCCATAGGATATTTTCACGGAAAACAGCATTCGGTTACGTCAATGAACATAAAATATATTTACTACTCGTTGGAGAAGGGAATTCGCTTGATGCAAAGAATTAGACATGCATTAGAGTTCGATTTGGTTAACTTTCTATCTCAGACGGGCTTAGCAGTGAACACTTTCCTTTCTATTTTAGACCTATACCTCCAAGCAAGAGTAGTAGAATACAGCGGCCGGAAATGCATACAAAAGGATGGAGTTTGTATAGGATCGTCCATGGCTGCAACACTGGCAGAAACGTATCTTAACGCATTCGACAGCCTAGACAAAAGCGCCTCCAATGGTTGCTTAGTAAGACGGTGCGTAAATGACATTTGTGTTCGTTCATTTCGGGATAGTGAAACACAGGCATTGGAAAAATTGGTGAGAACAGCGGCTTTAGAACTAAGGTTCACCGTAAAACGGCCGGAGGGTGGGATCTTAGAGTTTCTAGATTTACACGTGCAAGTCGAAGGAGTTCTTTGTTTGGAATGCAGGAGAGAAAGTGCTAACCCTTAACGAACAAAACCTGAGAGCTCAAGTGAGCTAATGTAAGTTCATAATGGTTGTAGCACAATTCCCCCGGTGGCAATTCCTCCGTCCCAAATGCCCCCTGCCATTTCCCCCGAGTGTCAAAATCTCCGTCTCCCCCGAATGCCAACATCGCAGTGTTCGTTTTCCTCTCTTGTAACTATCGTGGTCACCCCTGCTATGTAGTGAGAACCACTGCTTTGCGAGTCAGTGTCCAGCATTAATGGCACATCTCTAGAAAGATTTCATTTTTAAGCGTCTATGTTTGGTCAAACGTGCATTGATACAACGCTTGGTCTGACCCAGACTTGTACGTAATCCGTTACAAGTAACGAAATTACTTGTAATCCCTTGCATTTATCAGTAATTTAGTAACGGAATAATTACATATTTTCTAGAGTAATTTTAAAGTAATTCCCTTACATTTTTCACGTAACGGATTCCTTGTAATCCGTTACATTTTTTGTGTCAGAACCACCCCCAATTATAAATAATATTTTTTTTTTTTTTTTTGTAAAGTTGAGCGCAGTGACACTGTCCCGCGAATCGAACAGCGCAAAGGGAGCCTTGGCACTCTTCAGTTCCGCGAAGCCTTCTTTTGCAACACCAAGCCCCTTAATTTTTTTTTTCCTTTGACCCTAACATCAATGTTCAAAAATCAAAAAGAACAATTCTACAAAAAAAAAGGGGGGGGGGGGCAAGTTATTTTTACGTTTTTTTTTTAGTCCCTTTGTTTTTTCTTTGCGATCGAAGACGGAGAGAGGAGGACACCCAGTGATTGTGCGCCACTTCGAGAAGCTCGAGGCGGCAAGTGCACTCAAAAGAATTAACAATGTCCCTCTCGGTTATAGTGACTACGACCATTTTCATAATGTCACAACCCGAGAAAACGCCCCGTCTACCCTACCCTTTTTGGGAGTCAGCTTTTTGGGAGCACTTAGAATATGGTAATAGTCTTCCTTTCTTCTTCTTCCTGTTTTGCCCCAGCAGGATGCATCTTATCTCGAGCAGATATTTTTACAAATGAAACCTAATGGTGGCTGACGTAGACTTGATATTCTGGGCTTGAGGAGAAAGTGAAATTCGTGAGTGGGGCCATAGCGCGGCTTACTTAGTACTCTACCCTTTGCTGCCCGTGGCATCAGCGGACGTCTATCTGGAAAACACCGAAGTAAACTGCAGTCGGTTCGTGCTCCGTGCATTTTTGAACGGCACGTAGAAAGGTACACACAGCAAACGTGCGTTTACATTTCCTTGTCTTACCCGACGTTATACCTAATTGTTTTTATGAGTGCCCTTCTTTTTCTTTTATTACTTATATTTATATACTGGAAACCTTTTTTTTTTTTTATTCACAAACGTCTCAAACGAGGCTCGAATTGTTCAGAACCAAAGGAAGAAGAATATCGAGCCAAACCTAATTTATTATTTAATTATCGCCTTACTGTTACAACTATGTTTTGCTATTGATGACGTCTACAGCTTCGCGATTTAGACAATGGAAAATTTTAGTAGATCGGCCCGATGACTCCGATAACGATATCCGATACTTCGCCGCCGTCTTTGCGTATGCATCATATCGTTATAAGGTACCGTTATCACGGGTATCGGAGGTATCTGAAGGATCTACTAAATCTCTCGAATAGCAGGCAACGGCTGCAACGACAAAGCTTTGCTCTACATTCGAGGTAAATAGTACTTCCCTTGCTTCGCTGAAAAAGCTCAATGCAGAGCATGAAGCATTCGTGAGGAACAATATGGCACTCCCATCCAGTGCCTCAGCTGAAATGGTGTTCAGTGCAGCAGTCGACATATTGAGTAAGAAATAACGCAAAATGTCTGACGAGACTTTCGAGAGCCAGCTTTTGCTCAAAATACTCAACGTCATTAAATGGAAGAGGTGGCCGTAATAAGAACTTTAATAGGGACCATGAAATGATTTTAAAATCTAATTTCATCCACCGCACGTCGTAAAAGGTGTGAAAAGAAACACAAAAACACAAAACTAGGGAGCCAAAACAAATTATTTGCTATAGAACTTTTAAAAGAAAACTGGACTCTTTTGCGACTTCTTTCCTTCGAAAGCTCTGCCTTTTCACTACGATGCATCCGCAGAAATGGAGCACGTCAGCCGAATCCACGTCGCCTATTGGGTAAGAGCCTACCTCACCAGCACCGCGATCGTTAACAATAAACAGCCGGCGAATGTTTCCTAAAAGTTTTGTTAAATAATATTCAGACCCACATTTTGTAGCATAATTAGAGATGTGTGGCGAAAATTGCCAAATTTGATAATGCTGCTAGAGCCAAGCGCCATCTATCGTGTGGTAAACGAAGCAACTACTGCGCGTGCGCAGTAGGGCAGGGCTGGCAGGGCCGACTTCAGAACGGTTATTTCCTTTGGTTTCCTTCCTCTCAAAACTCTGACTGACTGAACGTTTATTTTTCTAAGTGTTCATCTCGCGCGTGCCGACTTCAAGCAGCAAGAAAAAAATGTACTTAAAACAGACCACGACGAACAAGAACGCTGGATCCACAAACACCCGAGAAGAGCGACAACAGCCGCGAATCGCGCTCCGACGAAGCTCTCAGAATATAGGCCTAGCAGGCACTCCGACTCGGCGCAGCGTTGCTTCGTCGCAAGACCGTCTGTCTGCCTGCGACCGGCTGGCGTGCTGAATGGAATATGCCCGCGCTACCCTTGTGGGGTACCCTTGTGGACCCTTCCCGTATAATAGTTTGATCGCTGACCTCAATTTTACGTTAAGAGGTGAGGTCAATCTCTTCCCCTTGTTTTCCGAGGCAGTGTTGACGAACACTCGTCGAAAAGGGACCCTCGTCGATTCTCTCTTCTTGTTTTGTGTGATATAGAGCTGAAATAAACGCTGTATGGATTACCTTCGTAACACGGTATGTACACTTTGTTATTGGTATGCCATTTTTATCCTGACAGACTGCACGTCACTGTCGAGCTGTAACAGTTCGTGAGAGGTATACGTGCAATGCCGGTCCAACCTTTCTTTGCCGAGTGTCGCGTCAGTATCGAGTTGCAATCGTAAAAGATCGGTCCCGAAGCGCTTACCAACAGCGCGAATACAGCACTTCCATCAAACGCGCGCGTCCGCTCCGAGTGTTAACAGGTATTTACGTGGCTCTTGCTGACACTCGTAGTTCAAACGTATCTTTTTTTTAACGTCGGCTCGCTCCTGCATCTCCGAGACCGCGAAAAACGCCGCGGCAATTTGTTTCCATCTACGTCGCTTTGCAAATGACTGGCACTGGCCGCCTTTTGCCAACAATGACAGTTGGGTTGACTTCTGGATTCTTCACCGGAAGACTCGCTGCACTTCCCAACAGGCATACCGGTGTATGGGACTAGTCCCATGCTGTCGCTGTAGCGCAACATATCTCGTTGAATTTCGCTCAGCTGCGATGCGGCGATGAGAGGCGCCGATTCAGAAAATACATCGGTGACATCGGCGCAGTAAAACCTACCGGCGCACCCCAACTCGTCGCCGCTAATGCTTCCATCTCCTACTGCCGAGAGAAGTTCCGGTTCCGGAAATAGCGTACGTCACGGCTTGTTTCGCGGTCAAGAAAAAGTCGATATTTCATTAATTTTTTGTGTAGAAGTTAATAAACCGAGACGAAAACGGATGCCTGTTCGGCATTCAGTGAACATTGACGGTTTAATGTAAAAGTTATCTGGAAAAAGTAAACAAGTCATTTCATGGTCCCTTTAATAACCCTCTTCCCTTTGTTTCTTACTTGAGGACAATAATGTTAAAAGTAACGCCGCGAAAGTAACGGATTACTTTTTGGGGCAACGGTCAGTTACTTTCATGGGGGGGGGGGGGGGGGGGGGGGGGTAATTCTAATTGCAATAAATTACAATTTAGCCTTGAGTAATTGTAAATGTAATTCCTTACTATTTTTCACTAACGTGTACAAGTCTGGTCTGACCTATATAGCACAAACCACAGTCAAAGGGGATATGGTTGGTCAGACCCAAGCTTTGTATCAATGACCGTTTGACAGAACATAGGCGTTGTGTCCAAAATAAGGATCTGTATTCGGAGGTTTCAAAGCACGTCGAAGATCGTAGTAATTGTGTCCTTTTGTGGAATAAGACGTCTCTAATATTAACCGAAAAAGAATGACCACAAACGTCTGTCAAAAGAGTCAATTTAGATTGGAAACCATAAAAACGGAGTAAATACGCCCTCCCTCTGTTTGAAGGCCGAGTGGAAAAGGTCTTTTGACCTCTAGCGTCTGTGTGTGTGTGTGTGGGGGGGGGGGGGGGGGGGTATCTGCAGCAAAGACTGCATTGTTGTTTTTTTGTTTTATTTTGTGAAGATTACGTTTTTGTGTACATATATGTCCTTTACAATGCACGGCTTTGAGGTCCCCTTTTTGGTATGTGCTTGTTCGGACTGTCAACTATAGGTTGGAAAGCTTCACCGTCTTTTGGACTTCAAACTAACAGGTACAGTTCGTGTTCGTACCGTGTGTTTTGTCCTTAAAGGGACACTGATAGGGTATTTATGCTCGCCACGGTTTTTAATTACACATGACATATAGAACCCAACTACCCAGAACACAATTCGCGGCTCGAAATTCGTTTTCATTCCGTCCAAAAACGGCCGATCCAGAACTGGCCGGTTTGAGCCGCGCTCACTCTCTTCTCCGTGGTAACGTGCCTTTTACTATGATTTAGACACAACCACCAGAGATAATCAAAGCCGTGGATCATTGAAGGCCTACACTCAATATTAAAAAAAAAAAAAATACGATAACAAATTTTTTTTTTTGTGGGTGTGACTTTTAAAAGTTGCGAATACGCGTTGATTAAAAAAAAATATGTTGCACAGCCATGTGAATTCCGGTAACTTTCTCCTCTTCTGTATTTCTTGTTCCTCCCACTCAAGTTTCGGTTTCGGTTTCGAGCAGATGCTTTTTTTTTTTTTTTTTTTTTTACTTTATTAAAAATATACGCGACGCTGTTGCAAAGTATTGATTGGGAAGTCTTCTAAAACCATAATAAATCGCCTAGCAAAAAAAAAAATTAAAAAGAAAAACATTTTGGGGGGGGTGTCAATGTTTCTTTAAAAAATGTGTCATTTGCATTTTTTTTTTTTTTAGCAATAGAATTTCAGCTGTGTTTGAGAGTTCTTTCCTTCTTCCTGTCGTTTTACTGCCGTCACCGCGGTCCCGGCTAATTTATGCTAAGCCTCTTTAAAGCAAGAAAAATTGTCACGCAAAATCTGTAAAAGCTGGCGCGGTCAAGACAAAATGGAATAGACTGAAGAGTGCGGGTATGAAGGTTTCATACAACGACAACAAGAACTTCATTTTGCAGATGAATGTAAAGGAGATAAAGATCAAAGAAAAAGGTAGCAGTGAATTCGTTTTTTCATCAAATCTCTCACAATTTAAAGGCGCTTCGCCAAAGCGATTAAAATTGATGATGTCTTTAGGTCATATAAACTAAACCGTCTGACTCCGTTTCAGTCTGGTCAAAGTCTGTCAGAAGGCAAATCGGGAACGGTCAGTTCCGTGTCAACAAAGAGTCGTCTTGCTGGCTTGTGGTTTTAAGTATGTGGGACAGACGTCAAGATGTGTAAATGATATACGACTAGAACATTTAAAAAATGTAAAAATAAATCCGTCAAACTCAGAAATAGCGATACATATTGGAGAATGTGTAACAAGTGTACGGAAGTTGGTCAGAAAAGACGTTTTACACAAGGAGCCTAGGAGGGATATCAAGGGCATCGTTAAAGAAACAATAAGCGTCAAAACAAGAGGGAATTTTATCTCTCAGGCCTCGATGCATCTTGATAATAAGTAAAAAAAAAGTTTCTTGGAACAAGGAGTGTGACCAGAGAATTTTTTGTGTTCGTAAAAAAATGATGTGTCTATTTTTATTTATTTTCAAGGGGGGGCAATGTGAAAGGCGCTGAATGCTTATTGTGTTTCAAAGGATGTGTCTGGGAGAGAAGTTGGTGATGATTGTATTAAGAATTCGATGGGTGATTCATATGTGTCTAGCAGTCCATTCGGTGCATTGTGAACGAAGTGTATGTCTGGGAGGGGTGGTTTTGGTGATTATCGGGGGTATATAAGAAGAGAAAATAAACAATTTAGCTGCATTTGAGACATCTTCTTCTGTGCCTTTTTCTTCGACTTCAAAGTTTCCTGTTTTTTCTTTTTTTTGCTCCTCACAGCCTCGGGTTTCAAACATCATGATTAATGATATTGTATATGTGAACTTCACGATAACAAAAACCAGGCATGCGAAAGATAGATATGCCTGCTTAAAAAACAATCCCACAGAACTCGTCCAGGTTATTCCCAAACTTCCATCCACTGCTCCAGTGATTTAGATTGAACTCACTCTTTGAGCGTGCCATCGAACAGATGGAATCTATATAAATGTGATACCTTAACAAGATAGCTGACACAAAAATAAGTCCATATAAATCCTTTCACAGTATACAAAGTGCCCTTGCTAAACCTCGAATTAAAAAAAAATATATATAGTGCGGGAATATCGCAGCCTATTATATAAACATATGCTTTGCGCACTTCCATTCAGAAATTGTGCTTAACGTGCGGCTTTAGAGGAGTGCTTTCCCCTAGCACGAGGGTGCACTGCGACGAAGCAAGATACAAAATCGCGATGCCTTCTCTGTGTTTTCGTTTCACCGAAGTATACGAGTCAGATAAGCAAGCCGTCAGTTACCTAAAGTGCAATGATGCTGTTTGAAAAGCCCATTTGACCAGGCAAACAGAGCTCCCATAAGAACCCCCCCCCCCCCCCCCCCTTAAAGCACCATTCCACTCCCATTCTATTCTGGACAAAATGCACCTAATTCCATTCCCATTCCATTCTGGACAAAATGCACCTAATTCCATTCCCATTCCATTCCTCCCAGTGCGGCCGCTATTCCATTGACATTCCATTTACGGGTCGTGGAAGGGCGAAATAATTCCGGATTCATTTTAACTCCGGTGTGGCAACTCCGCAACTCCGCTGAAGTAGGGCTTCGGTGCCTCACCGTGGCTGGTGAGCCTGTTGATGACGATGCCCTGGTGGTCTCCCCCTGCAAAGTGCATGACGCTGCCCTCGTCCAGCTCTTCAACGGCCACCCGCTCCATCTTGATGGTCGTATGGCCCTCGGCAGACTTCTTGGGCGTCATCACGATGCGCTCTGCACAAAGGACAGGCGCAGTCGTCGGTCGGCGTCGCATACCATCGCGAGTAGCTGAACCGTAGCTGAATCGCGACGAAGCAAGACAGAAAATCGCGATGCGTACTCTGTGTTTGTCGCTTCACTTCACTGCAGTACACCAGTGCGCAGCGAGAAACGCTTTCAACAAAACTAAGCCGCCAGAACAGACCACGGACACGAGAGATATTGAGAGAGAGTAGAGTTAAGAGTAAAGGGGGATTCACACATCTTCGTTGAGTTAGACAGAGTGCGAGGGCTGCTATGGCAACGGCTGCGTCGGTTCCAAGAAAACCGGTTTTGACCCCGTTTTGTTGGAACCGACGCAGATGTTGCCATGGCAACCGTCGCACTCGGTCGAACTGAGCTTGAGTGTGCGAATACGCGCACCGACTGTCGACAATACTTCCCACCGGCAACTCACCGAGAATTGACGGAAAGGTCCCAGACGGTACCAACTAGCCCAGCCTACCACCCTTCCCAGACCCGCCAAAACAAAAGCATCGACCCTTAGATACCCATAGCCTCATCCACATCAAGTCAATTAGTTCTTTAACAAATGCAAATTTAAACCGTTTTTTTTTTTTTTTTTTTTTTTTTTTTTTTTTTTTTTTTTTACGGTATGTGGATAGCGTTATGGGTATCAGGGACTGAATAAATGCGACAGCTGAGTTTTAGATGTTGCCCTGTCTTTATTTTTTTTTTCAATTGTTTGATGTTTTCCTTTTCTTACCTCAGTCTCAGGTATGATTAATCATGGGTTAACCTAGGTTAACCTTCACCAGCTCGCCTTCACGCTTGCTTTTTTTTTTTTTTTTCACAAACGCGCCTTTGATCCAAACATAGCCTCAGACAAAGCGAGCTGGAAGCACGAGCGCTCAAACAAAAAACGCATAAGCATGCAAAAAAAAAAAAAAGTGCCCTGGAAGGGTATAGTTTGATACAAACCAAATGTCCCGTTTTCAACGTTGTAAATGCTATCAAGGGACATTTTAGTGAACAGGAACGCACACACGGCCATGGCAACGACTGAATGCACACGCTGCGCGGAGTATCGCCTTCCTCGTCTTATTTTGTCCGCCAACTCCTCTTTGTCGGAGAAGGGGCCACGTACTCGAAAAGACACTCGAGCGTGGCGGAGAAGCAGCCTTGCAAAAAGACAAATTCTGGCCGGTTTTTTTTTTTTTATTTTTATTTTTTTTTTTTTTGCTTTGCGTTTGTTGATTGTAAACGGTACAGTGAAGTCTGATTACCATGAAGCTTCTTGAACCTTTGCACGTTATGTGTATCAGATAGATAAAAGCTACAAATGCGATTTTTTTTTTTTTTTAATAATGAGAGCACCAGTTAGAGGTGGTCAACGAAAACCGGACCACAGCGCACGTGTAAGTACTTCAGCCCCTACAGTCGGTGACAGATTGAGAGTTCAGGGGAAGCTCCTCCCACCTCTTTCCACTTTCGCAGGGCGAACGTCAGTGGGGCCGTGGGCCCCTCTCCATTCGAAGCGCCTGCGCTGCGGGGTTGTCGAATGCTAGTCGTCGGCCGCTTTAAAACGGCGCACCCGTTGTTTTAACGATCTCACTGGAACCTCGAATGTTCAAAGGTTCAAGAAGCTTCCTGTCCGTCAGACTCCAGTATAAATTTCGCGAACGCAGAGCGAAGAATACGTCCCACCTAAAGCATTGCGTTCTGCAAGGCTGCTTCTCCAGAGAGCTTCGGTGCGTCCTCGAGCATATGTGACCTCTTCTGCGCCAATGAAATGTTATCGACAAAAGCAAGGGTTTCCCCAGGAAGTGAAATCAAGGGGGGGTGTCTAAATTTTTAGGGTGGGGGAGGGGGGCGGGGATGGGGGAGGGCATTGAGAATAGAGAAGTCGTTGCGAATTCAGGAAAACAGGGGGTTACACCTCCCCGTAGGGGGTGTGTAGGGAAATCACTGGCCAAAAGAGAAACGATGCGGTACTCTGGCTTCGCCATTAGTTACTTTGAACAAGCACGGAGCAACTAGATGGCGGAGCCAAAGTGGCGCGTTCCTTTCCGTGCCAACTGCTCATTAGCGGAGAAGGAGGCACGAGCTCGAAAAGGATCCCAAGGCAAGCCACAACGACGATTATGCAGGCCACGCAACGCAGGCGCTTCCGAGGGAGCGGGGCACCGCCGGCGCCTGTTGCACCGCCGCGTCAACGTTCACCTTGGATCAAGGGAAGGTCATCGCGCTGCTCTGTTACGCAAGCGGAGCATAGACAGCTACTCTGGGTGCGCGTTACCACCAGTGCCGCTACGGCCCACGGTCCCGTCCTGCACACGCGAGTGTCACGAAGCACGGGAGCGAACGCAGCAGGATGGCCAGGACTGCGACCTGCCGAGATCGGAGGCGCGTGGCGTAGCGGCAATTTTACTAATAAAAGGGTTAAGGGGTACTCCGGCGATTTCTTGAGCTACCCCCCAACTAACTATATTTTCGGAACCCTCGGCCTTTACTCTTTCCGGCATATCGCGAAATTCGGAATAGTTATTGTGAAATCGGCAAGTGAAAATAATAACAAAACCAACATTCGAATATACTCGCGCTTTTCAGCGGCTTGACGTTATTGGACGACTGTACAATCGTACTATGGTACAGATCAAACCTATATAAAGGTAATAGCTAAACCAGAGAGATGGCATTAAAAATAAGCTGATAAGGAAGTCCATATAAATCTTCCCGCGATACACAAGTATCCTTGCTCACTCTTGAATTTAAGCAAGAAAAAAAATCAAAATATTGCAGTTTATTATATATACTAGTCGCAGTTCTATTCAGAATTTTAGTGCAAGGTAATTGTTACATCAGCGCTTACAAAGTTTCTTCTTTTTTTTTTTTTCGTTCTTAAATATTCGACGCATTATTTTGAAGAAGTGTTCCCTTTGTACACGGTGAAGCGTGACAGAAAAACTCCCGATGCCTACTCCGCGGTTTTTGCTTCACTGCAGGGCAGCGCACCAGAAGGCGACGAGAGGCACGCACGCACTCAACTAAGCTACGTTACCCATCAGAACAGACCACGAACAGAGAATGTTAAGCGACCTCCGAGTACGGTCAGAGTATCTGATATAGAAATATAATCGAGCAGTACGTTACTTAAAAATCCAAAGTTTTGAAAATTCGGACAAGCCTACCGTAACGATCCGGCCGTTCAGCGGGTCTTCAGCTGTTATATTTTCAGCATTAACAAAATGAAATTACGTTTTGGCGCAACGTCGACTCAAATTCATAGCATTTTTTCGAAGTGTAGCAGGATGTAGCAGGGTAGTACTTTGACGCAGTTTGGCGCAAAAGGCGCAGCAATCACGTCACTGATAAGCAGTACGACCCCGGCTTTACAAGGAACGGATTAGTTGTGATCCGTTACTTTTTAAAGCAATTTTGTAATTGCCACGTTACTTTTCTGCGGCAGTAACTTGTAATGTAATTCTGTTACTAAATATTGGCAACGGGTTACTTCAATTACCTATTGCTTTTTAAAACGTATTACGCTCTGTTGGGATAACATCATGCACGCGAGTCCGGCCGTATTTTTTGTATTCGTTAATTTTTTTTGTACGTTACTCCTCAACATGTGCAGGAAACGTAACCAAAAAAGGATTTTACAAAAAACATATTTAGAGAGAAAAGAAAAATTGACTGCGCCAGAACAGCATACTTGATTTTTGAAGTTGTCGTTTATGTCATGTTTGGTGAGACCTACCACGCAAACTACAAATATACCAAATCTCAAATATTTCGCACTTATAATACACCATGGGAACTATTGAATAATGTATGTGTAGCAATGTGGAGGTCATACATTTCGTGTCAAACATTCGCAAACATGGCTCCTTTGACGTTTTATCACTAGATTTCTGATCCGTTATGTACAAAAATTGAATAGCTGCATTAAAATGTATGTCGATCATATTAAAACGTTCTTTCGAATGATATACAAATTATTGGTTTATCTCAAAGAAATTTTTATGCCGCTCCAAACTTGTTCTAACTACAAAGTTAACAATGATTTCAAGGGGAAATTAAAAAAAAAAGAAGAAAACATTTTCCATTTTTGATTCTCCATCATACTCTCGCGTTAATTCATGAAAAACACGTTGCATCGTTTTGTTTCCTTCAAAGTTACAGCTCTGCAAAATGTACCTTGCACGCCGGCATTTTTGCCCAATGGCACAGACCAGATAAATTGTTGATTCCGTGTATTCTATCACTAGAGACATTCTTTTGTGCTCTATCTCGGTATTTGGCTCAAGTTCAAGTATTCTCCTGATTAAATCAATACCCGCGTTGCTCGTTCTTTTTATCAATTTGACCAATAACCCTGTTTTGTCCTTCAAGATGGCAAGATTTCTTATAAAAGCGGGACGAAAACTTGTAATCGCTACTACTAGACCTTTTTTTGCAGAAAGCAGTAGAAAAGTAAGTACAGTGGTGGAAATTATATGCGAATATTTATTAATATATTCGCGATGAAGTGGGAAGGCTTGAGCCACCGGGCTTGTTACACTCCCATTCAGGACGGTTGTACGTCCGGCTGACCAAGGTAAACCTGCAACTTTCAGCAAGACGTACGTTAAGATGAAAAATATTTGTAACATATTTATTCGACTAAAATAAAAGAAATCAAGAAATTTAAAAAAAGTACAAAAAACGATATAAATAAATAATACATCGAGCGCACTATGTTGCCCGCGTTGGCAGGAGGGCGTCTTGAGAGGTCCGTCTCTTGTGCCTCTTCAAAGCAGACTGACGAATTCCGCGAAGCACTGCACATGTATTGCAATACTTCCAACGGGTGCGAGAAAGCCGGTCAACTCCAAATAGAGAATTGGCATGGAGGATTTTTGCCCGATCCTCTTCGGAGAATCGACATCCAGATCTTGCACACTGAGAAAATTCCTCAGCTTTGCTATCTTCCTTTTGCGTTTACTCGGATAATGAGTACAAAACCCTCTACGGACGCTGTCGCTGCTGTAGGCTGAAAACGTTCGGTCAAGACGCAGCTACACAACACTGGCCACCACTTCGTTTGTGTATGACCGCAGCGCGCGTGTTGTCTTGACTCACGATACTCCGCGACCTCCCGAAAGAATGAGAGGAGAGAGAAAGAAGGAAAGATAGCACGTTATTAGCTTTTCTACGAAGCAGCGTACAGAGTAAGTCTCAACAGATGGCAACCAGTTCCTCCAGGAGAAAACAGGCGATAATGGCGTGTGCTCTGCGGTCCATACCGTCCTTGGTTTCAGTAGAGCCCCTCCACAGGTTCACGAGGGGGGCCGCCGCCAACTTGTGGGTTCTGCTTTGTCTCCGAGCCCCGCCTTTCTGATTTTGCGCTGATGAGGTCGGTGCCGCTAGTATTGCGCACGCCGCTTTTGGGGCTCGCGGCATTTCGAATTCGACGCCGGCGTTGGCTCCTGGGGACGATAGTGTTCTGACAAAAGTGTTGCTTAACACCGGTGCCGCCAGCGAGTCAAAGCGATAGCACGTCCCTCTGCAAACTGCGTGCACATGGAGACAGGGTTAAAACGGATGCCTTTCAAACCTCGCGGTCCAATCTTCCTTCTCTCCTCTGGTCTCTCTAAAACCGCTTTGCAACTGAATTTTCGGCACACTTGAAGAAGGGAAGTCTCTTCCCGAAACGTCGTGTAATAAAGCCTCTGCTGCTGTTCAAACATTTTTCTGCGTTTACGACTTTCTTGGTGAAGACTTGTTCATTAATACAGTTAAAGGGCAACTCCGCTCAATTCCGAAGATTTCGGGATAATGATTGGTTTCGAATTAAAAAGCCCTAGTAAAACGCACTACGTCGTTTGTTTCGCGAAAAATGGGATATATATTTTTAAATCTGATTTTAAACACGAGCGGAAATCGAAACCGAAACTTCGGCTCCGCCCGGAAACATTGGCCTCGGGTCGCCAAGTACATGGCCATCACGTGGTACGAGATGTCACATGATCCTCGGCCCAACGACGGGCGGGATTGGGGCGGGCGTGTGGCAGGCGCGAGTGTCGTCTGCACCGCACTCTTCACCACGTTTTGGTGTCTACGGCATTCGACGACATCTGCACAACTGCGGCATAAGTGTGCGCGCACGTGGTGTCCGTAGTGTGGACGAAACTCTGAGAGACAATAATCACAATCGGTGAGACGACGACGGCGGTTGTGACGCGGAAGACGGCGGTAACGGCGGGACTAGCGGGACCATGGCGGGCGGCCGGACCGCTCCCAAGACACGCGCTGCGCAGGCGCGTTACGCCAATCACGTGGACATTGCTGAGCGCCGAGAGGCAACGTTGCTGACGTCATGCGCTACGCTCGCCCGGAGAAGTGAAAACAAGCAAAAGGGGGCCATGTAGATGGCGTTTAGCTCAATGTTGGCTCCGCCCATGCCGTAGCCTTGACTGCGCTGTTGGTTGCGCCTGAATTCGCCCGCTCAAGTCAGCCGATTTCGGCAACTTCGCGAGTTGCAAAGTTTGCCGGACCGTTTAAGAAAAATTTATACGGAACTGCGTCGTAAGATTTCACGTGTGGTCTTCCTAGGCGATACTGAAGAGGACTGCATTGTTTTTTCAAAACCAAAAATGAAGCGGAGTTGCCCTTTAAAGGGAAGCTACGGAGCTTCTTGGAAAAAATGAGTTAGAAGTGAATTCTAGTGTATTTTTACCCCGTGAGCCCGAATACCCAAACCATTTGCTGCGTAAGTATTGTTAAGAGCGAGAAAACGCGAAAAACAGTCGCTGTCCGTGACGTCATCGACGGATCTTTTGGCTGCCCAAGGCTAGGGGGCGGGGCTTCAGCCCTATTTTGAAATTGCTCTTGTGGCTCTCCGGCGCGTCGCATTGAAATATAATTTTGATATCTGTTATTCTAAAGGCCAAAGAACGCAATTCAAGCGTTTTTTCTCAAATGTAGAAGTGCCCCATCTTCCCTTTAACGTCGTAAGAGGCTAAAAAACCGGTCTTGTCTCTCTCGGTCGTACTCGGTTGCACATGTGTGAACGGGCCTTTAAACTTGCGTTTTAAAGCGCCGTTCCCACATATGCAACCGAGTAAGACCGAGAGAGACCAGAGCGGTTTCTAAGCCTCTTGCTACGACTTAGGACCGGATGCGCTGGTCTTACTCGGTTACATATGTGGGAACGACCGAGACAAGACTGTTTTTTAAGCCTTTTAGGACGGCTTACAACCGGATGCGCAGCAATGCAGCCGGTGGTCGGAGTCAAGCGAAAGTGTGTGAACGGGCCTGATCACTACACAAGGGCTTCAGAATTCTCCTGCCGGAACGCTGCGGCCGTGGGACAGCGCCAATCAGTTCGCGCCAGTGGCAGCACAAGGGGGGCGGCGGGATACCGCCCCGGGGGCCGCTGACCCTCGTGACGCCACTGGTTCGCGCATTCCCTATTTGCCACAATCGGAGTTGACCGATTTTTTCGGACAGGTTGGAATTATTAAAATACATGTGAGCACTAACGTTACTAGATTACGTCAGTTGTGGAACTCCCGCGGAAGGGGGTACCCCCCTCAGTCACTTCAGTCCGCCTCCCGTCGTTCGAAGCGCCATCTAGATTGTCGTTTCATAACTGTGTGTTTCATACAATACGGTGGAACGCCATCTGGACGCTGCGCTTCGAAACGAACGTATCCCATATAATACATTGTAGTTACCATGGCAGCCGTCCGGCGCGTCGAACCACAGGAAGCAAGTCGTGTGTGAGTGAGGGGAGGGTACTGCGCATGCAGCGTTTATGAGCCGTTCCTCAACAGAGCTAATCTAATAACATTCGTGAGTGCCTAGAGGAATCCGTCAGTCTCGTTTAAAGAGGGGCAAAACACGGACTTCTCGATACATCCTCCTGCCGACGAGGGCAACTAGAGTGCTCAATATCTTTACTCTTTTTTTTTTTTTTATTTAAACGAACGTTTTTGTGAAAGTCAGCCAGTGAAGTCACACTTTACCTTGGTCAGCTGGACTTACAACCGTCATGAATAGCAGTTTAACGAGCAATTGGTGGCTCAAACATACCCAGCTCATCGCGAACATACTAGATAAAAATATTTGCATATAGTTTGCACCCCTGTTCTTGCTCTTCTACTATTTTCTGTAAAAAAAAAAAAAAAAAAAAAAGAAAGGTATACTTCATTTCCCAATAACTGGACAAACTGTGGAGGCTACGGCCCCTGCAACCCAATAAGAGCGTCGGAGCGTGGCGCGTGACCTCACACGTCACGGGAGCGTTGGTGTCACTGCGCCGAGGAACCGGCTGTCGTCTGCTGGCCAGCAGTCGTCTGCTGCGAAACCAACCAACCTCGGATGAACGTCCACCGCCGAAATATTGCCGTATACGCTAGAGTAACGAGCTCTTCGAGAACAGTTCATGAGACCACCACACCCGCAATATATACCCGCAAATCTGTGGCGGGCGATATTTTGAGCGGCGGTCGATTCCACGGCTGCGATTGCCATCGGCCACGGCGCCACAAGGGGAAAAATATCGGGAGCGGACGCTCATGTGGCGTCACTTTTATGCCTTATATCGTCAATATTTATGCCTCGTGTTTATATATTCTCGCTAGAGACGAAATGGCGCGAGTTCCATTGCCGTTAAAAAAAAGAGAAACATAACTACTTTTTTATCGCGGACGGCGCTGTTGCTGTGGCGGTAAAGAGGCCTCAGTGGCCTCGACTATGGAGTATTATCACGTGACTTGCTCCGACGCTCTTACTGGTTTCGCGGGGGCCGCAGGCTCCACAGTTCGCCAAGTTATTGTAAAACGAAGTATAGTAGATTACAAGCGGAAAAACGACGACCAAAGCCCCTGGAATTTGTAACTTTAAAGGCAACGCAGACTTATTGGTTCAATAAACACGAAGGACGAGCAACGCGGGTATCACTTTAGTTAGTAGAATACTTGAACTTGGGTCCAATGCCCGAATACAGCACAAAAATATATCTAGTGATGGAATAAAAGATAATCGATTCAGTGGCATTTTGCAAAATGCCGGTGTGGAAGGCACATTTTGCAGCGCTGTAACTTTAAAGGAAACAAAAAGGTGCAACATTTTTTTTTTATATATATTACTGTACACGACTAAATTTTCGCGAGGACCTAATTTTCGTGAATTTCGCGAATCGCCTACAGTTCGCGAAAAATACATCCCGCGAACAATTCGGGCAATATGTGAACACTACGGAAGCTACACTGGATTCGCGAAAATTAGAAACTGCGAATAATTTAAAATTTTCAGCTTTGGCCCGATTCGCGAAACTCTGAGCCCGCGAAAATTCAGTAGTTTACAGTATATATAAATAAACACAAGAGTACGTTGGAAAACTATCACAGTGAATTTAAAAAAAAAATCGAAGATGACCTTTTTTTTAAATTTCCCTTTGAAATTTTTTTAACTTTGTAATTTAGAACAAGTTTGGAGCGACATAAACATTTCAATCTTCGAGATAGAGCGATGATTTATATATCTTTCGAAAGAACGTTTTAATAAGAATAAATTACGCAAATTTTAATGTTGTAGCTATTAAATTTTTGTAAATAACGGATCCGAAATCTAGTGACAAAATATCAAAGGAGCCATGTTTGCGCATTTTTGACGCGAAATTACGACCTCCACAATGCTGTACATATATCACTCAATAGATCGCATAAGTGAAAAATATGTTAAGATTTCTGATATTCGTAGTTTGCGTAGAATAGCTAGGTGTCATCAAACATGACATTAACGAAAACTTCCGAAATCAAATATGCAAATATGCAGTTATGGCGCATTCACTTTTTTTCTCTTTTTAAATATTTTTTTTCTCTCTCTCTCTTTTATATATTCTTTTTTGATTACGTTCCCTACACATGTTGAGGAGTAACACATGAAAACAAAAATTACCAAAAACAAGGAATACGCCCGGACTCGCGTGCATGATCCTATCTGAACAGAGCCATTAACAGAATACAAAAACTGGAGCAGTATTATGAGCAGGCAGTTCGGCAGCATAACAATAGCAAGTTCAATGGACGAGCACGCATGCTGGAGAACGGACCAGAGGCGAGTTGTTCCTTGGCCGGCCACTGGTCTTCCTAGCTGTTATCTACTAAACGCCACGCGAGCGACACGACGAAGACGCAGTCTTTCTGGTGGCTTATCTATCGGGCCCTCGAATCCCGCGTTGCCCTGGCTCCGCGCCGTTTCCGCGTGTGTTGAGGAGCAGCAAGGAGGCCACATAGTAGACGACGCGCCGGAGAAAGAATGGAAACACAAAACGGGGTCTCTGGTTAGGAGCGAGGTAAAGGAAGAGAAGCAAAACCGGACGTTCCTAAGTACAGAACCCTGTGGCCCTATTGCCGCACGGCGGGACCAAAGGACCGGGGCAGAGCCGTCTGCTGCGATTGGTCAGCGGTGTGGCACTGACCAATCGCAGCAGACGACATTGCCCCGCTTGGACCCGCCGTGTATAGCATGTGGGCCCCACGACCGAGGACGGGTGCCCGGTAGCGTTCCGAGTCACGCACGAGCAGTTAGCGAAAACACCAGCAGCTTGCCGCGTCCCCGGACAACTTGGCCATCCAATCCGAAAAGGCAATTTCCCGCGAAGCCGCGGGTCGATACCGGGAAGGGGAACAAGCGACTGGCTGGGACAGCAGTCCACGTCGGCGAAAGAAGGCGGCGCAGGATCTTGACGAAGGAAGCCCGCGATCAAGGAAAAGGTCGCCGGCAGTTCGCGAAACCATCTCCGGGGCCCGTTATGAGGTACTCCATGCATGAACTCGCCCCGACGCGGCGGATATCTTCATCGAAAGCGTCCCAGTGCCCCGATGAATTAAGCGAAAATATATAAAAGAACGGGGCTGTGCTTCTGCGGTGCTTCGCTGAAGATGACGTAGAAATGCGACAACATTGCTCGTCTGAGAAGGCGCGACCGCCATTCGGCACGTCGCAGCTTCTGTTCAGCCACCATGCCCTCCAGTCCGCTCCTTCCTCCTGCGAGGCATTGTGAAGACTGTGGCACATCCAGAGAGCACCTCGTCCGGCGCATGCGCGTGGTAAGGGGAGGAGGACGGCACGCGTATTTCACTCTCCCGCTCATGCGTTTCAATGCGACGACCAGAATTTTCCCAGGGGCTGATTTAGAGAAATGCTATAGCGCAGTGAGAACGACACGGAAGATGCATTTGAATGGCCGAGACGCAAGCGGTCTACACTCAAGTTGGGTGCCTCCAACACAAAGATGAGAGGCTAAGACTAATAAGTACACCGAGCAAAATGTACGTTGAGCTAAAGTATAAATATAATGTACTTTCAACGTAAAGTACAGGCACTTTTTAACACAATCTTTCACGATGCCCTTGCATTTCCCTATACAGTGTTTTATTTTTGCGGCGAATTTTGGATAAAGTCAAGTGGCCCAAGAGTAGTTGTTTTAAACTCGCTGGCGGATGGCAAACTATTTACCACAATCAACTTAAAAGGCACTTCTTTGTATCGATATCATAGCAAACATTACTTAACTAAAAAAAAAATTAAAAAAAAAACGTTTCGAAAACAAAAAAAAAAAGAAAGATGGATTGTCGTGTTTTTCCACGACGATCCACCCTTTTCTTTTTTTCTTTTTTTAAAGGTTGGACTCGACCTTACTGGGAAAACCAAGGACAGGAGCGCCTAATTCTTGAAAGAGCTTAATTTCACCGATACCACATTTCAGGAATGTACTTTAAAGTCGGGAGTCGTACTTTCATCGGAAAGTACCAGCAAAATAAATAAATAAATAAATATAATACTTCCAAGTACAAGTACTGACTCAGAAACTGTACTTCAAGTAAAGTACAAGTTCTGTAAACCTACTTGAAGTTTAAGTACTTCCCAACACTGCCTTCGAAGAAAAATAGAGGTCAGAGTCGAGCTCGGAGTCGATGAAACTGAAGATATCCCGAATGCTATAGGCGAAAATAAAGCTGCAAATTGAGGGCGGAAGTAAAGGGAACTAAGGCCAACGCGGAACTTTAGTTGCGACAGAACGCATCTCGTTTGTTCACGCTGCTGTGTCCGAGGTGTCGCGTTACTTCCATGCTCACACCTTGCAGGAGTCCGTCAGAAATTCCTCGGATCCAAGCTATCTGCAGATGGAAGCTTCTTTTTGCGTGTGAGTCAGCAGAGCGCAACGCGTGTCCAAGAGTACCTGAAACGGGGCAGTCGAACATTACTTTCCAAATACTGCTTCATCAGTCTCTTTTCTGCGAAACTTGTCATGTCTCCAGGCGGTTCATTATAGTCTCTGACAGGATGAGAAGGACGTGAGCCTTCCACAGCGCTTCACGTCTCGTGAGCTTGCGGCCAAAGCACAGCGGAAGTCAATTCTCACCAGTCCTTGCCTTCCGCCGTGCTTTGACTCACGAGACGACGTGATCGAGGGTAGTGTCACAAATTCAGGCTTTTCTTGATTTTGTTTTTCATTTTTATTATCTTTTCTTTTTTTTTCTCGGACCACTTTAAGTGTCGGTACGGTCCGGGAACGGGGAGTGCCGGGCCGTTTTTAATCTCCAGTTCGTCCCGTCGTATTATCCTTTCTACGTCCCCAACGGGTTTGCTCGTTTTCGGGGTAGGTATTTGTGGACGGGCGACTCAGATTAGGCTTCACCCCGGGGCAAAGTTAATTTGTGTCTTGGCCTTCGCGGACGGAGGGGTGCGTTTGCGGACTCTGGTGCCGATTTGACACGCGAAGGCGACGCCGGGATACAAAGATGTCTAAGCTGGCTGGCGCGCCTTTTGAAGGCGGCGACTTTCTTCAGTCTGGCGCCTGTCGTTGTTGTCGGGTTCTACGTATCGACGATAATTGATGTTTTGGACTCGTACGGGGGAAATGGATGGCCTGTATGTTTTCCCATTTGGGTCGGCGCCGGATACCTTTGCTTTTCTGGGAAGTTGGCGGACCCGAAAGGCGAGAAGACGGGAGGTTGGTCGGTAGACGAACCTATAAAAAGGGGTTCTGGAACAAAGGACGTAGTCGAGCCCGGAGCTGGCCGGGGTGCTGCTCGACGCAGTCACTCCCTGCACGTGAGTTTTTGAACGTTTAATTTTTCGGCTTCTGCCCTGCCTGTCGGGCAAGTGTTTGAGTTGGTTGTGCTGAAGCGTGCGTGGCTGTGTGGTGCGCGGTGTCGACCTCATCAAGCTTCTAACCGGACCGCCTGACTCCGAGACATCGTTCTTCGGCCGACATCTCCAGACAACGGACTGCTCTGGACTCAGCACCTACCGGAAAGCTAAGCTGTTTTTTTGTTTGTTTTGTCTACTTCATCCTCCGGCTCTGAAGTACGAACTGTTGAACTTTGGGACATTTTTATACGTAGCGCTACTTTCTGTCGCGACTGTTTTGGGGGATTGTCCCTTTTGGGTAGCGGTAACGTTCGAGTACCGTCTCGGTTTGCCCTTGTTTTTGGTTAGTGTTGGGATTTCGTCGTGGTTTTGTCGGCTCGATCCTGTTTTACGAGTGTCGTGACTTTTTTAGTATTAGTTTCTGGCCCGCGGGACCCCATTGCGTTTAACTGGAGCGAGGTTTGTGTAGAGTGCTCTTTTGCCGTCCGCGGCGTAGTATTTCACTTTATTAAATTTGTAATCTTTTGTTTGCTTATCCTCCCTGTGTCATCGTCTCTCTTTCCTGATTTTACACCTGGCGTGGACCTAGCGCTAGTCACCGGTCGAACTTAGCTCTTTTGTTCTTTTTCCGTAATTTCTCGTTTATCCTCAGAGTGGATCATTGCTTTATTTTCATTAATTTAACCACCCACTCCGTGACAGGTAGAAAGCCGACTGTCCCGTTGCAAGGTCCTGGACACTTGCGACAGGCGTTGCGCTCTGCTGCTTACACGCACATGTAAAAGAAGCCTCCGTCCAGATCGATTGGATCCGAGGATCATGGACTGCCGTAAGGTGACGGACAGAGCAGGATCGGTGCTTCAAGTGCGACTCCAACTAGCCGGCTGCAAGGTTTCTTAAGCCTGTTTCTCTTCCCCTATTCAAGTACGACATTATGGGATGTGGTCTCACTCACCACTCCGGGTTCGTCGGGTTACGAAAGACAAATCTGAACGGCCTTTGCCAACGCCAAGACATCTGGAATGTACGGCCCAATTCGACACTCGAACGATCGAATTACGACTGAAAACGACAAGTCGGAACTACACTGCATCGGAACCCCGCTCGCAAAGTCGCCTCAAAATACAGGAAGGAGAGATCGTGCCCCCCGTTGGACGGAAGGCTCCCAGCGGCGGCCTTTCTTTCCACGAGGTTTGTCCGCTCTCCCCCGTGCCCCTTTGTCGTGGTCGCCACGTCTCTCCGAGGATGGAGGGGTTTCTTCCAAAGGGCCACCGTTCACCTGGGCGGCAGGCTGCAGCAGACGGCTTCGCCAATGCCCGAAGCGACCGCGATGCAAGGGGGGCCCAGAGGCGGCAGGCAGTCTTCTCCGCGGGGCCACGGGGCATATGAAGCGCACGGAGGATGGAACGGATTTTGGAAGGGGCCTACTGTCGCGGCGCGTCCTTTGAAAAAAGAGAAAGCAGAGAAAGTTCTCTCGAAGAGAACTCTCTCCACTCGGAAGCAGCGAACTAGCGAAGTCGCTAGAGTCTTAGGAGATCGTTTCTTCGCCCCGATAACGGCACCCCATAACGATACGATGCATGCCCAGCGAAGAAACGATCTGCTAAGACTATCTGAGTTCCCGGTGCCCATATACCTGCCAATAGCGCTGGAAATTAGAATTTGAGAAACGAGAACATTCACTCGCTGCTTTCTCGTCCGTCCTTATTATCGTCATTATTATTGTTATTTCATTTGTACATCTCGAGAAGACTGAGGCACGGAGAGCAAAGCTGGTATTTGATTTTCACCACGAGAGAGGGCAACTTTGATTTATCCCGACCCTGACAAAAATCGTTCTTTTAATGATTAGTTGGCCGAAGCCAAGTCAAAAGTGTGTTCATTCAAGTATAATAACGAAGACTCCGAATATCGATGAAACTGTTCTCGATATTCCTTCTTTCCAAAACTAAACAAACAAACAAAAAAAAAACATTATTCTTAAAAAAAATAAGAAAAAGAGTGAAAGCCGCTTACAACTCCCTGTAACGCCGAATTAGAGCGCAGCTCTTGAGGAGGAGGAGGGAAGGGCACTGGGGGGGGGGGGTTAAACTAACCAGTGGGGGGTCACGTGACCTTGGGGGGTCACGTGACCTTGGGGTCACGTGACCCCCAATGCCGATGATGTCATCACTGACGTGATGACATCATCGGTACCCGCATCGACATCATCGATGACGATGCGGGTACCGATGACGTCATTACTGACGTAACTGATGACTTCATCAGTGATGATGAGGATGACGATGCGAATGTCGGTGACATCAGTGACCTCGCTGATGACGTCATCAGTGATGATGACGATGACGATGCGGATGTCGGTAACGTCATCAGTGATGATGACGATGACGATGCGGATGCCGGTGACGTCATCAGTGATGATGACGATGCGGATGCCGGTGACGTCATCAGTGATGATGACGATGACGATGTGGATGCCGGTGACGGCATCAGTGACGTCACTGATGACGTCATGATGACGATGCGGATGTCGGTAACGTCATCAGTGATGATGACGTTGACGATGCGGATGCCATTGACGTCATCAGTGATGATGACTATGACGATGTGGATGCCGGTGACGTCATCAGTGATGATGACGTCATCAGTGATGATGACGATGACGATGTGGATGCCGGTGACGTCATCAGTGACGATGACGTCATCGGGGGGTCACGCGACATCGGCGGGACCACGTGACCTCGGGGGGTCACGTGACCTCGAGGAGGGGGTCACGTGACCTCAGGGGAGTCACGTGACTTCGGGGGGTCACGTGACCTCGGGGGGGTCACGTGCCCCCCACGAGGTCACGTGACCCCGGTGGGGGGCTCGCGCAGTGCATTATGGGATATTTCCCATGATGCACCGGGGTCACGTGACCCCGGTGGGGGGCTCGCGCGGTGCATTATGGGACATTTCCCATGATGCACTGGGGTCACGTGACCTCGGGGGGGTCACGTGCCCCCCATGAGGTCACGTGACCCCGGTGTTGGGCTCGCGCGGTGCATTATGGGACATTTCCCATGATGCACCGCGCGGTTACGCCGACGCCGACGCCGCTCAAGCCGGAAACGGGCCCCTAAGAGCTGCGCTCTAAAAAAAAAACAGGAGATCTAAATAATTCTGCCAGTGGCAGACAGGACAGCGCACTCTCCTCACTCAACGTCAGAGGACCAAAGGAGGTCGTAGCTCACGCCTGCATTCACCGCAACACATGCAGTGCACGCTTCACGGAGCTAGAGTCGATAATTGATCTCTATTGTGCGTAGTAGGCTGGATCGCGGATCGGGAGCCCGTCGGTGTCGCCACCGGCGGCCACTGCTTGACACCAGGCAATACACGCAAGTCTATGGGAGAAACGCACAAAAGTAAGAATATTGAAGTATGTACGCTGTGCTCGGAGGCGAGTATTTTATGGTGTGCTGCGATCCTTATGTTTGGTGTTTGGAGATCGAATCGGTATTTGTCACATGTTCGGTCGCCGATTAAAAAAATCAAACGTGCCGGAGCACCTACGGCTGAGCTGGGAAGCTTGCTCTCGTAGTGGAGTAAACAGAGGAACTTGCCGTCAACGAGGCCGTCCTCAGGGAAGCCCAGAAGTTGATGTATGACAAAGAAGTTCCATCTCGACAGCGGCTTTCCGGGAGTGAGCGAATTCCGCGTAGCAAAGCCTTCGAGCTTGTCGTCTGCTAAACCCAACTCAACGAAACCGCCACCGACGCCGCGGTAACTCTAGGTAACTCTCGCCTCATTGAGCTGCACTACAGCGGAGTCACTCTCGACTTCAATATATTTATTTATAAGAACTGCGAGGGCTGTTAGTTTTAATGTTTGTACGCAAGCTATTTGGCGGGCTTATCGAAAAGCAGCCAAAACGTTTCAGTGCCGACAGCAGCTTAGAAGCGGGGGAAATCACACTTTTTTTCGTTTTCCCCATAGAGTCCCATGCATTGGGTGGTGTCAATCAATGGCCGCCGGTGGCAACACTTGAGCCCAGCTGCCGAGGCCGCGGTCCGTGATTCAGTCTACTACAATAGAGACCAGTGGAGCCGATGCTTTGTCCTGCGGTCGAGGCAGCATCAGTGGCGGCCCCAAGGTCCCGATGAACCGAAGCCTCCTTCCGAGAGAACTCGGGCGTTCCAGACAGAGGGAAGCAGCCACTGAGGCCCTCCAGTCACGGAAAAGAGAACAGCTCCTGGCTCCACGCTGATTCCCGAAGAAATGCGTGAGGATTTCGCGCAGCGGTTATATATGTTGAATGCAGCCTCCCAGCACTTTTCCGAAAGGCGAACATTCCCAAAACCCGTCTTGTCCCGTGCAAGCAGATCAATTCACTTAGCGCGTGCATGAAGAACGTGCGCGCGCGGAAGTTGACAGCCATTTCGTTGTGCGTATGTAGTAATCAACTCGAACGTGCGTTTAATCCAGCGGCGGATAGATCAGGCACACGAGCGGCCTGTGCAACGTGAAGTACGACACATATGCCGCAGTCTGAAAGTTGTGTATACATGGCGACTCAAGATTAAATCTTTAGCGGTGTCGTTGCGCGACGTGGCTTCGTTAGTGTCTCGCAGGCGTGGCGGGTCGAAGAACGGAGCGCCAGCCCGTGTGTGCATTTACGGGTCTCCAAAGCAGAAGCTTCGGAGGACGTCCAAATCGGGCAGCCGCACCCCGCCCGCCATATGCCCGATTCTGTGGGCGCGTGCAGAAGCTGTTTCCTAGCCAGTTTCCACAGCCAGCGCGGCTGTTGCGCCGTCCCGTGGCGACGTTGCCAACTTTGGTTAGTTCAAAGCAGTCCAAGATCATGCATGTTAACGGCAGGAGAGATACGAGCACGGCGCGAATGTCGGAGAAACATCAATGGAGCTCGACAGCGGGAAGTTCGGTGTCTCCGGTCTGTGCCATGCAGCGTGCACCACGCAACAGTGAACCGCACGCCGGTACGATGCTCATCCAGATCCCAGCCAGGCGGGGATTGAACCGAGGGTTCTCCAGCGCGAGCTTCACCACACTCGGAGAAACATGCATCCTGTTGCGCAAACAGCGAGCCCCACCGGTGGCCACGCGCCGGGGCTGTCGCGGGGGGTACGGACCCGTGGCGGCGGCCAAGACGTCTGCTTCCGGATTCCGGAGGGCGTCTCGGGAACAAAGGCGGGCACGGCCGGAGGCGCTCGTCAACCAGGACGACGGTCCGGGTGGACGATCCGCGCAGACGACTCGCTTCGCCGAACTCGCAGGGCGCTGTCCCATCCGACCGGTCGGCCAGCGATGCTTTGTGCCAGACAAAGTGGGGGTTTCTTTCTCCTTCAATAACGGGATCAGCTGGGGGCGCCGACGGCGGCGAGGGACCTGCGCACTGCTTCCTTCTCGTCGCGTAACTGGCGCTCTAATCGGCGGAGTGGCAGAGCAGCAGAGCGGCCTCGTGTGCTCCCTTTCACGAGCTTTCGCGAGCCCATCGACGAGCGTTCGGACGAAAAAAAACGAATGCTCACGTTTACAAACCGGTACGGTTCGGGCAGCGTCGCACATGCGCAGTAGGGACGTGGACAACACAGGTGTAGTCTCTCACACACACACACTTGCGTCCTAGGGCACGCCGTTTTCGGTCGACTTTTCGTAAAAGGTGAATTAATCCTGTAGGCACCTCAGCTCGAAGTACCCAAGTATTTAGACGTGCAGCAGAAAGGTGCCGCGAGCAAGAGTGAATTTGACGGTTTATATTACTATTAATCTCTCTTCATATTGGCCAACAAGCGCACGAATATACGAGGCTTCGACCAGGTGCCCGTTTTATTTGCACCCTTTGGTTATTTGGACCCCGTCGCACCCCTGCCGAATAAAAAATCCTGGCTACGTGCCTGACCGTGACCCCACCGCCCCGGTTTTCAACACTTCCGCGGCTCAAAGCCTCCGGCCGTCGGCAGTGTCCTAGGCAACAAACCCGCAGTGCATAGCGAATTGTCCGCGTCAGTTAAACTCAGGTGGGGCGTCATCGTTCGACGGGAACCTCACCGGTTGACGCAGCAGTCGTACGCGTTCTCGGCTTCACTGATCCGAGTTACGACGGAGTGGAGCCGATCCTAGCCAATCCGGCACTGCGAGCATATCACGTCACTCCGCACGTCGTTGTGCTCGGAACCCTTACAAAAATTATTAGGGAGTTCCTACTGACTGTCTAACGTGTTTTTATAGAATAGTACGAACTCAATAGAAACTCGTTGAACTTTTTTGTAAGGAAAGGCCGCCTACCATTCACGAGCCATTGGACTGGCTCCGATGGTTCGTGGACGGGACCGCCTCGGAGGGGGTCCCGGACAGCGGGTGTTCAGAGCGGCCGATCGCGGGAACGTCGCAGCGAGCCGTGGTTCGGGGCCCGGTCGGACCGGGGGCGAGCTTCCGGTCCCGCGCGCCCGAGGGTCGGCGACCCCGCCCCGTACAAGGGCTCCCCGCGCAAGCACGACCGACGCAAATAGCGCCGAGGCCTACACGCGCCACTCCGGGGGTCGCACACGCCCGTACACGGGCACCGACGACTGCGGCCAGTACTCCGTGGGGGCCGCTCTACTTGCACGGTTACAACCGCCTCCCCGGCGAAAAAAAACAACAAAAAAAAATATTTGTTTTACTTTAAGTACCCGAAATTAGAAATCGCAATAAATGCAGTAATTGCTATCAGTAGTTTAGCCAGTTAATCGGTTGGGCTCTGAGTTGGAAATTCCCGAGAGAAAATAAAAATGTCCAATTTTGTACCGGGGTGACTGGGGGGATCGGTGGCCGAGTGGTCTAGCGCCCACCAGCTCGGAGCACGTGGAGCGAATTCTCGCGCTGCAGAACCCAGGGATCCTGGGCTCAATCCCCGCCCCTGCCTGTTTCGATATCTGGATGAGCATCGATCGTATAGGCCTGCGGTCGTGTATCACTACTGCGTGGTGCACGTTAAAGACCCCAGGCTAGCAGTTGTACCACACTGGTTACTTGCTCATCTACAGCTCAGACACCCATTGGGGCTCATTACTAACTTCCGGCGGTATGCGCCGACAAACTGAGAGAGAGGAGGAGAGAACGCCGAGCTCTGCTTCGATTGACTCGTGGGCTAGAACGCGGAACGCCGGCGTGTGCCTCTCGCATTCGAGCGCGTTCTAAGGAGTGCAGTGGAGACAAAGGTCCACCCACTAATCCTTCTAACCAGAGCTCGGCTTCTTGGCGCCTCCTCTCGTCTCCCCTTTCCTTCGGTTTCTCAGCGCATTAACACGCACAACTATGACACAACATAATTATTAGAGCCTTCGTACTTGGTGCGCGTATGTCCGTTTTAGGAGGCGGTAAATACCGTTCTATTTCACTCGAGCACTCCTCGGATGATTGTCATCCAGGGTGCTTTCGAGCTTTAAATCGTAATGTAGATATTTCAGTTTTAAAATCGCTCGCCCGTATTCTTCTTTCTCGTTGCGGTACAGCGTCAAGTTTTAAACAAAATTCTACATTGCGTCACTGATGGCGTACCAAAAATCTGTAAAAGTAAAATGTGTGATTCGTCGCCATTTTTATTATTTTTGAGTTTAAGGCAAGCGGTTAATTGGATAATGAATGGAGAGAAGCCACGCGATTCCTCGAAGTCAATGTGCGAGCAACATGAAGCCTCTTAGTCAGAAGTGCGGTGACTCAGCCTCCCGCCAGCTGACAGTGCTTTCATCAGCTGACTCCTGTCTCTGCCAGTGGGCGCGAGCCTGATCACGTGACGGAATGAACACGTGGTCCAACGAGCACCTAGCTTCCACCGCACTGCGAGCGGCGGAAACCGAGGAGAAGACCGGACTCTCGCCACCGACGTTTCGCCGACCCAAGCGAGACAAATCATTGCGAGCCGAGGCGAAGAGCGGGACATGCGGCTGCTTTGCCACGTGAAATCGTGGCGTTCAAACGAGTCTTCGGTCCTCCAGCTACGACGACACGCCTGTCCGCTCATGCCGCCCGCATGAGCAAGCGTGTGTGCGGGCGCGCATGCAGAGCGTGTGTCTACGGAATGATCCAAGTTTCAACGACCATCAAACTAGACGCATCGAACGGAAACCTGCGACGACCATGTTCAACGTGCGCAGGCTTTGGGAGAAACTGCGCTCGCAGTCCTTCTATGCACCGACTCCTCCACAGAGGTCGGTCCGACGTTTCACTTACGGAAGAAGGAGACTTTCGCCATTCTGCTAGCAGCTCCTCGTTCCCGCACAAAGCAAGGGCGAAGAGAGCAATGTCGATCGGCGAAGCAGCAAAGCGCCGTCTCTGCGCCCACTCAGCCCGATTGAGTGGGTGCGCCTCGTCGACGGCATGCGCAGCGTTTTCGCCCAGATGCGAAAATAAAGCGAGAAAACTACCAGACACCATTTCGCCGGACCATTAGCCGAACATCCCCGAAGTAAGATTTTTTGGTTTGCTTCTCTTTGTGTTTAGGGGCAGCCCGAATATTTGGAGCGAGTGGAGATTACGCGTTGGGAATGGGGTGCCTCGATGCAAACCTCAATGTTCTTACTCACAAAAATTCCTAAAATTTGTGTATTCGAGGTAAAAAGATTTTTTTTTCTTTTTTTTTTTTTTTTTGGGGGGGGGGGGGGGGGGGGGGAGCGCATTATACTCGCCGTGGCGGACGTCAGAAAATGCGCAATACTTATTATTAGGTCGCTATTTCATTCAAAACGACTAATTAACTTTTTTAATTAGCGAAAATAGACATACGGTTCCAATAAGAAACTTGGAGAGCGATCTCGGAAACCACTAAATCAGTCAGTTTCACAAAGAGTGAGCGCGTGAGAAGCGTAGTAGCGCGCTAAAGTTACCACTCGTAGAGCATGGTACAAGGCGTGGGACTCTAATAAAGAGACGGAAAAATCGCACGGGCGCATTATCGCAACCGCTACCCTTCTACCTGCTCCACGAATGCTAACTTTAGCGCACTACCACGCTTCTCAAGCGCTGAAAGTCCTTATGGAAATGTCTCATGTAGTGGATTTCGATGTAGCTCAGCAGGTTCTCGAATTGAAACCATGTCTAATTTCACTAAATAAAAAAAGATAAGGAGTCACTTTTAATTATTTATCCAACTTATCAGCAAGTGTCGCGCATTTCCTGACGTCCGCCACCACAAGCAATGCAGTCCCGCGAAAATTATCCCTTTACCTCGAATCCACTAATCTTGGGAGTTTTTGCCAGTCCTCGCTGAAGCAGCCGGTGTATTTAAGCGCCGCCCGATGAACGATACGAGCGTTGGGGCGTGAAGGTTCGCCTGCTCTGTGCCCACCTCGCGCGCTTGTTTCGCCTCCCCAGGTGCGTGCTTTCGCCCTCCCCGCTGACCCGAACCGGCGCACGCCCGCCTCGTCATCGCGCATTTCCGGTGCGTTCTCTACGCTGCCCTTTGCATGACTGGCCTCCTTACGTTCCAAAGACAAACATCCGCTCGCCAATGCCAAGAGCACAACGACGTTGAAAGGGACACTCCGGCGATTTGTTTTCAGCTACACCAAGTAACTATAGTTTCGGAATTACCGTCGTCTCCGGTATGCTATTCAGTATCGCGAAATTCAAAATAGTTAATTTGAAATAGGCAACTGAAAAGCATGCTAAAAACAACATTCAAATAGATACAGTCCAAAGAGCCCTGCCTCCCCCTGACGCCACTTTTTCATTGTTGCCAGTAGGGACTTTAACTTTGAAAAACGCGGTGAGGACCAAGATAGACCCTTTCACAATGAACTGCCATCTGGTGACTCAAATATTAGCGTATACACTAATATCGGTTAAAATCTCGAACCTATTAATCAACGGCAGACGTACGAAAGTTACAATGTTCCTCGCTGGACAGACTTTTCTCTATTCGTTTTATTTTTGATGGAGTCAAGAAACCACCCCTACGTACGAGGCGCGTAGTTCGGTAAAACCAGAGGACTCTATGCTCTGTTTCACCTTATGACGTACCGCCGGAAAGGCTACAAGCGCGAGCTCCTTGCTCTAGGGCACATCTCGGCGCCACGAGTTCTCGTGCTTTAAGAGCAGCTGCCAACGCTCTGGGCTCGCGTTTCTAGCGTCCACCGCGGTACAACATAAGGTGAAACCAAGTATAGTAGAACTCTTTATAACATTCACCGCATTTTCTTGTAATGAGCTGTCTGGGGCGTCCCGAAGTCGAGAGTTCCGAGGGTTTACGTGAAACCCTCAAATGCGTATACGTTTACAAGTCTCGTCAAGGTGACAACGAACAACATTACAACGAAGTAACATCTGGGTCGCTAAACCCGTCAAACACAGATTCTTTGTGTTATGACATAGTGGGAGGAGGAGCCGGAAGATTGCCGCGAAAATTTTTTTTCTCACAAAGCCGAAGATTCGTTCGGGACGTTTTTCATCGAAGGGGCCAAAAATACCTACCACTCCCCTAAAGGGGTATCCACACGAAGGAGAAATCCGCCCCTTTCCTCCGCGGATCGCGCATCACGTGAGACATACGTCATTCCTTTCTGACGCCTCGCGGCGCGTTCTCCTCCGTGGCGGAGGCGCGGAGGCTTTGTGCTGACAGCACGATCGCTCCGCAAGTGCACGCGGCGGAGCCGGGGACGGAGTTTTCCGGGATGTTGACGTCACGAGTTCTCCTTCGTGTGGATACCCCTTAAAGGGGTATCCACACGAAGGAGAACTCCGCGGACGGATGTCGTGACGTCAACGACACGGGAAACTCCGTCCCCGGCTCCGCCGCGTGCACTTGCGGAGCTTTCGTGCTGTCAGCTCAAAGCCTCCGCGCCTCCGCCACGGAGGAGAACACGCCGCGAGGCGTCAAAAAGGGATGACGTATGTCTCACGTGATGCGCGATCCGCGGAGGAAAGTGGCGGAGTTCTCCTTCGTGTGGATACCCCTATAGCGCCGAACAAGAGCAGCAGGAGAAAGCGCGCGGAGACGACCGTGGCTCATACGTGTGACGTCACAACAGAGATTGTCAGCTGCGACCAACATGTCTGATGATCTCTAAAAAGCACGGCGGAGGCTCGGGGTGATTGCATTCTAAAATCAACGACGTCGAAGTTGACAGTCTGATATCGTTCTTACTTCCGCCGATAAAGCAGAATTCACCAAGAAACGTCCCTGCCGGTATTTTCCTTCGTTTCGATGTGATGAAAGTGTAGCCCGACGTGGCAAGGCCAGAACCAGCCGAGTACCGTTGTCCGCTTTCGGGCGGATTTAGCCTTCGGGCAGTTGTCCCCCCGTTGGCGGGATAAAATCACTTTGTTTCCGAGACTAGCCAAACTGAGATTAATAGACCCATTGCTATATGACCCAAGCATCAAGTAGAACGCAGGGGTTGGTGTTCCACGCGCCGCACCTGCTGGCCTCAGCAGTAGTAGCTTTTCTAAAGCAAATACCTAAAACAAATGGCATCTTGCACGCGCGTTCGTCAACGCTTTATTTTGGTTATTTACTTCGAATCTTCCATACGGGGAAGGCGCGCGCGTGTGGAGCGTGGAACACCAATCCCTGCATTCTCCTTGATGCTCGGGTAAGATGACCCGAAGTTTCCATCGTACAAAATCAAACTCGTCACCGTCGATTCGAACACGCACCATCGAATTTGTCGTTCACAACTAACAATCCAAACGCTGACCTGAACCTGACGTCAAGAGTAGGAAGGGACTATAAAAGTACGTCACTGATCGCGCCTGCACACTACAAGCCCTGGCACGAGCCTCTCCCATGAAAGTCTGTCATGGTCGCTCGTGAGTTTATAAAACGCGAACCTTTTTAATAGACCGATCTCACCACCAGC
The DNA here is from genome assembly GCF_016920785.2 of Ixodes scapularis. Classification (NCBI taxonomy): domain Eukaryota; kingdom Metazoa; phylum Arthropoda; class Arachnida; order Ixodida; family Ixodidae; genus Ixodes; species Ixodes scapularis. Next base: position 248,116,382 of record NW_024609835.1, read on the forward strand.
CAGTTTGACTACGCCTCAGCTGCCGCAATGCATCGAGGGAACTTTAGTCTTTCTGGGCGTGCGAGAACCTCGCTGGAGCTCTGCGCGTGCAGGGCACGAACAGTCTCGTGCACTGCCGATTGCATCCTGTGAACTAAAACTATGGCTGCCTCGCGCATGCTCCGAACGCTTGGTGAGATCGGTCTATTGCAGAACCTCTAGAACCATTATTTCGAAAATTGCGCGCTGTGATGTTCTTCGTTTTCGCTCAGTTGCTACGCCTCTAAGCAGGGGCGTCCAAACAGGAAAAAAGGCAGGGGGAGAGAGGGGGATTTTTTTTTCTCCAGTGGCGTTGAAAAAGTGCAAGGGGCATAAGGAGGTAAAGAGGGCAGGTGATCGTCCCAGCCCCAGACTCTCTCTCCCTCTCTCTGTCTCTGTCTGTGTCTGTCTGTCTCTCTCTATGTCTCTCTCTCCCTCGTCTATGTCTGTCTGTCTTTTTGTCTCTCTCTCTCTCTCTCTGTGTGTGTCTCTCTATTTCTCCTTGTCTCTCTCTCTGTGTTTGTCTCTCTATTTCTCCTTGTCTATCTCCCTCTGTTTTTGTCTCTTTCTATTTCTCTGTCTCTACCCCTCTGTCTCAATCTGTCTGTCTGTCTGTCTGTCTCTCTCTTTCTGTCTGTCTCCCTCTCTCTTTCTCTTTCTCTGTTTCTCTCTCTCTCGCTGTATCTCTCTCTATTTGTCTGTCTGTCTCTCCCTCCCGCTGTATCTCTCTCTGTCTGTCTGTCTCTCTCTACCGCTGTATTTCTCTCTGTTATGTCTGTCTCTCTATCTCTCTGTCTGTCTCTCTCTCTGTATCTCTCTCTCTGTGCCTGTCTGTCTGTCTCCCTCTGTCTCTCTCTTTTTCTCTCTCCCACTGTCTGTCTGTGTCTCTCTCTCTGTCTGTCTCTCTCTCGATGACTCTCTCTCTTTCTATCTCTGTCTCTCTCTCTCGATGACTCTCTCTCTCCCCCTCTTTCTATCTCTCCGTCTGTCTCTCTCTGTTTGTCTGTCTGTCTCTCTCTCCCGCTGTATCTCTTTCTGTTTGTCTGTCTCACTATCTCTCTGTCTGTCTCTCTCTCTCTCTCTGCCTGACTGTCTGTCTCCCTCTGTCTCTTTTTCTCTCTCTCCCTCTGTCCGTCTCTCTCTCTCTGTCAGTATCCCTCTACCTCTCTTTCTCTCTCTCTTTCTATCTCTCTGTCTGTCTCTCTCCCTCTGTCTCTCTCTCTCTCTATGACTCTCTCTCTCTCTTTCTATCTCTCTCTGTCTCCCTGTGTCTCTCTGTCTGTCTGTCTCTCTCTTTGTCTGTCTGTCTCTCTTTGTCTGTCTGTCTCTCTCTCCCTCCCTGTCTGTCTCTCTTTGTCTGTCTGCCTGTCTCTACTTCTGTCTCTCTCCCTCTCTCTTTCTCTCTCTCTCCCACTGTGTCTCTCTCTGTTTGTCTTTCTGTCTCTCTATTTCTCTGTCTGTCTCCCTCTGTCTGTCTCTCTCTCTCTCTGTATCTCTCTCTCTCTCTGCCTGACTGTCTGTCTCCATCTGTCTTTTTCTCTCTCTCCCTCTGTCCGTCTCTCTCTCTGACAGTATCCCTCTACCTCTCTTTCTCTCTCTCTCTCTCTTTCTATCTCTCTGTTTGTCTCTCTCCCTCTGTCTCTCTCTCTCTCTCTCTCGATGACTCTCTCTCTCTCTCTCTTTCTATCTCTCTCTATCTCTCTGTTTCCCTGTGTCTCTCTGTCTGTCTGTCTGTCTCTATCTCTTTGTCTGTGTGTCTCTCTCTCCCTCCCTGTCTGTCTCTCTTTGTCTGTCTGCCTGTCTCTCCTTCCGTCTCTCTCCCTCTCTCTTTCTCTCTCTCTCCCACTGTATCTCTCTCTGTTTGTCTCTCTGTCTATCTCTCTGTCTGTCTCCCTCTGTCTCTCTTTCTGTCTGTCTGTCTCCCTCTGTCTCTCTTTCTCTCTCCCTCAGTCTCTCTCTCTGTTTGCCTCACTCTTCCTCTCTTTCTCTGTTTCCCTCTCTCTCTGTCTGTCTGCCTCTCCCTCTGACTCTCTCTCTCTCGATGTCTCTCTCTTTCTATCTATCTCTCTGTCTGTCTGTCTCTCTCTACCGCTGTATCTCTCTCTGTTTTTCTGTCTGTCTCTCTATCTCTCTGTCTGTCTCCCTCTGTCTCTCTCTCTGTATCGCTCTCTGCCTGTCTGTCTGTCTCCCTTTGTCTCTCTCCCACTGCCAGTCTCCCTCTGCCTCTCTTTCTCTGTCTCCCTCTCTTTCTATCTCTCTGTCTGTCTCTCTCCCTCTGTCTGTCTCTCTCTCTCTCTCGATGACTCTATCTCTTTCTTTCTATTTCTCTCTGTCTGTCTGTCTCTATCTCTCGGTATGTCTGTCTCCCTGTGTCTCTCTCTGTCTGTCTTTCTCTCTCTATCTTTCTGTATGTCTGTCTCCCTGTGTCTCTCTCTGTCTGTCTGTCTCTCTCTATCCCTCTCTCTCTCCCTCTGCCTGTCTCTCTCTGCCAGTCTCCCTCTGCCTCTCTTTCTCTGTCTCCCTCTCTTTCTATCTCTCTGTCTGTCTCTCTCCCTCTGTCTGTCTCTCTCTCTCTCGATGACTCTCTATCTCTCTCTTTCTATTTCTCTCTGTCTGTCCGTCTCTATCTCTCTGTATGTCTGTCTCCCTGTGTCTCTCTCTCTGTCTGTCTTTCTCTCTCTATCTTTCTGTATGTCCGTCTCCCTGTGTCTCTCTCTGTCTGCCTGTCTCTCTCTATCCCTCTCTCTCTCTCTGTCTGTCTCTCTCTCTGTCTATCCCTCTCTCTCTCTCTCTGTCTGTCTCTGTCTGTCTGCCTGTCTCTCCTTCTGTCTCTCTCTGTCTCTCTCTCTGTCACTCTGTCTGTCTGTCTCTCTTTCTGTCTGCCTGTCTGTCTATCTCTCTCTCCCTATCTCTGTCTCTCTCTCCTTGTCTCTCTCTGTCTGTCTGCCTCTCTCTCTCTCTCTCTCTGTCTGTCTCTCTGTCTGTCGGCCTGTCTGTCTCTGTCTCTCTGCCTGTCTGTCTGTCTGTCTCTCTCTCTCTCTGTCTGTCTGTATCTCTCTCTCTCTTTCTCTTTCTGTGTTTGTGTGTTATGTGTGTGTCTGTGTCGGTCGTACGTCGCCAGCTCCCGTCGCCCCCTCATCCCTCAGACACCACCGACGTCACTACATTCGCCACCTCTCGGTCACCCCGCTGTTCAAAGTGGCGGAATAGGAGCTCTAAAGCCGTGTACACCGCGAGAATGAGTCTTGGCGAGATTAGGGAGAGCAAGCGAGTGACACAATTCAAGATGGCCTCCAGCCGCGCCCGGTCTGTCCGCTTCGCTACAGTCGCGGTTCTGAGAGGCGGTTCTTGCTGCTGCAAGTAGCCGCGACGAAGTCGTTTTACGACTGCAACAAGTAGCGATTTATGGCGAACAAGCTAAATACGGCCACGAAAAAGAAAAACAAAAAGAAGCTTTACAATTCGCAAAGCTACGCTACATATAGCGGATTTTGTAGCGGATTGCGGATAGCGTAGTAGTGGGAGTGACTGAACGATCTACTAAAACGCCCTAATGACGTGTACACGTATACTTCCTGTGAACTGCGCAACTTTTTCATTTTTCGATCATGTATGTCCAGTTTTTTAGAGGCAACAAACATGGGGTTCATGTTCTTTTGATATATTGAAAGTATAGACGAACCACGACTTGGAATATATTCGGTACACATAGTCTGAACGTCATGCGACCATGGAAAAGAAAGTGAGCGCAACGGAAACCGGCCAATTCTCGACCGGCTGTTTTCGGGGGGTTTTTATGTTCTGGGTAGTAAGACCCTTATAGGTCACGTTCAAATAAAAACCTCGGCGAGCATAAATACCCTGTCTCTTTAAAGGTTTTCTGAAGTAGCATGGAGGCGGTGCACGATGCGATGCAGCCAGAAAGGGGCCGGCGGCCACCACGGCCGCCCAATGGGAGCGCCGGCAGCAGGCTGGCGGGACTCGCGAAAGTGGGAACATCCAGAGTCGGCGCCCGGCGGATTTTCTTCGGCGAAGCGAGAACGCCTTCCAACTAGGGCAAGAAGGAAAACACGGGGAGAGGAGGAATTGTGCTCCAAACGCGCAGTACGAGAAAGTGGATTCAAGTGGGAAACGGAAGAACGTGTCTCTGGCCGAAGGAGGGGAGGTGAGAACAAGTACACTTCAGGAACGACGACGAAGTTTAGAGAGATTGGAAGCCTTTTGCATCTGCTCCCTCGAAAACGTCATCTGTTTTTATTTTACAGGTGATACGCCGTGAAATTTAATTTCCGGCACCAAGCAGCAAGTTCCCGGTCCCGGCCCAGGGTGGTACTTCACCAGTAGCCCCGGGCCGAAGACCTCAAGGATGTCTGAACAAGCTCCATCGCTGGCTCCAGGGACCTCCGAGGGCGGGACACCCGGACCATCACATGCAAGTGCTCAGCAGCCAACTCAGAACGCCGTAGCCATGTCGCCAGTTGTCATGGCTACCAGTATACTGTAAAAATCCCAACCAAGCGACGATGCCCGGACTTTGATAAAGATCCACTATCCGACGACGACCAAACCTCTACCTACACTGTTCACGGCACAGTCGCCCCATCGGAGGGAGGCATGCAGTCAGGATCACATGCAAGACGTCGACCTGGACGATTACGAGAACCCTTTCACTGAAGTCCGATACAAGAAAAACCGCCCTCACCACCAGTAGTCTTCAAAACCGTCAACAGAGAAAAATCTTTCTGGCGCATCAATCCCAATGTTGTTGCCAACGAAGTGATAGGCATCGCCAAAGAGAAACTACTCTCGCACCGCATCAACAAGGATGGCAGTCTTGCTGTTAGCGTGGAATCGCTCCTAGCGGCAAACAGGCTTCTTGCTGTCGCATCGCTTTGTACCATCGAGGTGACCACGAGTGTCCCCGAGTCATACTCACGGAACCTCGGGAAAATCAAAGGAGTCCCTCTTGAATACTCGGACGGTGAGCTACTCGAATATTTAAAAGATTTCGGCGTCCTCTATGTTCAGCGCCAGATTGCTTACAGACGACAGGATGACGGCAAAGTCGAAGAACACAAGACTGAGAGTGTCATTCTTCGTTTCCGTCCGGATCGCCCAATGCCACAGCGCATTTTAATGGGTTTCACATCTCACCCTGTAGAGGAATACTTTGGCCCACCCATCCAATGCTTTCACTGTCAAAGATATGGGCACATTTCAAAATTCTACCGTGGTCCACAACGTTGTAAAGTGTGCGCTGGGCCGCACAATCACAAGGCGTGTACATCTTTGCAAGACCCAAAGTGTGCCAACTGTGAAGGTCCACATCCCTCAACGTTTGCTGGATGCCCATGCAAGAAGTCCGCGGCAAACATACACAAGAAGGAACTCGTGAATGGTAGGGATTATCGAGCAAAGAAACCGAACCCGAACCCAGACATTGTACGTTTTTCAAGGCCACCACCATCTGCAAATCTAAAGAAATCAACGAAGAGAACGTACTCTGACGTCGTACAAGGGGCACCAAAAGAAGATAGGAGCAGATCAAAAGCAATGTTACAGCAAGACATTCCTCTGTCAAGAAATACCTCGGATCCTACGACACGGCCGCCGGTAGCAGCACCTCGTAGAGGAAAGAACAATGAACGCAACCCACCAGCTGCTGCAATTCCAGGTAGAATACCTCAGGAACAACAAAACGACCTTGGACAAGCTATTGTTCCCATGCTTTTTGCTGCGCTTAGAGCAATAATCAAAACGCTGCCCGGTTCTAGCGACCTTCCGGAAGTTAGGGCAATACTGGCCATGGAACCACTCATCAGGTCAACATGCCCATTGGTGAGTGGATACCTCCATGGCTGAGGTCTATAAGCGCACATCTATCCTCCAGTGGAATGCTAACAGCTTGCAAGGAAAATCAGGGGACTTTCGACAATTTGTTGCACAATATTCTTTCCCCATTCTGGTAATATCAGAGGCGCGTGTAAATAATCAATTTCGACTTGCTAACTATGTTACGTACCAATCAAAGAGGCCAAAAGGACCAAGTCGATGCTTAGTCGGAGTACGTAAAGAATTTGGCTCGATGCTGTTATTTACTTCAGATTCAAGTGCATTGGAGTATGTCGTCTGCAAAGTCAGTTATGGCACGACCTCACTAACTGCAGTAGGCGTGTATATAGAACCGCAGAAGACTGTGACAAGAGCAGAGTTCGAGGCAGTATTCACAAGACTTGAACGTCCCTACGTTGTTTGCGGAGATTTTAACGCCCATCATACCCTATGGGGCGGATCCCACTGCGATCCTCGAGGAAACCTTATCGAAAGCCTGGTAGACCAGTATGATATGTGCATTCTGAATGACGGCTCTCCAACATGCTTGAAGGGTGTAAACTATTCAAGCTGCCTAGACCTGACCTTGTGTTCCTCCGATCATTCACATGAGTTTGACTGGCGCACAGACTTGGACACGCGTGGCAGTGATCATTTTCCCATACTGATACACCATCCCGGGATTGTTGCTAATCGTATTCCGCACCGGGTACACTTTACCAACTGGAAAATGTTCCGCTTTTTAAATAACAAAGAGGTGGAAGAAATTCAGTCTCTCGAAGACTTCGAAAACATCATTAGCAAAAATTTTGAAAAGGCTACACGTAGGGTGCCCGTTCCAAAAGACCGTGGTTGTGTAAATGGCGAATATGAAAGACTGCGGGCTATAAGACGCAAAGCTGAAAGAAGGTATCGGAGATCTGGGAGAATCGAAGACTATCGCGAGGCTCAACACCTCCATACTCAAATGCGCCGACAGCTACAAAAGCTGGCTAAGCGTCATTGGAGAAAGCTTTGTGCCAGATTTTCTCCTTTCACCCAAATTAAGATGGTATGGAACATATTGCGTTCGCTTAGGTCCCCTGTTACGCAACAATGTCCATTTCGGCCACTGGCACTTTCACGAGGAACATCCGAAGTGATAGTGGCTGATGAGTTTTGTGTTTCGCTATCTCAACCAGGTGTGGCAATGTTATCACCAGAATATTGTGCCTCTCGTGAAGCTGCACTGAAAGACGTTGCTCAAGAAATTCATTCCCAACACTGGCAACTCGACTATAATTTCACCATTCATGAACTTAATGAGGCGTTACGAACGATTCGTAAGCATACAGCCCCAGGGCATGATCACATTCGTTATGAAGCACTTACAAATCTCGGGCCGGGAACACTGCGCAGCCTACTTGATATTTACAATGATGTGTGGAACAGAGAAACCTTCCCAGCTTCATGGAAACTAGCGAAGATAATTCCATTACTGAAGTCGGGAAAAACACCGAAAGAGCTGGGATCATTTCACCCAGTCAGTCTGACAAGCTGCGTAGGAAAAATTTTCGAAAAGATGATTCAATCACGTCTACAATGGTGGATGGAAACAACCGATGTATTACCGGAACAATTAACCGGATTTCGACCTCGACGATGCACTATAGACTCAGTCTTAGATCTTGTAACAACTATTGAACATGAACGGGCATCCGGAAATATGACGATCGCTGTATTTCTAGACGTGCATCGTGCTTTTGACACCGTGAGTCACGAACATGTTCTCCGTGGACTTCTACGGCTTAAGATACGAGGCCGTATGATCCGCTGTATACGCAACTTTCTCATGCACAGGAAGATATTTGTAAGCACGAGTGAGGGAAATAGCAAACAACATGAACTGCACCACCGTGTGCCACAAGGCAGCGTGTTAAGCCCCACTTTATTCAATGTAGTCATGGCTGAACTGCCAAGTAAACTTCCTTCACCACTGAATGTGTCCATCTACGCTGATGATATCTGTATATGGGTGTCTGGGTCTTCTGAGACCAAACTACAAGAACAACTGCAGTATGGCCTTAATGACACATACAGTTATCTTCGTGAAAGGGGCATGGACATTTCAGTTCAAAAATCTGCATTTCTTCCATTTACTAGAAAGCACCTTAAGAATTTTAAATTGACACTTCAAGGACAACAAATTGAAAAGGTGAAGTGGCATCGTTTTCTTGGAGTTACGCTGGACTGCTCCCTCACATGGTCAAGACATATTAACATGCTTGAGGAAAAAATCAACAGAGTCATTAACGTTCTTAGATATGTGGCAGGTGCCAGATGGGGAGGCTCGACTGATGGACTACTGCTATTGCATACAGCTCTAGTACGCCAGACTATCGCATACTCCATTCCTGTTTTACATGGCCTCTCACCAACACTGGAGAAACGCTTGACATACATGACTGCGCGAAGTTTGCGCGTATGCCTTGGACTCCCCCGCGCAACATCTAGTGATCTTGTCATTGCTGAGGCCAAGGAACCTCCAGTACCTGTTCTCCGGGAACAAGAAACATGCCGTCATTATCTTCGACTGGCTTCGCACTCACATGCTCGACCCTTGTGCCAAAAGATACTTCGACGGACGGAGTCTAGCTTTCACCGACTTCTCGTAGGACTACCCGTCGCAGCACCCCATCATGCGCATTGGCTTCCAAGTCTAATCAACCCTCCGTGGACAATTCCGTCACTGGAGATACAGACCGAAATTCCTGGTCTTGGATCAAAATCTTCGGTGGCCCCCCTGGTGGCGAAGACAATTTCCCTCTCCCATTTAGAGGCACGTTACAAAGACGACATTCATATTTACACAGACGGGTCAACATCTAACAAGGGGTCAACATCTGCTTACTCAATCCCGATGTTAGACACATTTAAATGTTTCCGATTGTCCCATCATACATGCTCGACGTCAGCGGAGTTACATGCAATACTTTCAGCATCATCATTCATTGAAGCATTCGGTACACCATCAGACTGGGTTATTCTAACGGACTCAAAATCATCCCTAGAGTTATTACAGGGCATGCACCTTCGTACTTCCCAGGCGACCATTCTATATCGGGTGCAACTCACGTTAGCACAAGCTCGACTCCACGGACATAACGTCAGGCTACAATGGATACCGACCGAGCCACTGCCAAATCGCCGGAAATGAAGAGGCTGATCGCCTGGCAGCTCAATCTCACGATGGTGACGCAATGGAAGCGACATCCTTTACCTCTGGAGATGCAAAATTCATCCTTCGTCACTTACGCCATCTACATTGTCGGCAGTGCTGGCTAAAGGACACTTCAGCAAACACTCTCCTACCATATATCGACCCGGATTTTGAGCTTCCGCCACACACCGGGATGAAAAGAAAATACGACGCATTAATCCATCGACTCAGACTTGAAGTGGCCTTTACTAATAGCTTTTTATTTCGAATTAAACGCCGAGATTCGCCAAGATGTGACTGTGGAGAACCATATCAAGATGTACAACATATCCTCATTGACTGTGAACGCTTTCGACATGAAAGGAGCCGGATGGAGATTCGCCTTCAAATATTAGATGATAGACCCCTGTCTCTGACCAAGTTGTTGGGGCCCTGGCCGACGCGTAAAAAACAAGACAGAGCAATGAATATCATTCATGACTTTCTAAAGGACACTAGAATCGTGTATGATTATTAAGTGCGAACGTACGTCAATTTCAACGGGAATGACTATGTATGTAATTTAGCAAATCGGTGCACGACTCCCAAACGCTCGTCTTATTCGCAATTGTAATTAGATTTGTTTGTAAGTTTTTTTATTGTTTTTTTTTGTTTTTTTTACGGTTATACTTTATGTGTTTTATCTTTATTCTTTTCCTTTTATGTTCTTCCTCTTATTTATATATATTTTCTCTCTCCTTCTCGCTATGGAGTAGCCGGTGTCATTTAAAGAATACCAACATCTCCATAATAAAGAACTTATCTCTCTCTCTCACAAGTACACTTGTGACACGAAACAGTTCGCCGCGCAAACAAGCAATGCCATTGGGGACGAGGATACGGAGCAACGTTTTCCAAAGGGATTTTCGCGCCTCGTTCGTTAGTAAGTCATACGCAGGCTGCGATTGCGACGACAAGGCAACTATAGCGCTACCACGGACCCACGAAACGAGATCGATCCAGATCGGGTCGTTGTAGGCAAGCGGCCCGACGCACGAGCCGTGGGTCCGCTCGCTGGCAGATGCAAATCTCGAGGCGGACAGGGCCCCGACGCGGCTCTCCGGGAGAACCCGTGACAAATGGTCAGCGCGCCCCAGTCGTGCTGGTGGCCTCCCCGAGCCGGCTCGTTTATCACGGTGCCCCGATCGATGGGGCCGCAGAGGGACCCCGAAAAGGAGCCCCTCGCGGGACATTTCTTCGAGGCGCTGATTGGTGCACCGCCGATTCCGGAACAACGGGCCTGCAAGCACAGTCTGCGATCTCGTTCGACACTGCGACCAACACCATCGCAGTTGCAAATCGTCGCAGCGAGACCGAGCGGCTACACAGAGGAGTGTCAGCCGCATGTGCCATGCAAAAGACACGGTGTTCCCCACCATGACAACACGATTTCCGGACGCGTCGCCAGCATTTTCGAGGTTTCCTTCCCAGATATTTGGAACGTGTCTGCGGCGGGTCTGTATGAAACCGTCATTCAAGGACAGCGTCTTCTGCACACTGTGCAAGCGAATCCCCAGTTGGCGGATCAGTGGATTCGCATAAAACAAGAGCAGCGCCGTGTGATTCTGAACACCGTAACATGCAGTGCAGAGACTGACGCCTTTCGAACCGCTCTTGGCACGTTCCTGAGAAACCAAAGGCAGGGAAAGGCTGCCTACCGCGCTTATCGTCAATTAGCGCAAACACGACCGGACAGCGCCCGTCAGATGACTTATCGCGGACAAACATACTCCATCGTATACGCAGCACGCGCCCACGTCAGCGCCGAGCAAACAAGAGCGGCCGCAGACCCTCGCAACCCGACGCGTGGCGCGGGGGCGACACGAGGAACCTGTCCGGTCGGAAACGAGTCTAGAAAAAGCACCGCCAGAAACGAGCGATCAGCTGCCCACGCTCGGCGCCATTTTCAGAAATAAAACACGACCGCTAAAATATGAAACCAAACCCGAGGCCAGCTCCGTGAGCATTTTAGAATATTTAAATAACGCGAGAAAGTTCTACTCTTGCGAAGACTACGCATGATGATCTATCTTTTCACTAGGCTGCGCGCTATTCGAAACTCCTCCAAAGGAGGTCACTCCACGCAGCGGAAACCCGCCTGCACAGCGGGATGTTTCTTTCGATGCGCCCTTTGTGCCTCCGATCACACTCCAAGTGGAAGGGATTAAAAAGCTTTTAAATGAACTTGATGTAAGCAAGGCAACAGGCCCCGACAACATTTCTCCTTGTATTCTGAGGTCATGCTCTGGTGTAGTCCGCCTGTATTTTTATGTTCTTTTTGAAAAAATCTTTAGATACATCATCATTGCCGTCAGATTGGAAGCTTGGTCGGGTGGTCCCGATACACAAGGGTGGCCCAAGGAACGTGGTCACAAATTACCGTCCGATTTCACTAACTAGCATCGCTTGTAAGGTAATTGAGCACGTTTTATATACAGGCATAATCCATCATGTAAATGCCTCGGGAATACTACATTCCTCCCAGCACGGCTTTCGTCAAGGCTACTCGTGTGTGACACAGCTAACAGAGTTTGTACATGAATTGGCAGGTGCTCTTGATGGCCGTGATAGCGTTGACTGCATTTTTCTTGATTTCAGCAAGGCGTTTGATGTTGTCTCCCATGACTTGTTGATTGCGAAACTTCACGGTTATAAAATTGATAAGAAAGTGGTATATTGGATACGCGAATATTTGTCTCTCCGTAAACAATATGTTGTGCTAAATGGTTGCCAGTCCGAATCTGCTGACGTGACATCAGGAGTCCCGCAAGGGTCCGTCCTTGGGCCGCTCTTGTTTATGCTGTACTTGAATTATATCGTGGGTGTTGTGTCATCACCAATGCGTCTCTTTGCAGACGATTGTGTTGTTTATCGAAAAATACGAGCGAGTGATGACGTCGACATCCTACAGGCAGACATAAATGCAATTACCGATTGGTGCAAACTGTGGGAAATGAATATTAATTTTAAGAAAACTGTCCACATCCCATTTACGAGACGGCGTGTTCCGTCCCTCAGTATCTTATACCATTAATGACGAGCCACTCACTGTTGCTTACGAATACAAATATCTTGGTGTATTCCTAACCTCGACCCTAAGTTGGAGTAAGCACATTGACTATACTGTCTCTAAAGCCTCGAGAATGCTTGGCTTTCTCGCTCGTAATTTTAAGCCTGTACCACGTTCCTTGAAAGAAAGACTTTATTTTTCGCATGTCCGCTCAATTTTAGAATATGCCTGCACTATATGGGATCCTCACACTGCTGTCCAGATAATCAAACTTGAAAAAGTACAAAACCGGGCTGCCCGTTTTGTTTTAAACAATTAGGACAGGCGACTTAGTATGACTCGTGCGAAACAGAGCCTAGGATGGAAGGAGTTAAGCTTTAGAAGGAAGAACTTTCGACTGAAATTTTTTAATAACATATTTCACTGTAGGACTGGGATAGATAGAAATGCCTACCTTCACCCGCCAGATTACATATCGCAACGAAAAGATCATGTGTATAAGGTCAAGGAATTCCGCTGTAAAAGTGACGTCTATATGAACTCTTTTTTTCCTAAAACAATACGGGATTGGAACGGTTTGCCAGCCTCGGTGGTCAACATTGTTCCTAACGATATGTTTTATTTAACCCTAACCTCGTAGTGTCTAGTTAGTAGTTGAGTAACGTTCGTAGTGTTTAGTAGACCGCATTTTTATTTTTTATGTAGCCTGCACTTTGTTGTGATACTGAAAGATTTGTGGCTTGTGAATACTGCTCTTAACTTTTGTATAACTATTCGTGTTCTTCATTTCCAACTTTTCTCTCCCCCCCCCCCCCCCTACTGTAATGCCCCATGGCGCTGTAGGTATCTGAATAAATAAATAAAAAAAAAATAAAAGACGCGAAGGAGAGCTGAGGGGGAGCCAAATGTGCAGCGAAATCTGACGCCGCCTGGCGGTGTAAATGCGCAACGCAGGAACGAGGATTAAATGCACGCCGTTGGAGTTGCGAATAACTGTTTCGCGCCCCTTTCGTTTCGGGAGTCGTCGAAATGCAGCTGCTACGAAGCCCCCGACCGTTGGCTGCATTAACTAGATCATAATCCAGGATTCGCATAAACAGGAATCGGAAGAGTTCCTCCTTTTCGATACGTGTGACGAAGCGGGACCTTGGCGCTGAGGACAGTCTTCGACGAAGATACGGACGACGTCAGCACGGACTCCCTCTGGAAGCCCCGGCCCAAAGTCCTCCGTCTTCGTCGATCCTAGTTTTACGTGAGCAGTGCCTGGCTCCCCCACCGTGGCCTCGAGAGCACCCGGCCACTTTACCTCCAGGCAAAGACAAGAAAATGAAAGATACTCGGAGAAAAGTGCCCTGAACGGGGTCAACGCAACAACTGGGACACTTCTGACAAACATTTTCGCCTTCTTTTGCTGTTGTTGGCCCGGGTAACCTGAGCGCGTTTGCTACGCATGTATCGCGCCAGATAATAAAAAAAAATGTAACCGTGAAAAAATAAAGAAATAAAAAAGGGGCCCAAGTGTACAGCCTCCCAGCACGCCGCGCCCCTTCAGCTCGAGAGCTTGAACTATCAATGGCGGCTTATATCCACACAACAACACAGCGGCTGCTTTCGACCAAAGTGAAGGTAACTGTCGTGGCTTGCCTTTGAGACGGGTCCCGTCTGGCGAAAAGCAGGGGGCCATGGTTTTCTGCACCAGGCACGTAGCCCGGGGGGGGGGGGGGGGGGGGGGGCGCCCATCGGTCCCCCCCCCCCCCCCCGAAATCTTCAATTTTGCTGGGACCTCCTCTCCCTTCTCCCCCTCATACAGCATTTTGTCATGGGCGGGCCCCTTTTTATTTCCAGGATTTTCTTTCGGGGGGGGGGGGGGGGGGGCGCCCCCCCCTCCCGGAAACAAAATCCTGGCTACGTGCCTGCCCCTGCACACAGATGGCTGTGCACCGGTCGTCCAACATCGAGAAGACGGCTCGCTCGCCCATCGAGCGCTTAGCTGCGAACATCCATGCTCGCACGTAACACGTCACCAGACGTCAGTTTCCTAGACGAATTTAGCGGAGAAACAACGAACGGGCAGAGCAATTCCCGAAAGTAGGCACGCTTTCAAAAAAAAAAAAAAAAATACCGGAAACTGTCCCAGACGAAGAATGGAAGCGAGACGCGAAGAGTAGCTGCGCCGAGTGCGGACGTGGCGTGTGCCCTTCAGCGAGTGGCACAAAGAGACCCGCTTGAATTCGGGACGAGCCGCACGCCACGGACAAGTGGGGCTCTCTTGGGCCGACACGCGACGCACAGGCAGCGCCCCGGCCGTGGCCCCGGCAGGCCGTCAAGGGCGGGGCGGCGAGGGCTCGGCGCCACTTCGGGCTCCACGCCCGGGCTAACTTTACTCGCGCAGTAATCGGCTCATTTGTTCCAGCAGTCTAATTAACTGTCGAGACTGGGAGACCAGATCGGACAGCGGAGCAGGAAAGCCAAGATGAGAGCTCTGCTCGTCAGTTATGCTCTCCGACAGTGGGCATCAGAGAGGAGACGGAAGGGGCGGTGCCGTCGACAGTTGGCCGTGAGCTAGCTGTCTGGGTTTATTTGCACATACTCCAGATATATGTTTACGCGGTTTGCCCTTTATCTCGTTCATCTCGAGCTTCCGTTTGTGCCCGAGCCGAAAAAATGAGCGAAACCCGGCAAACCAATCACAGGAACCGAGAGAAAGCGTAGACCGAGCAGAGCAGGAAATAAAGCCAAACAGCCTGAGCCGATTTTCGCGAAAGAGCAGTCAAGGAACTGCTTCCGTCTCCTAGTTGGTGGCCCCCGAGCCCAGACTCCAGAGTAGCCAACTAGGGCAATGGACCTTCCTCAGTAAGCTTCTGGCTTCTTGCTCCATATAGGAAGGGCACCATTCGGCACGGCAACCATTATTCAGCATCTATCTTGGAGTATATTTGGCCTTTTTGAGACCAGCAACGAAAGCCGATAGAAGAACGGCACGATGGCAACGGTTGTGAGGCGCGAAGGCACGCTGCCCTTCATTTGTGGTTCCGAGATAAATCCCCAGACGGCGCTCGTTACTCGAAAAAGGTTCATTAGTCGGGTGAATTTCTCGGTGCCTCGCTCGTAGGCCTCCTCCCCTCCGACAGCTTGCCGCGCAGCATGTTTCCTCGTCGGCTTCACCATAGTCACCATCCTTGGAAGATCGCTCCCAGCTACCGGTGGCACACGAGCGGACAACCTGATCTAGATCACAGGAAGGCACCCCTGGCCTAAGTCTAGGGCTCTCTTTCTACTCGTTGTTTTAATTCAACAACCTGAATGTTAGGATGTATAGGGCTCTCGACTTTCAATACACGTCAATTCCTTCCATCCTTACCCGAGGGAGGAGGAGGAAGCGAGGCCCCCTCAACTGCTCTTCTTCCCAAAGGAAATATCCCCGTACGGGAAGTGAGCTGTCGGAGCAGGAAGGGACGAACGAGGGCTGCTCGATCGGCCTGTTTTGTTTACAAAACGTTCAGGAAGCGATCGCCGAGAGATCTGTGAATATGATAGGTTCGCAGAGCTGGACGCGATCGATCGTGGCGTCCATTCAAGTCCACCGTAACCGATCGGGTCGCTCGGGGGCTGAAAGCTCGGGGTCTCCTGGGCCGGCTTTCTATTAGCCCCGAGAGCGAACACAAGCGTCGCTGCGGTCCCCACGCCCTGATTGGGTGAGGTGTACCGTGACGTCAGGGCGAGTACCCCGCTCCGCGATCTCGCATCGGGTCGCTTCCCAGCACCAGTTTCCTAGTTTGGCGTTGTGTGCCGCAAGCTCTTCGAGGAGCCGGACTTTGTTTACCCGGTGTACAAGACGTTGAGTTAGGCCGATATTAACGTGCTTCCGTACATTTTAGAAGCCTACTTGTCCCTTTTACCTTTAAAATTGGGTTACAAATCCCGAAAACTAGCGGAGGCAATTACGCCGATGAACCTCCCCGTCCGTCCACACGACGCAAGGCAATCTTAAGAGGGGTCGGTGAAGCGGTGACGCAAATGTTTCAGACGCTGGAATTCTGTTCCTTACAAGTTCATGATTTAGGACGATATTACATCCCGCTTTCAAGGCATCTGAAGCGGCCTTTATATCATGGGCCTTTCGGTGGTCGGCAAATTAGCTCGCGACCCCGACTCTGCGCTGCCGCTCTGCATGCGCTGGTTCGCCGATGTTTTAAAGGCCCTGCGTCTGATGATCTTTGAAGTGCTCATGGAACAGGGTTGTTTTACATAAATGTAGCTTCTTCCTGAATTAATTATATAGTTTACACGCGTATGCAGGCATATTTCTTAGAGAATTCACAATTAATGGAAATTAGCTTGTATGGTAGCAGCAAAAACGGCCGAATTTCCCCCAGTTGCCTCTATGATATGTAGCAAACTGCCCAAAATATGCACAGCAATAGTGCCGTAATTTGGAATGCTTATACTTTTTCCTGACATTCTTTATTCCAGCCTTTGGTATTCGGAAAATACACCGTTTAGTCTGAATTGTCATTTCCATTTAAGAGTCACTGCCGCAGGTCCCCAAAAGCTTCCTCAGCCTCCAAACTCCCTGCAACTGGACTCTCTGACAACAGAGGAATACAGGAGTAAAAGCAAGCATTCGAACGTCTGTCCAGTGGTAGATGCAGCACTGGTAGCAGAAAATGTGGAACCTGTGAAGGGCGACAGTCTGCGTGAGACTCAGCTTCTGGTACTTTAGCTTCAGGACAATTCGATTTAAGTAACATCTCAATTTTAGGGCTTAATGGTCTAATAACGAGCTAGACACCTTAACTTACGTTTGTTATATATTACTTTAGGATTGATGTAAACAAGTCCACAGATATACCACCTGTGTAGTCCATTTAAGTACTATCCGAATCCAGCAAAGGTCGAGTGCGAGCAATGTATATAATAAATGTTCCTTGTTTGTTTTTTTTACTTTTGCCCCTGCACTTTGGCTGTCTTACTTGTGATTCTCTCCCCATGGCCGAGACTGTATTTAGCACGTTGCTCGAGCAGCATGCAGCTTTTCTGCTTCGGCGATCTTGTTTAAAGACAGAGATACAAAAAAAAATAGTCTACATAATTTGCCAATTCATCCGGACCATCAGCAGCGTTCATTGTGCGAGATGTATATCTGTAGTGATGCCCCTGCAATTGTGGCCATATTCCTTTATTTTCACATACCAGCTGTGGTTCATGCGTTGCCTGGCCTGTCAGCCATGCTTAAAATGTTCGTTGAAGTTTCGCCTGTAGCTACAGGCCATACCTCAATAAAGGCATATATAAAAATTTACACTTCCTACGAAAAACACGCCGAAAAAAATTAAATAGAAACGAGCGCGCCGACAGCTAGCGTCGTCACAGCCTCCACAGGGCGAGCGGGGCGAGTCGGGGAAAAATTCTCTCCTCGCCGTGACGTCACCCCGGTTCGCCGTAAGAGGGCGCCAGGCGAACTTCTCGGGGCTAATACTTCGCGACAACTTTTCTTGGCAATGCAGTGGAAGGTACAGGCCCGCGTCCCCTCTCCCATTGTGAGTGTGCGCGGGCTCTCCCCCTCTCCCCGGAAATGGGAGAGGAGTGAAGCCCGCGTACACTCAAAATGGGAGAGGGGACGCGGGCCTGTACCTTCCACTGCATTGCCAAGAAAAGTTGTCGCGGAATATAGAAACAGCGTCTTAGCTGACGCTGAAGGAAAGAAAGCACTGCGAAAGCCAGCGCACGAGCCGAGCACTCGAACCACGTCTCAAGACTCGCGTCTCAGCCTTTGGGGTGATTTCTTTTTCAGCTGAGACGCTGTTCTAGCAAGCCGGCCCAGGACTCACGCCGAACGCCGCCCCTAAGCAGACAGTGCTGTGGAAGCGACCGCTGAACCAACCAACCGCCTCCCTTTCATCACCCGACTCTCTGCGCCCGGGTGTGGGCGGGAGCGTGATGACGGGGCAAAAGATCCGCGCCTGACTCGTCTAAGAGCATGCGTTTCCACCACACTGTCAGCTGTGGGCTGAACGGAGAAGAGCCTCACAGAGACTGCGTGGCTCTTCTCCGAGTCACGGGACGATAAAACGGCTTAAAACTCGGCGATCAGTTGACAGCAGAGAGAAAGATTTGAGGGACGGCGATCACGTGGTAGTGATCGCCGAGTGATCGTTTAAAGTTAGTTCATCTCAACTTCTCGAGAGACGTTTTCAGCATTGTGCGGGACACAAGTGCGAGCGTCTGGTTTTTGAAGAGGGATCTCCTCTCGTGTTTTGGATAGCGCGGCCTCCAGGCTCTCACCGTCCCAGACGTCAGCTGGCCCCTCAGCCCGCGGGCATGTTTCCATTTCCCGAGATTTACTTCCTTCGTTCCGCGCGCCGCTTTGTCGCACTTCACCAAAGCTACATTTCCCCCCGGGTCGCGGACCACGTTTTTTGTCCGGCTACGAAATTCCCCGGGAACTTTGCGTGTGCTCCCCTCCATTTTTTCCTTGTCCTCCGTTGCTGACAAAAGAAAAAAGCGCGTCTCCCGTGCGTAGGGGCGGCCGTATAAAGAGAGCCTGGAAGAGGGCCTTGTGGAGTCGAATGGCGGCGGGGGAGGTGGACTCTCCGGAATGTCCTCCGTGCGGCGGTGGGGGACACCACACCGATCGTCGAAAGGCGACGAGTCCCTCCTGGAAAGGGGTCCCCCCGCAGCACAAAGGCGCTCCTTCCCCGAGCGACAGCCCCTGCAGTCAGGCGCGACTCTGCAGGCGACTCGCAAACGTGTCCCAATCCGATTCCAGTCAGTGCCTCCAGAACACGAGGCCTTAGCCCCCAGTACAGTTTCCGAAGTTAGTGAGGAAACGAGAATGAGCGCTGGCCACAATGGAGCGCTCAGACCCGCCAAGAAGAAACGGACACCAGCACAGTTTGAGCTGTGCTGGTGTCCGTTTGTCCTTGTTTGTTTGTTTTCTCGTTTGTTAGACACCACCATAGTTTGAGCTCATACACGCGCAAGCAATGTATAAGACATACAACGACCTTCAGCCGCCAACTCAAGGACTGAAAGGACACACGAAAGCGTCGGAATGGCACACCACTGGAACGAGATTTGCAGAACTTATTAAGTATTACACATGACGATTTTATCAAATGTTACCGGGTATTTTTTTTTATTGAGTTTTTGTGTACTTCCGGTGCTTATTGTTATTTTCTGTCGATAATCCGTAATTTAGAAGAAAAAAAAAAAAAAGCTTTCGTTATTGATGTTGTTTTTTTGCCCGGGACCAGTATAAAAGATTCGAACCGGGTAAGTTAGCTAATTAACTAAGCAGTTTTTAAATACTTCGCTAAATCTTCGACGTTGAACTTGAACCTCGCAGGGCATAGCCGTGCCTTGAAATTTCGATTAAAAAACTGGTTGCGGGCACCACGTCGCGAGAAATGTCCCCCTGCACGAGTCTTCAAAACGGAAGCCGAGAAAGAGCTGCACGGGGCCGGCGGAGGGCAGCGGAAGGGACGACACTGGCGCGGGCACAGCACGCGCCACACGCGGGGGACGCTCAAAATGGCAGAAGCCCGTTTCTGGAGCGGCTCTCGAAGCCCCCCGCATCGTGACGGTCCCGGGAGCGGTACGTGTACACGCGCAGACACGTGGGCAGAAGGGCCACGCTCCCCAGTAGCCTCGCGTGTGTATACCTCCCAGCGCGTGTTGCGACCGGATCAGCGACGATATCGGCCTATATTTAGAGAGCGCAGAGGCGGCAAGAGGCTGTGCCGACATCCAGACGAGCCCGAAAGGGGCCCACGCGCCGGGCCGCCCACAAGAGCGCCGGCACCCCGTTGTACCGATTGGTGGGACCCAGCCCTGATCCGACCCGGCACCCCATCGGCCGACGCGGCCGGTCGGGGTTGCCCCGTGCTTCGAGCTCGGTTGCGGAGAGGCAGCGTAACACAACCGCGTCAGGCCCAACTGACATCAACGCCTCGGCGTTGACGTCACAGGAAATATTTTAGATGAAAGTCAGAATATCCATGCAGTAATTCAGCTTTTAAACGCCTATAAATTTTTTACTACTTTTTTTTTTGCATTTATCTAAATGGGTCCCATTAACAAAGCTACAACTTTCTGCTTATTTCGACAAAAGATCGTAATGTTCCCGAGGACTGTAAAGCCAAGGTCAGACCGCTTATCAAACATACAAAAGAAATACAGATTCGAACACGAGTCACAGCGAGATCCAAGCTTCGAATGCCGCATGGCGAAGAGTTCAACTCGGCAGGCGGCATTCGAACCACGGATATTGCGGTGACTCGTGTTTGCAGACTGTCTTTTGTATGATGGATGAGCAGTGGAACCCCGGCTTAATTGCCCGGGTGTCATGGAACGCAAATCAATAGACCGATCTCACCAAGCGTTCCACGCATGCGTGACGCCGCCATAATTGTAGTTCGTAGGAGGCAGACGCCAGTTCACGAGACAGCTCATGCCGCCTCGTGCTCTGCTCGCGCAGACCTCCAGCAGGGTTGTCGCGCGTGCAGAAAGACTACAGCTCCCACGATGCATGTCGGCAGCGGTGGCGTACTCAAACTAGCTGTGAGATCGGTCTATTAGCGTTTTGATATTTCCTCGAAAACCTGTTATTCCACGCACTGTCTCAGGAAGTTGGCCATGGCGTTAAATACACGCGGCGCTGTACCGCCCACGCGCCCCCTGGTGGGGAGTGTCTGGATAGAGCCCCTTTTGAGGCGGAGCTCGGAAACTGCAAGTGGAAGCCGCTACCTCCCAACACTCCCCTAACACAGCCTGTGTGTCCACCTTTGCCTACGCAAAATATACGTACAGGCTGTCTTCTTCAGGCTCCGCAGATTTGTTTTAGAAAAGAGGCTAAAGCTACGCGACCCAGATATGTTCCAAGCTATCTAGTAAGCGTACAAATTATGTGATATTTGCTCTTATGATCGAGTGCAGGGAGAAAATGCGTTTTTTTGCCATAGAAATGCATTACCCAAAGCCAGTTTTCGATTGGTTGCTGTCTGCTTCAATTTCAAGCCGCACACTAGCGTCAGTTGGACCTCTAGCGTGCATTATCATAACCCAAAGGTCCCTGACAAGGTGAGAAGAACAGGGAGGAGCTTCACTTGTCTCCCCTCAAGCTTCCCCCTCGAAAGCACTTCAACGTCTCGTGCACATGTCGAAACACAGTGGAGGACATCTGCTCAAGGCCGGGGGGTTCGAAGAAACGCCGTTCTCACCTTGGCAGTGACAATACGATGTCATTGAGCCTATTATACTCGTCACCTCGTAGAGGAAACAAGGAATACAATATTTTAAAGCGAGCAACCGTCTTGTCCTGAGTGGTGCTATGCAGACAAGAGTGATAACATACCGGCTAGGAATCGCTTTTGTGCATGTAGCAACTGCACCGAGCGATTGTTGCTTGTACCAATATATATATATATTTTTTGTTAAGGGATAGGGTGTAATGACGTCGAATAGTCTTGCTCCTGTTGGACGAGTGGTAACTTTAGCGCTTCACCATATACTTCGAGTCTTTCTGAAACTGACCTATTCACATAGCGGCTTTCGACGACGCTTTGCAACTTTCTAATCGGAACCATATGTTTATTTTCAGTAGTAAAAAAGTTAACATATTTTAGTTAATTCACCAAACTACCGCGACGATTGTCCCTCTTTGTTGTGCCTCCCTGGCTGTATAACTCACCTGCACAAACCGCATTAACGTAGATCTCGGGGCTTTTTTTTTTATTTTTTTTTTTAACAAACCTGATAAGTTTAAAAAAAAAAATCTTGTATATACACAAATCTATGGTGTGCAACCCGACCCCCGAGGGCCCTCCCAGAAATGTGTTACAACCCCCAGATTCACACTCCTGGATAAACCCCCACTGTGCGCAGCAACCCTATGTGCGCCCTTCCGTACGCCTCACATCAAAAGAACAGGGTCGGCTGTAGACTCCGGTGGTCTGCACGGCCCGTGGCCGCGGTGCGGAGTCCGAACCAGGAGGTGCCTGGCCGCGATGAGCACGTGCACCAACGAGCGTCTCGTCTGGCCCTGGTCCCGCGACCGCCACCGAGACGCGCTTGTCACGGCAAGACCCCGGAGCGGTGATCGACAGGCCGCTTCGTCGACACGGCGATGTCTCGTCCTTTCACCTACACATCTTGCGACGTTTCGACGAAAGCTGTTTCTCTTTTCGCGCACATCGTCTTTGGTGAACCCCTCCTTGGCGGTTCCGACGAGGCTCAAGCTCGAGCCTCAGATTATTGTCCACTTTCCCCGAGCGGGGCGCGGTGGAAGAAGGCGAAAGATGACAGCGCGTAGCACGGTTTGTTGAGAGCAAGGGCTACCTCAATAGGGTCGTTGAAAGCCTAACGCAACGTTCATTACCAACGTGACGTCGTACCTACTAGGTTTGGCCATGGGCGTTAAAAAGGGGAGGGGGGCGCCACGGCCAGGGTTCGCCCATGACGCTTGATGGTGCAAGGTCGGCCCTGCTTCCAGCGAACAAAATCAAGCCAGTAATCCAATCCACCTAGCAAATAAAATATGTTGTCCACGAAACGTCGCAAGAGCGGGCGTTCACGAATTTGGACGAAACGTGTGTAAATGATGTCCACGAAGCGTGTTTGGACGAAACGGACCCTCCCCGGAGGGCACCTGGGCCACCGGAGCCTGTCCAGGACATGTCCGAGACGTGGGCCAGCGCGGGCGTCCTTGCGGGAGTCCTGGTCGAGGACGCGAGGTTCGCCGGAGCGAGACCGCGCAGCTTCCCGCGCACGCTCTCCGAGAACAAAGACGTCGTGGATCTGCGCGAAGCCGCGTGCTGCTCGCATGGCGGAGGAAATACGTGACGCTCGCAAACGGATCAGATAATTCGGGCGGTTGATGAAACGCAGGAAATATGCCCGAAGGTAATTCACGTTCTTCTTCTTTCTGTCTGCTTATTCCACTTTCCCCGTTTGTTTGCCGCTTGCACGACGTCAAGGCTGAACCTCATCGAGCCACCATGTTGGTTCGTTGTGCGTGTCCCCAACGTCCGCGTGGGTCTGCACATTACAATAGACCAGAATAAAGTCACTTCGACCGACGTACGCGACGTCCATTGTACTTTCAACACGCGTAGTTCCTTAGCTGCTCTTTGAAGCGCCTGTTTAAGACGGAGCAGCGCCTTCATCGAAACGTCCCACACACATGTCTCGCTGACAACCTGGGCTCCATCCACGCACCTGCTGGCTTCAGTCTGCAGGAATGAGCGCCGTACAGCGCGTGTGCAAAATCCCTTACCACCGCGTCATGCGTGCACGCTCAAAGGGAAACAGATGATCAGCCGGCGCTGACTAAATGCTCATCCTGGTGCCCTAATCTGGACACTTGGCGAAAACGTCGGCGAGAAATTCGGCGGCTCTGACTGGCCGGTGCTAAGGTCAAGTGCATGCGGACTTGGCCAATCACGGCCACCAGATTCCTCGCCGACTTTTCCGCCAAGCGTCGGGATTAGAACCAACCGCGGATAACATTACCAGAAACAGCCCTCCATAATTGTTTTCTTCGGCTTGCGCCTGGCAGTTTTTAAAGAAGCTCTGGTCCAAACAGGCGTTGAAACGCGAAGCCTCAGCCTTCGATCCTTGTGACAATTCGAGACATGCATCCCGTGGGAGGCGTAGCAACAGTTCAGATTCAGATCAAGTGTTCTAGGTTATATTGTCCAGATGGTGTACACGGTGAAACAGGGCCCCATCTTCGAAGTAGGCGAACCTTTCGCTGTTCCAACACTCGCCTCCCTTTGCTCCCTCACCGTTCGCCTGCTCCTTTTTTGCGGGGGTTGTGGTGACGTCAGAACGCCGTGCTCTGATTGGCTCTGATCAAAGAATAGTGGGTAGACCTGAAGGCAGCTTGCTTCGAGGTCTACCCACTCTCCTTCAATCAGATCTAACCAGAGCTCGACATTCTGACGTCACCACAAACCCTGCAAAACAAGCAGACGAACTTGCGCCCCGCAAAGTGCTACGTACGACGGTTAAGCCTGGCTTTTATCCTGTTCCAAGTTATCATTTATTCATATATTCACACTTGATCCAGCAGTGCCCTTTAGGACGCATGGAGATCAACGCATAAAGCGTCTAAGAATGAACATGGTGGATATGACACAGGAAATAGCGAGGATGGCAACAAATTCCAATATCCTGCGGTACGAAAAAAAACAACAAAAAAAAACAAATAGGGGTAACAGTGTGACCTACAGTTTCAACTGCATGGTGCGGCGTCATCAGGTAGTTTTCCTTCTGGGTTATCGTTTGGTCATGGTAAAGGGCATAGAAGAATGTTAACCTAGGTTTTCTCGTCGGGTAACTATAGGAAGCGAGTGAGTCGGCGGCGTTGCCTCCGATGGATGGATGGATGGATGAGGTCCTTTAAATCGGGTGGCAGTTTGCGCCACCTAACCAATGTATTTCTTTTTTTTTTAACAAAGATTTTATAGATTTGTTCTTAAAAGCTATATACGATCTGTATGACGGGGGCGCCTCATGCAACCGGGTGCCCACACCTTCCGATGCGGGTCGCCCGGATGGGAATAAGAAAATATTCGTCTTTCCCTCGACCAATGCCACCAGCCAGATAACCTCCTCTTAGCTATCTCCACCTAAAATAAATGCGAGATGTCCGCTCACATTCGCGTCATTGCACATGGAAACTACATCGCGGATCGCGGCCCACTTCGCGTATCCAGTGCAATGAAGTTGACAGGACGTTCGAAGGCAAGAGCAGAACAGACGTATCGCCGTAAAAAGTCGTCCTGACCGTTTTCGTGCAATCCCAACAATCGGCGTGAGCAGATCGGCACTTTTTCGCAATTTGCTCCGACAGGCATTAACGAATACAAATATCCATTTCATCGGCTAGGTCGGTGCCCAAGATTAGCGCATCCCACCATGCCGGCAGTTTTGATGGCAGCTCCTTTCAGCTGAATGAGAAATATGGCAAGTACCGGCGATCGTCTGCAAGTATGAACTCGGTCGCGCGCTGTATAGTACATATACTGTTTCTCATGCTCTACATATGTTGATAACATACTTCATTGGTCATTGTTATTGCAGTTCTTGCACTCGTCCGCAAAAAGGCTAGATTGTTTCGAAAACCGAAGCTTTTTTTACGTTTAACTGCCTGTTCGATAACCAACAAGTTCAGAGGGTGAAATAAAAGCTATCGTGTTCGGCGTTGGTTTTATTTTAATCGAAGATCAACCGCTGCCCATAGCAAGCAAAAACTGGCTTCGACAGCCACGCTTAATTGTTTGCTATTCAGATCGTAACCGATGTCGCGTCGTTGGATGTCAATAGGGACGCTAGTGAAGGTACCCATTGCAATGATTTCTGAAGCGTTTGGCATTTAACGTGGGTGTCCAGGGCCCGTTTTCTCGAACGCGAACCGTGGGTTAAAGTTGGGTGGTTATCATTTGAGCCCGTTCTCGTTTGTACCTTCTCACTTGGCCCTTCTCGAAACAACCATTCTCAAACGATCTTCTCTCTTGGACCTGTCGCATTTGGTCCTTTCCCGTTTCGTCTTTCGCATTCCAACCCTCCTCATTTGGGCCCGTTCTCGTTTCGCCCTTTTTATCTGGCCCTTTTCAAAGCAGCCATTCTCTAAAATATCTCGCTTTGACCCGTCGCACTTGACTCTTTCTATACCAAAATCGTTTTTAGGGTAATATTAATAAATACATTGACAATTTGTGCGTGTGCCAAGCTACAGGCATACTCTCTCTGCTAAGGATTTTAGCAGTGCGTCGAAGTCGTTCTGAAAAGCTAAAAGCTGACGATAAAACAGAGCAACTATTTATCGCAGCCAGATCATATTCCGAAATGTCACGTTGTTTGAGGTCTCTCGACTTAGGACAATGCCACCACTTCTATGATGCAGTGGTTCTCATCAGTCAGGCGCGGCAATATTAGTTGTCTTTCTTCACGTTGAGAAGAAACGTTCCAATTTTCGGGAGAGTACTCTCGTCTATTTATCAATGAGATAAGTCTGCTTCACACTAGCAATTAGTTATATCCATTTATTAAATCATTATCATGATAACCTATAACTTTCTATTGCCCTCCGCCTTTCTACAAGGGGTCCGCGAAACATCAATGGTTGAGAACCACTGCTATTATGTATGCTATTTCTGTTCCAAACAAAGTTTCCAAATTAAATGTGCATCGCTTTTTTTTTTTCTTGTCTGCTTAGAGGAAGGGAAGCAGGCGTCAATGTACGATTCTCAGTGCGTGCCTCTACACATAACATATATCTGATGGTATGTCGGGGACCCAAGCAAGGTAAGGCTCATCAACAGAGCCGCGAAGGCATAACGACGTTAGAAGCATGCCGAACTAGTGCCACTCGGTCGTAGCGCGAACGGGCGAAATGAGAATGGGTCCAGTTGCGAAAAACACCATTCGGATCTTAAGGTTCAAACGAGAAGGACCAAATGAGGATGGGTCGAAATGTGCAAGGTTCAAATGCGAAAAGGACGTTTTGAGATACACCCGTTAAAGTTAACTATTGTCCCTAGAAGAGGGAATTCTAGGTCACGCAGGGGCGCCGAGGGAGGAGCAGTACCTACAAGCAAAATGGCCGCGACGTCGCTTAATGAGGGCTAATAGTTCTTCTTGGTTCTGCTGAACATTCATTTCGATCCGGCTGTTATATTAATGACGCACCATCAACCTATTACCGCGTCAAGCAAAGCGGTAGTTCAGAGGGCTACTAAACTAACCGACGGCAGCATTCCGCGAACGCATCACTGTTCAGCAGTCCGGGGTCCAAGACATATGACGGTACATAAGCCTTGCAAGTGTTTTTATGGTGAGTAAAAAAAAATGTTTTGCGAACGAGTGTCGGTATATATTTATACTAACACGTTTAATTTGTTACACTATGCACGCCAACTCGTGAGCAGCGATTACTTTGCGGAGAAAGGGGGTTATCCTCAATAAAGTTATCGTTCCGAGTGAACAGCTGGGACATTGTACTGTTTTTTGTTCGCAGTGCGCCGACAGTATGCCGTCAGCATCGAGGTTTCTACATATCCCGGGTGGCCAGCAATTCAACGGTGACAAGAAGCTTAGCTTCTCGTCACCGGTGGATCGGTTGGGCAAACGGAAGAGAAGGCAAACAGATGAGATCAGCAGGAATCGCAGAAACGTGCGTCGCAAGGAACAAAAACGAGGCTACAGCACCGGCGTTGCCAGACTGGAAGGCACACGGGAAAGTTATGCGTTGTTTATGGCGAAACATAGTGAAGGAAATGTTTCTTACATTTTCGAATATTCGTCGACAAACTCTAGCATAGTAGCTAAAATTTCTTCGTACCATCTGAAGCAAATAAATTGGTATTCAAGTACAACATTACTATATTTTGACTTAAAATACCATACTAGATCGATAACAACCAGCGGAAAAAGAGGATAAACCAAATGACTGGCTTGTTTCACCGATAGATAGTGCATCTTACTGCCCAATCAAAAATAATTATTGTTGTTCTATATCCAGCCGTTTATTACAGTACCTAGGTACTTTTTCCTTCCTAGGCACCGTGGTTTACCAAAATGGGTTTACCATTGCTTCGATTAAACCGGCCCAGGTCATTACATCGACGCTAGAAAAAAGTAATTGTAGCTATATATGCGTCCCGCTGCGAACACAACGCGAACTGCAAAGTGACAAACGCCACTCGCAACTATGAATAAGTCGCACCGAAGTCGAGCGGCAAACCCGTATAACTTCGCACCGGGTCAGTTTTTATTTGTACCACAATATCAAAACAACACAATTTTTTTTTTTTTTTTTTTTGGTTTTAAGCATACGCATTGTACAGCTCGCGATAGCTATCTAGATCGCTCCGACGCATTCTCAATGCGGCGGCTGCTTCCGGAGTTCCGACAAAACTGACCTGTTTGCCGCTAGGGGCGCCCCGGTCGGCGCTTGAGTTATGCGCCCGCTCCGCTCATTGTCAGGTTAATAAAAAAACAAAGTTTTGCGCAATATTCATGCGCCATACAAGATTTGGTTGTCAGAGATAAGAACAATGCTTTAGGACTTGAAACACGTACATCTTCATGAAATGCATACATATATCTGAATTCAACACATTAGCGGAGAAATTAGTAATGTTCCGCAAGAAGGCAGGTGACGCAAACAGATCAATAGATTTTGGAAACACAGCTATAGTGGCCATACGGGTCCGTCACTTGAGGCAAGAGAGGAAGCTCTGAAGCACCCCCCCCCCCCCCCCCACACACACACACACACACACACACACACACACACACACACTTTTTTTTTTTTTTTTTTTTGTTACGAACGTTAAGGCCCGTTCACACTCTTGCGACCGAGTAAGACCAGACCGGTTTTTAAGCCTCTTGCGATCTCTTAGGACCAGCTCCGCTGTAGCGCATTCGGTCCTAAGAAGTCGCAAAAGGCTTAAAAACCGGTTTGGACTCTCTCGGTGTTACTCGGTCGCAAGAGTGTGAAAGGCGTTAGCTTGTCCAGGACCTTTGTGCGGCATTCACCTTGAAGCCCGATCTCGGCCAGACTGCGCTGTGCCAGCTCCTCGGTTTCGGCCAACTCGGAAGATGGCGTCGAGCAAGACGGGACAGGGTTGCCAGGAAAGATCGGACAGCGAGTTCTGCCACACACGGTGCTTTTTTCTCGGCGCGCGCCAGTGGGAGTTATTTATAGAAGGGCGCTGGGTCAACAAGCCCAAAGCAAACGACCACACGCGTCTACCGGCGCTCGTCCCGCTGCGCTCGGAGAAACCAGAAGCCCGTTTAGGGAGGCCTTTTTCGAGCTCGTTGTCACGCATCGCCGCCTCCTCCTCCTCCTGCTTCTTTGCTCTGACAACAGCCGCAAAGATAGAGCGCCGTTCACACACTTGCAACCGAGTAGGACCGAGGGACAAGAACGGTCTTAAAGCCTCTTGGTACGGCGTAGGACCAGCTGCGCATCCCTTTCTACGCCGTCAGTGGACTGAACCTCCAAGTGTAGTTTTGAGGTGTTACATATGGGACAAGGGGTGTACCCCTTCACACCCCCTAGGTCTAAGAGTGTATGAAAGTAGCGATAACGGGCGGCTTCGTGTCAGTCACCCTTCCGTCGCCGACGCAAGATGCGTGGCACCTTTTTATATTCATGTTTGTGGGCGCAATTTCGCTTCATTCAACGCTCATTTTTCTTTCTAAATACATCCGCTCTTTTTATTGGTGACAACACTGCACTAAGTGCAAAGTGGATGTAAATTTAAAAAAAAATCGTGAGCGTGAAATAGATAAGCTGACAACCCATCCTTAGATCCGTCCTGTACGGAATTAACGACTACTAATAGCTTACATTTTATGCCCTATACTCCCTCACAAGACAGCTATAGCTGAAGGTACCTAACTATATCCCCCACTCGGAGTCAACTATAAGAACTATAAAAACGCGAGCGATGACTTCTCCGAAATCGCTTAAAAGTTGCGATGCACTTCCTTAGATCGCAGCATCTCCATGAAATGGTAACAGAGAATGATAAAGTGATCGGTAGGTTCCAACTGCAAGATACTCCTTATCTCATCCTTTTCTTTATCTTTGAAAGTAGTGTTGTTGATTTTTTTTTTTCTTTTTTACTCCGCACACGCTCCGCTTCGGCGGAAATTTGGCGTAAAAGGTAAAGGTGAATACGCCACATGGACACAGATAAGCGCACGAGAAGCGCCTGTCGCTCTGGCCCTGGTTATCTCCCCACCGTGTACACCTGGCAGCAGCGGTGTTTCTTCTTTAGCAATCTGTCGTTGAGAGTTTAGGACCCAGGGGTCCTGTCGTTCACTCGTTCCTCGCCCACGCAACTAAAAAGCTGATTGTGGACGGGAGACTCTCGTAGACGCTGCTCATTATCTCTGACAAGCCCGTGCTAAACTCGAGCCGCGGGGCAGGCAGACTGGAAGAACAAAGAACGTCCGACCTTCGCTGGTCGGGCACAACGTCGATTCTGGCGACAGTGCTCCCGGCAAAGGCGCTTCCTGTCGAGGGGCAACGCGGAGACAAGTCAGGAAGCCCCAATCACGGCCAGATTGACGTCGCCCCCTACCGACGCCACCGCGGCCATCCGGCCCGCCCCCCCGGGCCAGCGAGCAGAGAGAGCACTGCAACTCTGGGATGCCGCATGCGGACGGTGCCTCGTTTTTTTTTTTTTTTTTTTTTTTTTTTTCTGTCTCGCGTCTTTGTCCCAAAGTCCGAACGGCACGTGTCCAAAAGTTACTTAGCAAAAAAAAACAGTCAGACTTTTTTTTGTTTGTTTCGTGCGCGCTTGTTTCCGCGTATGGCGTCGCCGTCGGTATAACCGCGCGCGTTACATTATGGGACGTCACGGACCTATACATCAATTCCATTTCCCACTAAATTTAGCGAAGAAACTGAATTCGTGTATAGGTCTGTGACGTCCCATAACGCAACACCGCGCATTCAGTTCCCCCGATAAATTTAGCGGTAAAACTGGCTCACATGACCTCAACACCAATTCAGTTTTCCCACTAAATTTAGCGGGAAATGGCATTCGTGTTCAGGTTACGTGGCGTCAATTTCCCAGCTAAATTTAGCGGGAAAACCGGGAGGAGGGGAGGGTATGCAAAAGGAGGAGGAGGACACGGAAGAATATATATATATACATATATATCTTTCTTTCTCAAATTGCTTAGCACGGTATATCGCAAAATCAAAATACCTCAAGAGCCGCGCTCTAACTTCGCATTTATTCGCATAGGGTTGGTGGTCGTTTTCGGCAGTGTTCTTCAGATTAGATCGAACTATAACCGTAGCTATAGGGTGCCTCAATGTCCTTTTCTTTGGGGTGATGCCACCCTTTGTAGTACCCGATGCCGACAGCACGCGCTCACGGGGAAAATACAAAGAAATCGACGAAAACAAACTGTCGCCACAGCACAGTCAGCGCCACACACGCGTGCAGCGACACTCTCTTTCACGCGCTTCCGAAGAAAAAATAAAAATAAAAGTGCGAGACAAAATGGCCAGACGACTCCACCCTAAGCAAAGCGCACATGAAGGCACGCTAACCGTAACCAGAGAATGTTGTGGAGAACCTTTGGTTTTGCCTCCCCGTGCCCGGTGTCGAAGCCCACATTCCCTGGCAGCCTACCGGTGTGAACACCTGTTGACTCCTCCAACGTTTCCAGTGCCAAAGCCGACATTCCCCGCCAGCCTGGGACCCTTTGAACCCCGCCACGTAAACAGCGCCGAGGATGGCATGGATGTCTACCGGCGAACATCCGTCGAGGTTCGCGCTACAGTACCGAGCCCGGATTTCTCACCAGACAGGCGCCGCGGAGCTCGCCCGTGGTCTTATATGGGCATGAGGTTCTCGGAGGCAGCGAGAGGGGCCGGCAGACAAAGGAGTTGGGCCGGTTATAAAAGAGATAGCAGGCTGCTGTTAGAACAGTCTCCATTTGGGTGTCTTCACTGAGAGTCCTCAGTTTTCACAGGACACTCTTCATTTGGGAGTCTTCATTAACAGTCTCGAGTCTTCACATGACAGTCTTCATTTGGGAGTATTCACAGAGAGTCGGTCTTGATTCGACAGTCTCCGTGGGGTCTTTATCGAGAGGCTTCATCGGAGGTCTCGAGTAGAGAGTCTCGATTCATAAGTAGCTTTTAGCAGAAGGCCACGATTGAAGTCCTCGTGGAGAGAGCCATTCAGCTGCAGCAGCCGCCACCGGATGAGAACGGGACTTGGGACTCCCTAATTTGAGGTAGTAAACCGTTTGACTGCACTTGCTGTGTTGTGTGACTTCCTTGGGAACGACTAGTGTGTGGCCTGATCGAATCGGGAGTAGTCTAAGGTGCCCCACAAGGTTCACCCACAGGACCGCCGCCGGTACAAGGCAGTGGAGCTTCACACACGCGCGCCGGTGCGTAGTGGTGAAGCTCGACACCAGAAATCGGTGAATTCTGAAAACATCCGCCGTAATTTTCGAATATTCGTATCCAATAAAATCGTACTGCAAATCCAATCGAGTAGGAAATACCCCTCGCAATTGATTCGTAGCTTCGGATATAGAGACACCTAAATCAACAATTCTAGTAGGGTTGCTGAAAATGTAATGCCCCACTTTTTGTTTTGTTTTTTCATCCAAAACTACGGATAGCAAAATGAAAATGTACAGGTTGCAACGTTGATGTTTCTTGCATACATGCAGGGATGGGCAGTATTTCAAATGCAAGTATTTGAAATACGTATTTCAAGTACATTGTGTATTTTGCATTTGTATTTAATTACAAATTGGGTAATGTATTTCGCGTGCGTATTTAAATACTAAAACGTGGGTATTTCAGATACAATTGTAATTAAATACAATTTTGTGGGCGAAAATACATCCCTCAAATTTATTGTCACTGTCCAGAGCAGGAAGAAAACTACGTTCTGCACCGAATATAGTGTATCTCAATCAAGCACAAGCGTTTAGTGACTTTGAGATTACGGTGCTAGTCCAGAAAAGAATATTGACGAAGTCGACGTTCACAGACATACGGGTTAAATAAGTGCCTGTGACAACTTGTGATATTTTCCAGCCTGATTTCCATCCATATTTCTGCCTGGAACATTCTAAATGCGCGAGTCGTCCAGATTTTCGTAAGTGGTGCGAGTTGCGACAATAAAAAATTCTTTAGCTAGTGCTGCGCGTCTTGGTCGTCTCGGTTCTTTGTTGGTCTAATCGACAAAAAAAGCTGCTTGAAGCTCTGTACTTTTTTCACCTATTACGTCCAAGCTGATTACATTATTTGTGACTATATTTCTATTACGTTACTAGAGCCTCGCACACTAACTCCCGAGTGTGCGATGCAAAATTAAAATGAGATACCCAGAAACCCGTTGCAGGTGCCCTGAAGTCGCTGACGCAAATTGTGAGGAATGTATTTGGAAAAGTATTTGGAGGAGACCAAATACAATTGGTTGTATTTGTATCTTGTACTTAAATGCTTTTTTGGAAATGTAATTATATCTGTAATTAAATACATTTTTGACGAAGTATTTTGTATTTGTATTTCGATACATATTTGCATGTATTTTGCCCATCCCTGCATACATGTATATAATTTCACGGTCATTGCTTAAAAGACGCTGTTGTAATAGTCCGTGAGCACGGTGTCTATGTCTGACCTACGTAACGACCAGTGACTTGAGTTTCTGGCGAAGGAGAAAAAATAAGAAAAATTAATAACCGTTTGTGTACTCTGTGCGAAAGTTATGCAATTGGTAGGACCACGGTAGGACGTTCGATGAAAAGAATTGAAGCTTCAGAAGTTAGGGAGATGGAGGTGCGCGATCGATGGCAGCCTTGCCACCGCCACTAACCCAGCATCGCAAACCGACAATCAGCCCGTTTAGTCAGCAAAGGAAGTGCACTGCCAACTATCGACGTTATCGGCATGCGCGGCATAACAAGGGTTCAAGAGTCATGTTTCTCCCCAGCTTGACAACGCCCGCCTTCGGAAAAGTCTCGAAGCTCTGGAGGCAATTGCGAACATTTGTTCGACTGTACTCCGCCATCCCTCCTATAAGCCTGATTCGGCATCATCGGATCTCTTCGCCATCTCTTCATGCCACTAAAGGATGTACTGCGCTAACAAAAGTCTGAGAGAGAGAGAGAGAGAGAGAGTGTGTGTGTGTGTGTGTGTGTTTGTGCGTGCGTGCGTGCGCGCGAGCGTGTGTGTGTAGAGCTTTAAGTTATCTACCTCAACGGGCGACTCGTCTCCCAGCTGTAGGTGACAAATTTAGCCAGTGCAGTACATCCTCTAACCTGGGGTCTTTAACGTGCACCAGGCAGTAGTGATGCAAGACCGCACGCCAATGGCCTAATTCGTGGAGTGAGAACATGGTTTTTTGACTCTATTGCTACAGAAGAAGGAACAAACGCACACCCGAGACGCGAAATACTCTGGCGCCCTTCACGAAAATCCTACGGGGCGAACAAAGGGGCGAGCTCACGGAAGGTACCCACGAATCACCACACCGACGAATCGATGCACACGAGAAAGACGCCACGCTTGTTCTGCCAGGAACTATAAAACCTGCCACGAAAGCCTGAAGGAGCTAAAAAAAATGCGATGTTTGGCATATCCCGACTAATAATAGAGTAACATTTTGAAATAGAAGCTGAAGAGAAAAGTTTTGTATATATATATTGAGACCCAGCAAAGAATTTTGGTTCAACTATGTTCAGCCGCGTAGTGGAACGGCGTGCATCGGCTCTGTAGCTTTAGCTAAAGTCGCTCTATCCTGGGAAAAGTGGTGCCATTCAATGTTGTGGAAATGCTCGGGACACGTGCCGCGCGCTACTTCCGCGGGAAGAACATGGCATCTGAAATCTAGCTCAGTGCTGCGCTGTGCCGCCATGATCTTCCCAAGGGCTGCACGTGCCTCGTGCATCGACGCACCTTGCGCTACTTTTAAGACATGAAGGGGCTTTTGCTCCATTATCACAGAAAGTTTACCCCAAATATAAATATTATCGTTGTTTTTTTTTTTTTTTTTTGGTGAGGGATGCACGCATTGTTCTTTTTCCGAGAGCTACGCGACCAGCAAATACAGGTTGGTTGAAAGAATAATTAATATTCGCCACTTTCGGAAATTAGAACGTCGAAAATATAAGTTAAAATTAACATTTTAGACTGAGGTATGGTGCAATTAATGCCATACCTGAAGATACTTTTTTTTTAGATCCCAGTTTTACTTAACACCAACTTGGGATTGCACGGGATACTTAATAAATGAATAAAATATTATTATTATTATTAGTTCAATTATTTATTTATTTAAAAATACTACTGGCTCCACTCAAGGACCCATGGTAGGAGTGGGCACAAACATCTAAACAAGATGCAAATTTATAAATGAAAACTCAATTAAGTATAAATTCAAGAGCAGATACAAAATTAGCAACAGTTGTGTTGACGACGACATCATGTGGTAAATCGTTCCATTCTTGAATTGCCCGTGAGAAGAAAGAACATCTAAAACAGTCGTTTTTGAACCTGTATTATTTATCATTCTTAAAGCAAAATGTTTTCGCTCACATTAATTTTCGGGTGCCCGTGCGTTTGTAAGCAGACGGTTTAAGTGACGGTTTCCATTGAACAAACACCATCGAAGAAACCCACAAAGTGACTAAAATAGAAAATAAATTTTGGGAGCCAGCGGAGGACTGGGGATTGGGATTTTTTGGACGTGAAACTGAACCTGGGCATCAGTAAACCTGAACTTTGCCTAGAATTACCTAAAAAGTAAATTTTTTATATATATATATAGCATGCAGAAAAGCGTTTTTCTTTTTTTTTTTTCTTTTAAGAGACGTTTGAAGCAAGCCATAAAAGAGCATGAAACCATTAATCCCCTACCGATTTTTATTCCACATCGTCATGCAGGACAACGTGTGTCTGCATAGTATGTCCCAAGAGCTTCGCATGATC
This sequence comes from Ixodes scapularis, assembly GCF_016920785.2. NCBI lineage: Eukaryota > Metazoa > Arthropoda > Arachnida > Ixodida > Ixodidae > Ixodes > Ixodes scapularis. The sequence continues at coordinate 248,151,974 of NW_024609835.1, forward strand.
GGCAAAAATGGTAAACACGAAACTTTCTTTTTTTTACCTTTTTGCTTTTACCTTACAGCCTTTCCACGTCCGCGCCTGAAACGTCTCACCGCGTATATATTAGGGAGTTTTAGTAGACCGTGTTTCCCGCTCCGCTAGCCCTCCGCTACGAAAAAAACGCCCCTGCGCCTGCGCGCCGATGGCCTTGGCTGTACAGTTCCGGGTAGCGGAGGGGCTTAGCGGAGCGGGAAACACGGCCTACTAAAACTCACTATAAACGCGACTGCCGCGGTAGGCCGACGTTGTCACAATCCCCATGTGCTCCACTCGTTGTCGAGAGCACAGCGCTTGCCTTTTTTTTTTTTTTTTTTTTTCTTTTTGCCGGGCACGAGCGGCGCAACAATCGTTGGCACTGCCGGCTGTCGCAATGACGATAACAGTGATGTGAGTGGCCCCAGTCATTTTGTGCTCCCTTTGGAGCAGCCAAAAGTACACATTCTACAGCACAAATAACTTTTGGCGCACGAGCGTACATTTAATTCTGATTCCTGTTACCGCGAATATTACGTTAAAATTCAGGTGGCGGCTTGGCCAGCCACAATGATTTATTTGGTTAGGGTAGCATTCGGTGTTCTACGGGAGAGTTAGATTCAATCAAACGATCAATGACTAGCTGTTGATTGCCCTTAAGAACCCCAGACAAGGCAGCAAGGATGTTACGACGAGAGTTATCCCTTTCGTCGTTCCACTGCGGAAGTCGCTGTTGAAACAGACGCTACTTGTTGAAGGACAGAGCACCAACGTCCGTACGTGGTAAGTTTACGTACAAACTCAAAGGCATATCGAATCGCGTTACACCGAAATAATGTTAGAATAAATTAGTTCGAGTAAAAAAAAAAAGAAACTCAGCCCTTTGCCCAAGCTCTGGAGGTTGCAATAACACAGTTCTTAATCCGATCAAGAATAATTTTTATTTAGTTACGAACATCAATGGCACTTCTCGCGTATCTCGTGACAATGTGAAATGAGCGAGTGGACGCTAAATATGCCACTTTATAAAAGCCAGCTCAACTGGCTAAGATTACTCATTACCTTCCATTCATCCACAGCTAAAGCTAATTTATTTATAGGTTTAATCTTCTGCACCTTCATAAAGTTGAAGGCATTAATAGAAGTTATAACTAAACGCAAGATTTGACAAAAAAAAATAAGAAATCGAGGCTATGGTACCGGGTTTTTTGTCCTTATAAGCATTATTTAAAAGTCCTGTAGCTATACCCAAGTTGCCATAAATCTCGAATTAAGAAAAAAAAAAGTGCGCAGGTTTTGTTTGTTTGTTTTTTGCACGCAACTGTGCAGTGGCGAAGGGGCCCCGCAAAAGCGACATCCACATCTCGGATGTCGCTCCTCCGCACTGCACTGGCACCTGGTGAGAAGCGCACTCAACGAGGCCACACTAGCCCGCCCGAACAGACCACCAACAATTGCAAGTACTCCCGGGTGCTGTCAGTGTTCGACACTCAAGTAAAATAGAACACTGCGTTATCCTCAGCGATGATCGAAAGTTTCGAAAATTTCCACCAGGCTGCCGTAACCATCCTGCAGTATGGCGGGGCCCGAGCTACGAGTTTCACTATTAAAGAAAGGAAATGTAGCGGGCTACGTAGCGGGCTAAGCACTTGGGCGCAAATGGCGCAGCAATCCCGTCACTGCGATATCTCCACTCGTGGTCGAAAACGCACAGCTTGCTTTTGAGCACGAGTGGCACGAACCTTCGCACCCTGCTCGAACCACGTCCGACAAGCGTGTCGTAGTTCGGCCGTTTCGCTTTGGCCAGCTGGAACACTCACGGCGAACAGAACTCCGACGGCGACGACGGGCAGGACGCGCAGTTAACGAAACGACGTTCACGAAATAATTACGAAGGCCTCAACTGATCTGCGTTCAACTTCGTCGAATGCCTCCCGTGTAACTGGCCCGGTTTCCTGCGCGCTCTCAGATAGAATCAAGTCACTTTGAGCACGGAAGCCAAATTAAACGAGCAGGTATCCTTGGCCTCGTATACGATCTAGGTGCACTCATCAATTCATGGTGCGTCATTCTCTTGACACACCTTTTCTGAGTATCCGCCAGGAAAATCGTCAAAGACACGCTGCTCATTGAAGCAACCCCGAAATGCGGGCCCACCGGAAGTACTCCAGGGTCCAGGAAGTTCCGCCATTGCTTGTTTATGTTTACCCCAGGAATACCAAATTATCACACTCACGTAGTGAACAGAAGCGAACGTAAACGCGTCCACGTTCAAGGTACCTTCACTCCGCGGACTGTTTGAAAGTTTAAATTTTACGCGGACTACCTATACGGGTGCGGACATGCGGGAATTTTGTTTTTCAAGCTCGTTCATCATGACCAGACGAATTTTGTGAATATGTCAACGGTGATTTATGCATCAGTTCTTTGTGACCTAAGAACGCAGGCATTTGTCAAGGTGTGCTGAGAAGATTCACGTTCCGATTGGAGCGCGGAGTATGGTCCCGGAAATACGGTAGTTCAATGATGCAATAGCTTCCCCGGGATACATCATATCACCCTCCTGGAAAACGAGGGTATTTGTAAAAAGGCACTAAATGATCATCTCTTGGTTTTACTAAAGTCACGGGATAGCTTTTACTGGGCTAATAACCTCGGTAAGTGGCTCCATCGGGCGTAAACTCGAACAATCATATGATTGGGTGTTTTGAGACTAAAAATGCTCAAAACATAACAACGCAAAGGCGTGTCTCGGAAGCCCTCGGTTTCGCTAGAAAGTCACGCTTTCTTGCCCTCCGGTGCGGCAGCGGCTGTCTATCGTTTATTGCCCAACGCTGACGAAATTGGTGCAAAGCGCCGATAAGCAGCTAGGGTGAGCCCGACATGACGAATTCGTCCGAAATGATTAGTTATCGGCGCCGTCGGCCGTTGCGGCTCGAATTGGGCGAAGGTCGAAGCTCGGACTGCGCTTTCGGAAAGTCGTCTACATGCCGCTACGGAACTTGCCGTGTGCGCTTCGCGGTCGAACGCCGTTCTGCAGCAGCACACACATTGCAAGAACGCAGCGAGCCATAGTAGAGCACGGGTGCGGCACACAATCGAAGCAGCAGGCAGTCGGAACAGCTGCTTTCGCCGCACCGAGCAAGCGCACGTCAACAGCTGCCAAAGTGTCACGCGTGCCTTCGCACGTCCCGTCACGGACGACTCCGAGCCGCTCGGTCCGTCCCCGCTTTCGAACGCCGCGGGCGCGAAATCCAGGGACGTGACGAGAGATCGCGCGGGTACACTGGCCTGTCACACCGCGAATCGCCGGACCCGCGCTGTCAATCAACCTCCGGGAGACGAGTGGCCCGACTCACCTTCGACGATTTCGTCTCCCATGCCGCTCGACTGGACCGGCGAGGAGTCCCTCCCGGCCGAACAGGCTGCTGCGGTCAAAATCCTCGAGCCGTTGTCGGTCGGATCGGAGGACGGCAGCGCGCCGGTGAAGCGGTTGCAAGAGTCGGTCCGGTTTCCGTTGTGCGGGTGACGTCGGGGACGGACAGAGAGGGCGCCGATTCAGCGAGGTTTTCACGACAGCGGCATTTGAACGATACCGACGCACGGTCAAGGGCGAGCGCTAGCACTAGCGCATCGATGCACTGACGCGCCGTCGCCCGGTCGCTGGATTTGCCTCCCGCCTGCAGTTCGGAGAGAAACCGAGACATCACAAACGCCATCGAATGACGTCAACCACGTGAGAGAAGTCGAGGAAGGTGGTAGGATGGTGGAGCCATCTCTCGGTGGAAAAGTGTGACCAGTAAGGTCCCCGCGCGCACCACGCGCACGGTGCGGTGCGCGCGCACTGAGGCGCCCGCACTTGGGCGTCATCTGCTACGGGATTCGGAGGCATAGATCTCGACCACGCAAGCCCGTTTCCGGCTGAGTTGGACACTCCTTATTAAATGCTTGTTGTTTTTGTTGCTGTTTCCAGGTTGTGTTGTACCGTTTCACACGCTTGGAAATTCAGCAAAGTGATTAATAATTAATCGGACACTTCCATAAAGTGGTGTAGTTGATAGAACCGCTGGTCCCACGTATTTTTGTTATTTCGCACAATTCATAGCTTTCATAAAACATTGAATGCTAATTGGAGCTGGGGGTTGATTAAAGAAAAAAAATTAACCTGACTGATCGCCGCGCTTTAATAGACCAATCAATTGATAAATTCGTTACTTCATTTTTCTCGTCATATATCGCGTGAACCACGTTAAAACTACACTTTTTTTTTACTATGTCATAAATGGCATGCAGCCTCATTTCAAACTTCACGTTGTGACGCTTACAGAAGTTAGATCCCGGGAACACTTTTCAAGTTTACTAACTTTTAAATTATTATTTAAGCGTTACAATCACCCTCGATAGGCAATCACAAGCATGCTGAAGTGGTTTACCGTGCAAGCCTGTGACCCAAAAGCGTTCGATTTCGGATGCGTCAGTTCAAGAGTACCACTTTGGCTAACTGCCTCTTGATTCTGACGAAGGCTTCCTGGAAGGAAGCGACGGTAGAAGTTGATCAGTCCAAAGAATTCTCTGAGTTGTTGGACTGGAAAATCCTGTATTGCTTGGACTTTCGACGACAAAGGGCGTCGTTGTCGAGGTGGTGTTCGAGGAAATCCAGTTCGGACACGCCGAATATGCATTTTTGCACATTGATGGTAACACCAAATTCGTCTAGAAAATAGATGTTCGAAGATCGTGCGGAGATGACATTGGTGCTCTTCAGATGTCTTGCTAAGCCCAAAAAATGTCATAGATATGGTATGCAAAATAGAATGGGAGGTTTCGCAGCACTTCCATAAAACGCTGAAATGTTTTAGTGGCGTTTCTGAGGCCGAAACGCGTCCCGCACATACTCAAACAAGCCGAAAGGTGTTACAATCGCTGTCTTAGGAATGTCGTCTGACGTAACTGGGATGTGATGGTAGGCCTTCGCGAGATCCAGCTTGGTGAAGATGGCTGCCCCTGCAATGGCTCCGGAGAAATCCTGAATATGCAGGATTGAATAGCGGTCTAGTACCGCGTGACTTTGTTAAGTGCACGGTGGTCACCGCAAGGCCTCCCATCTCCAGTTTTCTTTTGGACCATGTGTAAGAGGGACGGCCAGCTGCTCGATGAAGACCGGACAATTCCAAGCTCGATCATATGTTCGAACTTGTTCTTTGCGATTGTTAGCTTCTCAGGAGCCAGTTGCCGAGGGCGTGCAAAGACGAATGGTCCGGTAGTTTCGATGGAGCGGCTAATGGTGTGCTGCGTGGATGCGGCATGGAACGATGGTCGCGTTAGCCTGGGAAGGTGATGGAGAAAGGCTTCTCATTGTGTCGAGGCTGGTGGACATGGCTGGTGAAGTTGAAGCTATTGGTCTCGGGTCTTTATTCCCTGGGACGTGTAGATGCGTCCCATCATCGCGAAGCTGGTACTGACGCATGTCTGCGGTTAGATTGAAGAACTGCAAGAAGTCCGCTCCAAGGATAGGGTACTTGACGTCCGCGATTATGAAAATCCAGCGGAAAGTCCTTCTTAATCTGATTTCGAGAGAGATGGATTTCTCACCATAGGTGTTAATATCTTAGCCATTGGCCGCTGCCAGAGATGTCAAAGGCTGACTGTGTCGGCAGTCCTCCGAAGTTGAAGAATAAACGCAGTCGAAGTATTGAATTTTGGTGGCCTTGTCAGTGATGATGAAAAGACGGGTCTTTTCTGGGATCACCTCTCATGTTTCCCATAGAGCAGGGTGGCGAGCAATTGTTTGCCGCATCACCGAACTTTTGGTAATACCAGCACATACGGTTTGTTGAGCTTGGGGAGCGTCTGCATCCACTGCCTCGGTGGAAGCTGAAGGAGCGAGACCGATGATGAAAGATGGTCGACTTTTGATGAAAGACGGTGGATTATCTCAGAGTTCCACGTCGGCGGGGAGAAATGGAGCCTTTCTGCGTGGGGAACACTTGGTGGGTGGCGTAAAGAGCTGGGGAACCGGTCTCCATGATCTTGTCCGCCATGCGTACTAACGCTTCCAGGGACGTTGTGTTGGATGTTGTATCATTCATACGTTATTGGGAAGCCTTTGAAGAAAGAGCTCGCGGAGGAGTGATAATCCAGGTTGTCGGCTGTCTCCTAGTAGCTGCTGCATGCGGAAAAGTTGGGACGGCTTGCGGTCGCCTAGTTCTTCGGCACTCAGCAATTGTTGCAGCCGTTTCTGCTCAGAGGCAGTGGTATACGCTGGATCAATGCATCCCTTAAAGTTATCGTAAGGATTTTCCGGAGAACCGGGGGAGATCTCTTATGATTGATGTGGTCATTTGGGGAAGGGCCGTCACGGCATAGTAGTCAAATTCTGCTCGCTGAGAATTGATGTGGTTGCTGCGGAAAAAGGCGTCGGCATGAACCAAAGTTCTGCGTCATTTGTCCGAAAATCGGGCAGCTTCAAGTGGATGGCGCCAGCGTGTGAAGGAGCGGTAACAGTGCCGACTGCTGCACCGCCGTTCAATGTTCCGTGGTCCTCGAGGTCTCGGAGTCGGAGGCGCGTAGTCGAATGTATCTGGCAGTCTGGGTCACCAATTTGTAGTCAACATATCGAGAGGCGTTTTTTGCCGACACACCTGTCATATTCATATCTTACAAATAGATATTTACAAACGGGCCAGTCCGAGAGAATGTCTGAGGTAGGCGAGACGAGCCTTGCAGATAGGCGCGTTCCATCGGAGCTTTTGTCGCGTGTCTGGCGCTCGTGGAGCGTGGCTCCCGCCTCGTTCGCTGTGCGTGCTTTGCTGCACGTTGCTCTACCATGTTGTCACCCGCTTGTTCGTCACAGCTTCATTCGAAACTGTGGAGTTCGATTTCCGTCTGTGAAATTCAAAGCATTCAAACTTCAAACCTTTTCTCCAACTTGTCCAGCAAAAAACAAAAAAAAAAGATCAATCAAATTTTTTTTTTTTTAATTATTATTTTTTTTTTAATTTTGATTTGCAAAGAAGCTTGCACTTTTCATATATAACTTTCAAAAACCTTGACATTTTTGAATTTTTATATTCGAACCTCAGAGGGGTTCGGAAGTTGCGAACTTTTAAAAAACGAACCTTAATGAGGTTCCAAATTTTCAACATGTTTTGACCTCGAACTTTGGGAGGTTCGGCTCCACTCCAGCGTTCGCTCTACTAAAGTGGAAAGAGGTGGGAGGAGGTTTCACTTCGTTCTTGACTTGTCACTGACTATAGTCGACTTTAGCTGACTTTAGTTCAAGGAATCCCACGGTCCACCATGGAGGTGCGCAATGTCGGTGGAAGGAGTTCTTCGGAAGTGAAGAATCCCAGCAAGGTTCGGTTCAGAAGTCAAGGCGCATATAGTGAAAGAAATCTGGAAACTTTGCTCACTAGTTCCTTGCACGTCACCAACTTAACGAGATGGAATTCTTTGGTCACATTTATCCTGCAAAAAATCTGTTGCAGTACACTGTGCGATACTAAGCCCGCTCGATTGCACCTCCAGGCACCTACACCGGTGCAGAAAAGTGTAAGGCAGTGGAGGTATGCGATCGGAAGTACACTGCGCCCTACACTTTCTGCACCGGGGTAGGGAAATCGAACGAGCCTAGTTATGGCTAGGGATGCCGCAAACTGAAGTGACCAAAGTCCCCCTCACCGCGAACCTCGTTAAGGTTGGATTTTGAAAAGTTCGCAACTTTCTAACACCACTGAGACTCAAAGTTGAAAATGTCAAGGTTTTGGAAAGTTCGATCTGAAGAGTTCATACTCCTTTACAAATCAAATTTAAAAAAAAAAAGAAGTATTCAATTTTTCAATGTTTTTCAATTTGAAGATTTTGAATTTATTGACGGTACAGAAAATTTCTAAATTATGTTTGAATTAAAATTTTACAGAAGGAAATCGAACTCCAGTTTCAAATGAAGTTTTCAGATTCATCTAAAAAAATATCGCGAAATGTGCTACAAATTTCACATAACGTTGCACATTTCTTTTATGCCGCAAGTACTTTCTTCTCGGTACTGACGGCGCTACCCAAACCACTCATTAACTTGAAACAAGCGATGAACGAGTTGACCGCGGTTCATCGAAAATCCCCGAGATACCTAGTAGTGAAGGTACTTCCTACATCTTTGAAAATTAGTTTCCATCCGACCAAATGTCGCCAACATCCGTTGGACCTTGGCACATCACAGGAAAGTTAAAAAAAAGTGATCGGTTTGCTAAATGAGCCTCTTTGATGATGACTGAGGGTTCCTTTTTGATAGTGGAGCATATCACTTACCTGTTGTAATAAGAGCAAATAGGGCGCAAAAGGAACATCTTTTTAGATATAAGGCTCTCGTCAGAGTAGGTTCCATTTACAAATGGTATGGTTGAAAAATGAATCAGCGAGACACTTCAGTTGGGATACAGCCTCTCGCCTACCACGTTTACATCCGGCAGTTTTTTTAGCCTGTAAATATTTTTGTAAAATGCCAGTAAAAACCTCTATATCCGCTAACAAGCCTGCCAGTAAAAATGCATCTCCCAAGTTATTAACCCACCAAACTTGAGACTTCATTTTAAAAACTGCAAAAACAACAACCCACAAATATTATAAAAACCTACACTTGTGCTTTAACAGTTACACTGCTCTTTAGCGCCGTTGGAACCACAATGAAGTCAGAGTTTCCTGTTTTTTAGATTGAGAAGTGCACGGGAACAACCTTGACTACCGCATTTATTAAAATATACAAAACATAAACTAACACTTCCAAGGCAATTTAGACAGCCCACAAAAATCAGTTTCTCAAGGTATTGCGCTGCAATTTACTACAAAAGGGGAAAATAAAAAAAGTTTACAATAAAAAAAACACTTATTAGTTTAAAAAAATGAGACGCAATAGACCTATTGCTAAAGTACCCAAGCATCAAGGAGAATGCAGGGATTGGTGTTCTACGCGCCCGCCTTCCCAGTATAAAAGATTTGAAGTAAAGAACCAAAATAAGTTGTTGGCGAACGCGCGTGCGAGGCTTTTGCTTTAGAAAAACTACTACTGCTGAGGCAAGCACGTGCGGCGCGTGGAACACCAATCCCTGCATTCACCTTGATACTTGGGTAATATATCAATGTCTATTAAAGGGATACTACAACGAAATTTCGGCGCTTATTTTATGGTTTGTGTGTGTTCAAAGGAGCAGTATCACATCGGGCACACCAATATCTTGTTACAAAAAAGACACGAAAAGTAATTTTAAAACGAATTATACGATTAGCAAAGAGCAGCTGGTGGATGTCGCTAAAGCCTCGTTTGTAATGCCCGCCTAGGAACCTTGACAGGTAGTGACGGTTAATGTCTCGCCTCCGGCCACGACGTGAGAAGAGGGGAAGGAGGAACTCCCCTCTTCACGAGAATCTCTTTTGTGTGGCCCAGAAGTCACTATTGTCCCCCTACAAGATTATAGAAGATTAACCCGTCACTCAAAAAATCGTACAAAAGCAGCCGCTTCGGTGGCTGGAACGACTAGGCCATCCTCTCGACGTCAGCCTCGCCGTAGCTTTGCTCGTCCCGAGACGAACTACGTCACGATTGCGTCGGATGTCACGTGCTCTAAGCTGGGCCTTATCCGAGCGCTTGCCAGAGTGGGCCGTTTATAACGAAATGTACAGCCCACCAGGATCAAAATACAAACGTGCGATTGTCATTTACGGATATTGTGGATCATATTCAACCTATTTTTGAACACGACGGGAATATTTCAAATTTCGTTGAAGTATCCCTTTAAGATTTGGTTCAACCCTGGCAGAATAACTTCATCGACTTTCTCAAAACTACCCCCCGAGCTTCTTTGCACTAAACATATTTTTTACCTCGGCTGCGACAAAAACGAAAGAAAGAGAAGAAAAGGAGATTGTGAAATGGAGTTGGCACCGCTCGTGTTGCTCCACTCGACGTCCACAACGTAAATTTTCGCCGGTCGAAGTGGCGTTCCACAAAAGAGACAGGAAAATACTGGCTATATGAGTGTTGAGCAAACAGACACGTCGTCCGTATCTGTTGTAGTTTCTATTCTACATGAACGCAGCATAAATATGAAAGAATGTTATATCAACAAACTTTCTTGTTTAGTTTTAGAGGTGCTTTACAAACCTCGTTTACCAATAGTAGTAGTAGTAGTAAACTTTATTTTGTCCAAGATGGGGTTTAGAGAGGAGGGGAGTGGGAGTGCCCGTCCTCTTCTTCCTCAGGCGGCGGCCAGGCCTTGGGCTTTGGCGGCGTCTTCGGCCATCTGGACGACCCGAAGTTGGAGATCCGGGTCTGAGCTAAGCAGTGCAGTCTCCCACTGCTCTAAGGTGGTAATGGGAAGAGGAGGTAATGAGCTGGTGCGTTTTTGGGTGCTTATCAGGGGGCACGCCCACATGATGTGGTGAAGATCGGCCCTACCTGCGCATAATTTACAATCTGCTGTATATAGCCCTGGATACAGATGACTATATGTTACTGGGTTTGGGAAAGTGTGCGTTTGTAAAAGGCGCCAAGTAGCTGATTGCTTTTTATCTAAGTTTTTGTGAGCGGCGGGGTAATGCCCCCTGCCCTGTCTGTAGTATTGCAGGACTTCCCTATAGGACACCATCCGGTTCCTACCTGAACGACGAAGGGATTCGAGCTGCTCATCGTGAGAGGTTGTCGTGCGGCCGCGGACGGCCAATTCTCGGGCCGCACTGTGAGCAGCTTCGTTTCCCGGGAGACCGGAGTGCGCCGGTGCCCAAACGAGTTGTGTCCATCTGCGCCGGGTTTCGGATACCTGGACTAAAATTTTGAGGGCTTCGGGCGAAATGCGCCCTTTCGCGAGGTTTCGTATGGCTGACTTTGAGTCGCTGACTATGAATTTGGCTGAGGATGAAGCGTATGCCAAGGCGATTGCGACTTCCTCCCCGACCTCCGGCGAGGTTGTAATGACTGAGCTTGCAGCCATGGTTTGATATTGCTGATCAAGTACAACCACTACCATGGCGTCTCGGTCAAGATACTCGGCCGCGTCTACGTAGGCCACGTCTTTAAAATTTGCAAAGCGCTTTTGTAAGGCTCTGGCTCTTTCCTTTCTGCGCTCTTGCAAGAGCGCAGACACCCACCCTCTGTACAACCATGGTTGTACAGAGGTTGGGTGTTTTTAGGTAATGGTGGGACGTGTATGTCTTTTCTGAGCTCTATAGGAATGTCCAGCTTTGGTCCGAATTGGGAGCTGTATGTAATCCCGAGTGATTGGAGAATATGTTGCCCCGTCGGGGGACTGCGAGAGTCTCTCCAGCTGGGCAATTCTTTGGGCTCGTCAAGAGTATTGTGTATTCCTAGAGCCTCAAACTTTTCGTTCGCGGTGGTAATTGGGAGGTGCAGAGCCTGCTTATAGGCTCTCTTGATCGTGAGGTTAATTTTGGAACGTTCATCATTCTTTAGTTGCAGGAATGGGGTAGCGTAGACTATTCTGCTAATACCGAAAGCCTGTACCAGTCTGAGTAGATTAGTTTCTTTCATGCCATGATGTCTGTTGGCGATGCGCGAAACGAGTCTTGTCGTTTGATGCACGTGTGAATCCAGTGCCTTTATCGCTTCATTGTTGTGTCCATTGGTCTGTATTCTAAGTCTAAGGATCCTGATGCTCGATACTATTGGAATGTCCAATCCGTTAGATCTGAGCGTGATTTGAGGGGGTATGGAGGAAGTTTTTCTACCTCTGCACGTAGGTCTATACAGTAATAACTCTGACTTTTGCGGGGAACAGGAGAGTCCTTTAGGTTTTACGTATTCGTTGACTACATCGATCGCGGTTTGTAAGGTTTCCTGTATTTCTCCGTCACTTCCTCCGGTTACCCAGAGTGTCACGTCGTCTGCATATAAGCTATGATGTAGTTTAGGGATTTTGGCTAGCTTGCTTGGCAATCCTAGCATGGCCATATTAAAGAGGTAAGGAGATAGGACCGACCCCTGAGGCGTCCCTTTATTCCCGAGCAAAATGCTCTCCGAGGTTATCCCACCGACGGTAATAGTGGCTGTCCTGTCTGTAAAAAAGTATTTTATATAATTGTAAGCTCTGAAGCCAATTCCTAGTTTGATTAGCTGGGTTAGGATGGTTTCGTGGTGAACATTATCAAAGGCTTTGGTTAGATCAAGGCCAAGAATGGCTCGGGTATCGAGTTCTGAGCTGTGGTCACTGTCTATTATCTGGTGTTTAATTTGAAGCATAATGTCCTGCGTGGACAACTTGGGCCTGAATCCAATCATCCTGTGAGGGTACAGGTCGTGGTCTTCCATGTGTTTGTTTAAGCGAGTAAGGATGACGTGTTCCAGGAGTTTGCCTAGGCAGGAGGTGAGCGAGATGGGTCTTAGGTTCTCTAGCTGCAACCCCTTGCCTGGCTTTGGTATCATTACAATTTTAGCTTCCTTCCACTGTTGAGGAATATGGCCAGTTTCCCAGCATTTGTTGAAATACTTAGTACTTCTATGGAATCATCGTCCAGGTTTCGTATGGTTTTGTATGTTACTCTGTCTAGACCCGTAGCGGAGTGCGTTCGTAGACCATGCATGGCCTCGCGTACTTCTGCTGTCGTAATGGGCTCGTCCATTATTAGGTTTCGGTCTCCCGTGTATGAGGGCAAGGGCATTTTGGTATGGTTTCCAAGGTATCGATTTTTGATTTCATTGATTAGGTCTTTGTTTGATCCCGGGTAAGTATGGATTATTTTGCTGAGGTTGCGCCACTGCGTAGTCTTACTGTTCTCGGGATCGAGCAGGCATCTGAGTATGAGCCATGTTTTGCCCATGCCTATTTGCGCTTCCATGCCATCACACACACTATGCCAGTTTCGGCGTGTTAGTTGGTCCGCATAGTATTAAATTTGTTTGTTTAAGATTGTTAGGCGTTCGCGCAGGGATCTATTCAGTTTGTGTTGGTTTAGTCGTCTTTGTAAGCTAGCTGTTGCTTCCCACATGTTAAGTAGCTTGGCATCTGTCGCCTGGATATTAGCTTCTTCTGGCATGGTTTTGGTCGCCTGCATAACATTTTGTTGTAAGCTGTCGACCCATGCCTTTATGTCTATTATCTCGGAAACGCTAGGTTCGTTCTTATTTCTTTGTGATTGCCTAAAAGCGTCCCAGTCCGTTAGGTGGATTCGTCTGCCTTTAGGTTTGGAGGGACCCGTTTGGATTCTGATGGCCACTATGAAGTGGTCACTTCCCAAGTTTTCTTGCGTGGTGAGCCATGTGGCACCTGACGCGTTTTTTGTGAAGGTTAAGTCTGGTGTAGTGTCTACGCTGACGCAGTTTCCCATGCGAGTGGGATGTGTCGGGTCTGTGAGCAACGTTAGTTGCTCCTGCTGTGCGTCTAGCCATAATAGGCGGCCCTTGCGGTGATCGGTGGAATAACCCCATGCAGAGTAGTGCGCATTGAAATCGCCTATGACTAGGGGTTGTTTGTTTGCTACTTGTATTGCTTTCCTGAATAAACTGAGAAATCGGTGTTGCTGTTTAGGGTTGCTGTATATGTTCAGCACAAACAGACTGCCAGTTCTTCGCTTTGCTGTAGGAATTTATTTATTTATTTATTTTTAGAGCGCAGCTCTTAGGCGCCCGTTTCCGGCTTGAGCGGCGTCGCCGTCGCCGTCGGCGTAACCGCGCGGTGCATTATGGGTAAAGTTTTGCGAAGGGACCCGAGGACTCCCGAAGGAACCCGAGGTCGTCCCGAAGGAACGCGAGGTCCTTCGGGAGGACCTCGGGTCCCTTCGGGAGGACCTCGGGTTCCTTCGGGAGATGCATGCAACAGGTTGCATGCAACCTGTTGCATGCAACTGGCATACAACGATTTGTATGCAACCTGTTGCATGCAATCCAGGTTGCATGCAACCTGATGACGTCATCGCCATCCGCATCGTCATCATCACTGATGACGTCATCAGTGACGTCACTGATGACGTCATTGGCATCCGCATCGTCATCACTGATGACGTCATTGGCGTCCGCATCGTCATCGTCACTGATGACGTCATCAGTGACGTCACTGATGACGTCATCAAATCGTCATTGTCAAGGTCACGTGACCCCTGAGGTCACATGACCTCTTAAGGTCACGTGACCCCACTGAGGTCACGTGATCCCTTGAGTCACGTGAACCCCCCGAGGTCCTTCCGAAGGACCTGGGGTTCCTTCGGGACGACCTCGGGTTCCTTCGGGAGTCCTCGGGTTTCTTCGGTAGGACCTCGGGAGGACCTCGGGTTCCTTCGGGAGGACCTCGGGTTCCTTCGGGAGTTGCATGCAACATGCAACACGTGACCTCAGGTGGGTCACGTGACCCCCATGAGGTCAAGTGACCTAAGGGGGTGACCTACCCAGGTCACGTGACACCCCTAGGTCACGTGACACCCCCAGGTCACGTGACCCCCTTGAGGTCACGTGACCCCTAAGGTCACGTGACCCCTTCAGGTCACGTGACCCCCAAAGGTCACGTGACCCCTTGAGGTCACGTGACCTCAAGGAGTCACCTATCCCTCAGTACGCTTCCATCTTCCTCCCCAAGAGCTGCGCTCTAACCGGCGTTACAGGGAATTGTAAACGGATTTCATTTTTTATTTATTTAATTTACCTCAAAGCGCCCTTTCGGGCATTGTATGAGGGGGGAGTACAAGGTTTTCGACAAAAATATTGAAACGATACATATCATACATATTTGCTTAATAAACAAGAAACAATGCAATACACCCACTCGAAAGGAATACACCAAATACCATGTAAGCCAATACTGGCAACTCCCACGGATCGCGGGCGAAAAGTGATCGCAGCGCCCCTGGCGAGCTCGGAGTCTCCGCTAGCAGGCGAATTCTCCACAATGCATTGGTTTTGCCTATCTCCGTGCGAGGTGAGCAATGAAAAAAAATTGTCACGGCTATTCGCTGCTTTGAATGTTAAAAAATAAGTTCCACCTCATGAGTCAATGACATTTTCTTCGCGAGGGGAAGATGTTACAGCTTGTAGGGTGCAATTTTCGGGCTCTCCCGAAGAAAATATTCCGTCAGAAGACTCAGAACTTATGTCTGCCAGGCAAGACACGAATGTACCTTCGCCCTGTTTCTTTGAAAAGGGCAATGTAAAAAATGTTTTAGAACATTGCTACGTTTCAACTTTACTGTGCATATCGATCAGTTCTTTTTGTTGTTGCAATTTCAATTTCTCATGATTCTATTGCTTAAAACTGTTTCGTCGAATAGGCGAGCTGGCTACATCCCGATCGCCTCCGGATGAAGAAGCAAAGGGCTATTTCGAACCACGTACCTTACTGCGATGTCAGTATGCTCTGGAAAAAGACGATTGTGCACATGCAAATCTGACGTTATTACTGAAACTAATAAAAGCGGAGTTACAAAAAGGAACACCCGATGGACGGTCGTGCACCTCCTTCCATTTTTCAGTCTACTTTCTTTTTATGTTTGAGGCGACGCTACGCCGCCGTTTTCTTTCTTCCTCCTGCGTTTATGTTTTTTGTTTGCTTTTTTCTTTCTTGTGCTTACTTGACGTTCGAACCATCGCGTATTCTGCTTTGCCTTGTTTGGCTTAGTTTCTACTTTCTTTCCTTCGCTTCGTCGCTTACTACTACCGGTTCGTCTTCTACGCCATGCCCAGTCATCTGCAGGGCCGTCTGCAACTCTGTTGTTGTTGTTGTTGTTGTTGTTGTTTGTCCACTGTCGTCTATGATAACCTCCTATGTTCGCCTTCGATTGAGTTTCTGACCTGAAATCTTCATATGTAATTTTTGATACTTAATAAATATATTAAGAAGCGTAGGCTCGTTATACATTTCTGTTTAGATTTTATTTGAGTACGCGGTCACGTCTGCTATGAATAATCGTTGGCTGATAAACCGGCCGCCTTCGGGCATACACCAGCGCATACTTGGAGATGGCAGGCATGCCATGTGCCTGCCATCTCCATTGCGAAAACAAGTTTTTCTGATTTGGTGGAAAATCCTTCTCCCGCTTCCCGAAGACCGAACAAACGTGAGTAATTAAGTTACTTCAAATTAAACGGGAAGAGCTATCCAAGTCTGGCTTCAGAATTGCCGCTGACGCCTCAACAGACGAATATTTCACCGAACAAAAGTTCAGCTGAAAACGCACTTGAGGCCGCTGATCGACACTCAAAACAAAGGCGCGGTGTGCAAGGATTGCCTGGACATGTACGCCAACAAGTACTGGAATGTACTTTTGAACTGCTGCGCCAAGCGAGCAAACACACAACCTGCCAAAGTCACTGGGAAAAGAAAAGCGAAAGCAAAAAAGGTCACACACTTCTAGCACGTAGCAGATTGCAGCTCGTGTTCTTAGTTCCTACCAACGCCGCGAAAGCAAATAAACAAACGTGTAACGTGCAGCAGAAAAAAAAAGTGAAGCTCTTTTTTTTTTTTTTTTTTTTTTAACGGTATCGTCGTGTTGCTTCCGTTTTGTTGCGGAAGGCTCAACACCTACGGCGAGCACCACCTGCTAATTTTCAACCGACGCCCCGTGCGATCGTCGTCGTTGAAGGAGGTCTTTGCTGGGTGATTTGTATTTTTGTATCGTCTGCTAACTTCTTCGTTGCAATCGCCGGCCGTTGTTCGCGACTGTTCTCCATTTCTTTTTATTTCCGTCGGGGGTGGGGACCCCATCTTTTCTGCAAAGTTCGGAAAGTGTTTGCACGGTCATTTTTCTCGTTACTTTTTGTTTTTGTAATGCTGCAGAGGCTGGTGCGCTTGCTCTGGTAATTTGAACATATTGTTTGCGCACGTTTTAATAATCACGTATTCAGGTAAGAAATTGTGACAACGCAGTTTGTAACGGATAAACAGCAACTTCTCACGACGTAGTTCGAGTGGCTAAACGCCCTTTTCCCGCTTCCCAGATGCGC
This sequence comes from Ixodes scapularis, assembly GCF_016920785.2. Taxonomy (NCBI): domain Eukaryota; kingdom Metazoa; phylum Arthropoda; class Arachnida; order Ixodida; family Ixodidae; genus Ixodes; species Ixodes scapularis. The sequence goes on from NW_024609835.1 coordinate 248,168,916, forward strand.
TTCAAACGCGTGGTCGAATCCCCCTGAGTGGCGTTTGAGACCTCTAAATAAACTGCTCTATCTTCGTTTATGCGCGCGTTGTTATTTGTTTGTCGTTACAGTTGCAATCAGTGGATTTCGCTTTGCAAACGTGTTGACCGTAATGAATTGTTTCAGCTGTTGGGGTGAAGAAACGGGGCTCGCAAAGCTCGAAGACGTCGCGGAGCCTATACTTTTCCATTGCTTCGTCTGCTTCCGTAGACTCCGAGTCCGCTAGAGGCGCCACTGTCACGTTCGCCGCCGCTCCCATAGGTTTTCGGAGGAGTTTCCAGTATTGGCGAAGCTATATCGTATTTGAATACACTCTTACACAAACAGGAAACAACGCGCCAACCAGGCTACAAAAAGAGAGAGAAAAGACCATCTTTGCACAGGAAAAACAAGAAAGACTCCATCCCGCGATTCATTCCATGGAAAAGTGAAACAAACGTTCACATGATGATTTGAATTCATTTTTATCTATGATATCTACAACGTGGTGGGGCAAAGAGTTCCATTCTGCAATGGCAAGCTGTAATGGCGAGTTGCGAAACTGGTTAGTGCGACAATAATTTCCACTAGGACGTGTTCTATCGACGTAATGCCGGTCTCGTGCAGGAGCGCCGGTACGTTTCGTTTGGTTAACGTAGTGATTGTCGCGTTGCCTGTGCCCGATGCATCGGCACAGAAGGACGTACAGCCTGATAATTTGGCCTGCCCCCCCCCCCCCCCCCCCCCCTCCCCCCCGTCTCTTGGAGTGCAATTATGTCTGGCACTTCGGAATTTTTATTTTGTAGGAACTGCTGGAGATTCCCCCTCTTACGGCGGAATCCGCGGCAGTTCCATTGCCATATGATGTGCGTAGTGTTTTTACCGCTAATCCTGGCCATCATTAGTCAGGCGGCTGTAAGGCTTAGTTACTTTAATGGGCCCTACGCTGGGCCTCTGTTGGGAGTTTTCTAGGGCCGTAATTCTGGCATTACAATTCTCGGCAAATTGTGATCATGGTGTGAAAGGTTTAATAGATTACTTCGAATTTGAGATCAATGACCCTGGTGATTTTATCTATGATTATGTCTTCTCTGATATTACGCTTAAAGTTGCCGGCGCGGGCGGTTGTCCCCTGGGAATGAGGGGATTGTTCTACCGCTCTGGCGTTTCGCGGGTAGGTGTTCGATATCGGAACCTGATTCCGCATCTTGTGCTGTAGGTTCTACAACTGCCGGGGGTGCATCTCTGGGTCTGCGGGTGCAGCCGTTTCAGGCGGTGTTGCCTTGAGTTGAGCGATCTCGGCCTTCAGGGCCTTATTTTAGTATTTCGAGCATTTTTTTTTTTTTATTTTAGTAAGCTCACTGTTGTGAGATGAGGGCAGGGTGGGGTTTTCTGTCATAGTGGGTTTAGACTGGGAGACTGCACTTGCCCAGCTCATCTTGTTGTTGTTGTTTGAGGTCTTGCTTTCTTGTTTCGCCTGGGGTCTATGTTCCGATGGAAATCTGGTTTGAGATGCCTTGCGGCTGTCGGCCGTGTTCCTTGATTTGGATCGGGAGAAGCGTTGGGCCTCCGCTGTTTTTTTTTTTTTTTTTTTTCCGTCTTGACTTGATATTAATGGGTCTCCGTCTCCGTCGCTCCGGTTGTGTAGTGTTGCTGCTGTCGCCGTTTTTCCCACTGGCGCTGTTTGATGAGGAAATGCGTCTGAAAGCGTTTCCGGCAGCGCTTGTTTCCCGTGGGGTGGTCTTTGCCACATAGCGCACACCTGGGGTTGCAGTTGTGATTGTCCGTGGGGTTTTAAACGCCACATTCTATGCATTGTGTCTTGTCAGGGGTCGGGCGTACGTCCGCGCGATGACCGATGCGGCCGCAGGCGCCGCACACTTCGAGTTTTTTTCTTGTGGAGGTAGCAGCGGTACTCCGCGCCCCTGTAGTAGACGTAGAATGGTACCTTTGGGCCTTCAAAGATGATGACGACTGAGTTGGTGTTTCCCATACGACGGACCTGCAGGATGGGGGGGGTTCTTCTTGTAGATGAGGCTTTTGGTGATGTCCTCCGCAGTGTCGTAATCCGGAATATTGTGGATTACGCCTTTAGAGGTGTCTGCTGGTGGGGTTGCGTAGGCTGTGGCTTCGTAGTGCGTGTCTCCGAATAGGAGTTCTCTGATTCGATTTTATTTCTCAGCGTTTGCCATACTTGGAGTGCTGATTACTATGATATTTTGCCCCACGCAGGAGCGATATATGTCGTCTTCCGCCTCAGCGATTGTTACTGTTGCGGCGCGCAGTACTCCGTCTCGAATTAGCGCGTCGCTTAGTTTTGAAATACTTAGCCCGTCGCGGGGACGTACGATGATCTTTATATCTTCCCTTGGCAGTTGCGGCTGTCGCGGCAGCTGTGGTTTCTTGGTGGAATATCTGGTACGCACTGCGCCGGCTCCAGCTATTTTGCTTGTTTTTTCTGCTGTTAGGCCAAGCTCCGCGAGGGTTCTACGATTCCTGTTGCGGTAGCTGTCAAGCCATCCCGCTCCTTTGGTTACTTGTTCTGGTGTAATATCTGTCCCCTCTACTTCAACTACTTCCATGCCATGAAAGGAGCTTACCCGGTGTATCTGTGGGGTGGTTGACCCACCCTGGGTGCTGCCTTGTGGCTCCTCGGCGACCGGCATCGGGCAGCTGCGGCGCGTCGATGCGACGGCGCCGGAGTCTTGGTTGCTCACGGATCCCATGCGGGGCACGCCCGCTTCGGCACCGTCATCAGTGCCGTCGGTGCGATCACGCCGGAGTTTTCGATCTAAAAAAGTGAAAGCCGTTTACAAATCCCTGTAACGCCGAATTGGAGCGCAGCTCTTAAGGAGGAGGAGTGAAGGGTACGGAGGGGAGGGTAGACCCCTCCTCCTTCTCCTCCCCTCATTCTTTAATTTGCTCCGGGGGGGGGGGGGTCACGTGACCTCGGGGGGGGGGGGGGGTCACGTGACTTCGGGGAGGGGGTCACGTGACCTCGGGGAGGCGTGACCTGGGGGTCACATTGGGGTCACGTGACCTTGGGGAGGAGACCACGTGACCTCAGAGGGGTCACGTGACCTTCAAAGGGTCACGTGGGGTCATCTTGGGGTCACGTGACCTTGAGATGACCTTGGGAGGGGTCACGTGACCTTGGGATGACCTTGGTTACGCCGACGCCGCTCAAGCCGGGAACGGGCCCCTAAGAGCGGCGCTCTAAAAGAGGGAGCTCGCCACAGCCGTGGCATCCCTAGCTCGTCCTCTTCTTCGTTCCAAAGTAATTGTTTTTTTTTTAAATATATGACATTAAAATGAGGGTTCAGTGGTGCCTTCAGCTTTTGGTGTTTACTGTCGACCATACGCATCTTCAAATATTGTTGGTGGCGTACATGAATAAAACTGTCATCTTTTTGCCTCGCGGTCTCGTCCACATACATTGATCTGCTTACGAATCAAGAAAAACGCCCCCAGGCAGAGACCGCAACGCACATAAAATAATAAAAAGTTCAGAAACAATTTTGGTACAACTTCGTGAAAAGATTAGGGCCCAGTTCAATAGTTGTAAATGACTTCACGCCGCGCGATAACGTCCACATGTTTCTTCGCGTTCTTACCAATTGTTTTTGTCAGTCTCAAGTAACAAACAAAAAAAGAGAAAAATATTGTGACCCTGTTCACATTTGCGTTCACGTAAAGCGCGAATCGAAGGTTTATTCCACTGTGGAACGCAGCAACGCGTTGGCATTACTTCTCGCCCGAAACGCGTTCGCTCGTTCACATGAGGTCTCGATGCCGGTCAAGTCACTGGTTTCGTTTTCCCGCCGCTACCAAGATGGCGGTAGTAGTTCTCGGCGCGCTACTAGATGGCGCTCTACATTTCAAATTTAGCGAAGAAAATGATGACACCAAGTTCTGTGCCGTCATATTAACCGCTAAATTTAGCGAAGAAACTGAGAGAGGAGGGGGAAGGGAGGGTACGCAGGAGGAGGAGAGTACAGGAGGGGCATACCCTCCCCTCCTCCTCGAGAGCTGCGCTGATTTCGCATCACAGGGATTTGTAAATGTCTCATTTTTTTCCCTTTTGAACAAGGTAGGTAAATTTATTGATTTCTTCAATATAAACTTCCACCACCTGCTTGAACCACTGTAGTAAATTGCAGCGCGATACGTTGAGAAACAGATTTTTGCGGGACGTCTAAAGTGCCCCAGAAGCGTTAGTTTACATGCTGTACACTTACATTGTAGATTTTTCTCGGCGCAGCTTTTAAAAATTAGAGATCAACCTACAACCAAGACCAAAGAGAATAGACCTGCAATAGTAGTGAATATAATCTCCGAGCCTATCGCAATAACCCAGGCGCTCAGCCATGTCGGCCGCTGCTCCTATACGTAGTTTCACTTGAGAGGCGATGCAACAATTTTAACTTGGAAAGGTTTTGCAATTTTTATTTTTTATATTGCTTATCTTACTAAAAGAGATGAGGAGACCGCCTCATCCTTTAGAAATATCGCGTTTCCGTTGCGTAATGCAAAGGGAAATATTTTGGGATTAGGGGCCGCGGGGTGTGGCGGCCATGGGACCTGGGTGCTAATTGTACTAACAAGTTTGCAAGATGTGCCGTTATGCGCTCAATATCGTCGTTTCAACATGAATAAAGGCATGAAAAACCTCATATCCTCGACAAAGTTATGCTATACTTACTTTTAGTGGCGCCGTCTGCCTAAGGTGAAGAAAACTACCGTATTCCTCCCTTGAGCCTCAGCCCGTTGCTACATCAGCCCAAATTCCTAACGGCAAGGCGGGTTTTCGAGCGTCTGTGGATACGTTCAGATGCGCTCGTGATATTCGAATGCACGAGACAAAAATTTTCTTTTCAAGAACCTCTTCAGCTTCCCTTTAAGCTGAAAGGAAGTAGAGATATGAGCTAACCAAAATTTATGAAAATATCACTGTCAAACTTTTGGTTATAGCCGAGCGGCACCGCTTTCCAATCACTCCTCATTCATGTCTTATCCAGGCAATTAGAAGTGTTTTTGGTAGCGCAGTATCACTTTAAATAAGGTACAGAGAAACTGTTCTTCACTTAAAGGGGCCCTGCAATCATATCTAAGCGTCTACTTTTTTGCGGTTTCCACGTCTCTTGGGGTTCGGGCAAGCCAGCGGGCACAAAAAGAGTAACTAAATATCAGTGCGTCATATTTTAACCGGACGGCGCGGACACCTCCTCCACCGACGAGGGCGACCCGCGTTGCCGAAAGCGCGCAATATGTGACGACTTTGGTCCTGGGCTTACTACTGGTCAGAGCCGCTAAAAGCTTTTTTTTTTTTAGTCGAAATACAAAATATAAGTGTCGCGAACCGTTTCAATTATGTATGAAAGTAGTTTTTGTATGGTATTTTAGATCAGAAAAGGAACAAATGCAGTTTATAAAGTACGGAAACAAGAAAAGACTCGTCGACAGACCCGCCACCAAGCGGCGGAAAAAACGGCGCCTACTAGAAAAGGCTAGTGAGACGAGGCTCCGACAAACGGCAAGCGTAGAAAGGTCCCGGATGAACGCGGCGGCGCTGCGGTCGTATACTGGCTCGAGGATCCGACAAGTTCCGAGCGTTCCGAAGGCTTTTGGCGCGGGCTTGGCTGGCGGTTTGGCGGTATGGCAGCACGAAGTGGCTACCGTTCTGATCTTCACACTGTGTTTGCTGTCGTTTGTGGCCAACAAAGTGTAATGCCAAATCAGTCCTTAATCGCGCAGCAAATGCAATGCGAGCCGCCCTGGCCGCCCGCTTCATGAAGCCTATCCAACACGTGCTTTAGTGGCGCCCTCTCGAGCCGTCGACACGGAGTGCGGCAGCCGTGAGCGCTCGATGAGCTCACTACTCCTCCTCTAGTTCACGGCCACTCAAGCCAGGACCTACGACGTCATGAGGGAGGTTATGTTTAGCTTGTTTTTGTCATTCTAATTTGCCTCTAACTTTTAAAATAAAGCGTAATTTGAGAACAGTTTATTCAAGTTACTACGTTCAGTGCGCTCATGTTCGGTGCAAATTAAAAACCAGCCAAAAAGTTGTTCCAGGGCCCCTTTAAAGGGCAACTCCGCTTCATTTTTGATATTTAGAAAACTATGTAGCCCTCTTCAGTATCATATAGGAAGACCCCATGTCAAATATTACGATCTAATTCCGTCTATATATTTAATAAACTGGCCAGCAAACTTTCAAATCAGCCAAGTCGCCAAAATCTGCCAACTCCAGCGTGCGGCGTGAGGCGCAATCGTCAGCGCAGTCAATGCGACGGAGTCGGAGCGGCCAACGTTGAGCCACTACGTCAGAGGCATGACGTCATCCTGTCATTTTGTTTGTTTTTACTTCTCAGAGCGAAATTGAACGATGACGTCATGAGTTTCTCCTCCCGGTGTTGGCTGAACGGCGTCCACGTGATCACCGCAACGCGGATGCGCTAGTTTGCGCTGCCCTGCGCGCTTATCAGTCTGTTTCTCCGCTCCCCCTCCCCCACTCCCCCGGGCCATCATTGTCCACGGACTCCACGCCATGCGAAGCGACCTGCCGGCATCGCGTGTCCTGTTCCTCGCCCCCACGAACGCCACAAGACCACGTGGTTCGACGTGACGCGCCATGACTGACGGCACGAGACCAATGTTGCCCGACGCAACCGAAGTTTCGGTTTCGGTATCAGCTGATGTTTAAATTAAGATTAGACAAATAATATTACACATTTCGCGAATACGAGGACATAGAGCTGTTTAGTAGTGCTCTGTGAAATGGAATCACATGTAAGCCTAAATTTTTCGGAATTGAGCGGAGTTGCCCTTTAAGATCACTGCTTGAAGCAAGCTGGACTGATGCTGTCACGAGCAAAGAAACGAAACCTGCGGGAAGATATGCTTTGTCACCACTGTGTTGCCTTTATTGATCACCTGTGCATTTTTTCCCACTGGTTTCAAATGAAAGTATGATGAGGACAGCCACGGGAAGGTTGCGATGGCGGCTAGGCCGCGTGGCACTTGTCTCTTGTAGGGCACGAGTCTAAAGGAAGGCGGGGTGAAGGTGGACAGCCCAGACACAGGTGCTCTCACCGGCCGTCCGGACACAACGCTCCACAAGCAGCACATTACACTTGAGTCCACGAGCAAAGGAAGAGACACGGGCAATTGGAAAAGAAGAACACGGCATACCGAAACAGAAGGTAATGAACGATTATTCCACACCAAGTTTGAACTGGCTTCCCCACAACTTAAAAGCAAAAAGAACAAACAAAAAACAATGCGAGATATAAACAGACATTTACTCTACCGCTAGCCCCTGTGGACGTATGCCAATGTCAAACTGAGACAACACTAAACATTCCAGCCATACGTAAAAAAATAAAAAAAAAAAAATAAAAGAAAGGGCACCAAATGCTGCGGCTCGTTCCGGGAGCATCGGGACAGCTTGGCAAGAGGGGGAAGGTGCAAGCAAGCGCAGAACAAGGTTGGGAAGAAGAGGAGTTTCGAGCAATGTACAAACTGCGTGACCCCCGCGTGTAACCAGACTCGGTGGAGTTTGAGGGGCCGATCTTCTGGCAAACAAACAGAGATGAGGCTGAGGGCGCAGGGTGAGGGGGCAAGGGGTGCGCTTCACGAGACGTCATCTCTGTCGCCGGCGGAGGTGGCCCCTGCGGCAGTGCTGCTTGAGTGCCACGTCAGGCGCTCCTCGTAGAACTTGATCACGACCTGCGGGCACTTCACGTTGGCCTCCCGGGAGGGCACCAGGTCCGCCTCATCGCTGTCCTTCCTGCGAGGTGAGCGGGCACCAAGGTTGGCCACGGAAGGGGCGGGGCTCCGCGCCGCAAGCTCGAGCGGGGATTCAAGCGCGGGAGTGAAAAAGCATGTTTTTATTACAGCGGTCCGTCTGTGTGCATATTCTCTGTCCTGTGTCCTTGTCCGCGCTGTTTTGCTTGTAAGCATGAATTTATGTTTTTACTATCTGGGCGTTTCCATGTCAGATCGTACACTGACGGTCCGGGTCATATTTTTTTATATTTATGTAAGAAATATACAGTTGAAACTCGTTATAACGAACTAGCATCGGGAGTGGAAATTTGTTCACTAAATACAATATCTGTTATAAAAGTACACACAAAAATTTACGCAAACGTTCCCGGAATCGAGCCTAAAATATAAAACAGTACTAAAATATAAAAATATGCAATCGCGGACCACGAGGTCCTTACCTGTCACTAAGCACCATTAAAAAAAAAAAATAGATTGGAGCATTAGGATATCAATTTGCAACACGAGAAATGACGTTATCTGGATCTATTATTTATTGTTTTGAAGACGTGATCTTGGGCTGGTGCCTCTTCACCTGGAACCACTGCGCTGGAGCCAACCGCTGCTCGTGCTGAAATCATCATGGCCTAATAGACACACCAGACCGATTGCTTTCGTTTGAAAAAGCTGACCAGACACCGGCAAATTTCGCACCGTTACGTCCTTAAACCATGAGAACAGAGCTTCTTCCACGTACGGGTCGAGGCAAGGCCAAAGACTTTCAATCAGTCTTGACGGTGTTGTTTGCATAGCAGACTTTGATCGTCTTCCATGCACTCAGGATGGTAGATATCGTGCTTGGTGCAAGCTCGAAGTCTGCAGTGATGTTTTTTTTTTCTTCCGACCGCTGTCCACTGCCCTAAAAAGCTTCACTTCTGTCTCCAGAAAGATAGCTTTTCGCTTCGTCGCCATTTGCAGCTTCGCTACGAGTGGCGTGGTTGGTGGTAGTCTTCGGTCTGCACTGGTTTTCAATGCCTCGCATAGAGGGCAGCAGCGGTGCAACCGCCATTATTCGCTCTGTTCGTAGGTGGTGCTACCTCCCGAAACGCGCATTTTTGCACATCGGACGATCTAAACTTTCGGAATTTTACGTTTAGAAATTACTTTTTGTATTTTTTCTACTTTTTAACAATGTTGCGGAGTTGCCACTCCGGAGTTGGAATGATTCCCGGAATCATTCCACATTTTCGCGACCCCGGAATGGAATGGGAAGGGAATGGTGGCAACGTTGAGGGGAATGGAATGGGAATGGAATTAGATGCCTTTTGCCCGGAATGGAATGGGAATGGAATGGGCCCGATTCTTTACACTTTTTTTTTTTTTTGTTTTACGTTCAGCTGTGCCGAGCCACTGGCAGGAGTCGGTTGTTCAGAAATAAAACAAGCGGGAAACTGCGAACCTGCGTAAGGCCCTAACAGACTTATATGCAAAAACAAATGCAATATAAAAAACAAGCGTCAAAGCAGGGGGGAGGAGGGGGGGGGGGGGGGCGGCGGTGGCGCCCTTCACCAGTGAAGTTCAACACGTATCCGAATGCGTCTGCGCCTGTAATATTGCACCGCTCAAGGGTACGTCGACTTCGGTGTAGCCGACGTGAACGTGACCCGCTGCTCTGGTGATCCGATACCCAGGAAGGAGGCCAGACGTGGCTTCGCTGTGCGGACCCAGACTTCGTACACCTGCGACTCGTCTCGAGCGTGCTGTTTCTCGGAGAGCTCGCACCTGTGCTGGCCATCTCAGGTCGCAAACCACGAGCTCTCTGTTTGAATGATGCTAGGCGAAACTTGAAGACTGCCATTCATGAGGCGGAGGCGGAGAGTCGGCAGGAAGGACTGTCACAACAGGGATGCCACCGTATCGATTTTTCAACCGTAACAGAAGATAAGACATGTGCTTCAGGATGCTTCAGGTGGTCCACTTTTCTCGAAAATTCCAAATGCAACTACCTGTATGGTCTTCAACGAGGTAACCTACAACGAAAGTATGTATTGTACTTTCATACAGCAGCGTGGAAACGTTTCATATTCAAGGCCACACCTACAAATAAAGAATACCAGTTCATTCCACCGTGTCATGTGATCAATGTTGGCAGGTACTTCCTTGTTGGACAGGGGCGTGGTGACGTTTTGATGGGATTTAGGGTGACATAGACTTTATTTAGAGGTTAAAGTCTTTTCGCATCCCTCGTCAGACAAACAGGATGTCAGGAAAAAGACCGCAGTTGACCTAGGGAGTTACGTGACCTCGGGTGTCACGTGACCTTGGGGGGGGGGGGGGGGTCAGGTGACCCTGGGGGAGGGGTCACGTGCCCTCAAGGGGGGGTGTCATGTGACCCTGGGGGGCCACATGACCTCGCCGAGGCAAGGTCACGTGCCTCGGCAAAGGCGCTCAAGTCGAAAACGGGCCCTTCAGAGGTGCACTCAAACTATTTGAGTGGACGCACGGTGTTCAGAGTGCCTCTCTGACCGGTGTGTGTCTACCGAGTCCTTGAATTGGGTCCCTCAATGTCTGGCCAACGTCGTAGAGGTGTCACATTTAGGCCTGCCCTGCCAGTGGCGTAGCAGCGGAGGTGGGCACCGCAGACACCTCTTCCGCTGCAGCTCCCTATACAGCACGACAGTTTGCAGAAGCTTCGCCAACTGGGAGTTGGTACGCCGCGACAATGACAATGTTTTCCCACGCTTTTTGCCCAAACGTCTACGACCAACTGCCAGGAATCCGAAGGCAGGACGCTCCGGCCTTCGTGACGTCACGTGTTGCCACACGAAACCACTTCCGATACATGGCTGGAAAAGGCACTAAATGCAACAGCTGGACAGACAATCGAGGTGTCGTGCCGCAAGTGTTGGTGTCCGTCTACCGTTCTGCCGGGGTGCACCCGAGGCCACAAGCAGCCTCGGCGGTGCGGCGCACGCACATTCGGTGCACGACGAGTCGCCGAGCAAGCTTTAGCGTCGCTTAGAGGGCGGCACCGTACTGTCGTCGAAGCAAAAAGTCAGATGCTGAAGGCGGCACGAAGCAGAGGCAAAGTTCACTCCTTTCGCCGGTCGCAATGCACAATGGTACAGTGGAAGACAACACGAGCTGGAATGCGCGAGCGGCGGCCAGGCAGTGTGGACCATGCAGTCTAATGCGCACCAAGCGAAGCGGTGCCTCGAGGGCTTAATGTACTTGTAGATGAATCCCCATTACCGTACCTCCCCACCCTGCGCCACACAATGACTTAGGTGTTGGCAAAGGGCGGGGGATGCGCCCGCAAATTTGAATGAAGTCAATGTCGCACAGACGCTTCGCTCGCTGCCCGTTACGCTGCGCAGTCCCCTTGATCGCCGGTCACTGTGGTTGCGAGGGTTGCCTCTTCCCATTCCCTGTGAAGCGAAGGAGAGAAGGCGGCCCAGACTCACCACTTGATGAGGAACATCAGCTCCCCGCTCGAGTCTGTCGCTCCAATGATCCTCTCGGGCTCCAGGCCCCGATCAAAGCCCCGTGGCGTTGTGTCTTCCTGAAAGATGGACGAAAGGCAGTGAGCCTGCGCAGTCGGGCCACCAACCGAGGCCGAACTTGGGTCGCGGGGCGGGCACTCGGCCGTTCTTCGCCAGATAACGGCAATACCGTTCCGCGATCGTCTCTCGTTTCTTTATTTGCTCCGATATAAAGCCAAGATGCACAAAAAGAATACAAGGGTGGAAGCAAGCTTCAGCCTTTTGGAGCAGGTCTGGAAGCAGGAGAGGTCCACTTTGGAGCAGCTCAGAAGCAGCAAAAGTAAGAGTTATGCAGCAGTGAAAGTAAGTTTTACCTAGATGTGTCAGTCTAAATACAAAAATTGCATAACCGAAAAGTATCTGCTATACAGAATAACTCGGAATAATTTTCGAACATACCCTTACTTTCAAACTAAGTCAGCCTGTACACCAACTCAACTCTGTTATGTCACGCCTTGGCGTGACATAACAGAGTTGTGTGATTTATCGGGCTGTCCCGCAAAGCCTAAACCATAGTCTTAGGTCGTGCAAAGTGGGCAGAGTTAAATCAAGATTACATTATCCCTTGCTTCGAAGTGGGAGATATCGCAATCGTGTCTTAAATTGCGACGCTTCGTGTCGCTGAGGAGGAAAGACCTCTCTTTACTATTTATATGTGCATTTAAACAAAGATCCAATACACAATGAAGTGTGCAGCAAGTTCTCCCCTCCCCCTCCCCCCCAGACTTCTTTTTAATCCAGGGGTCTTGGGGCCTCCCCCAGGTTTGCCCCTGGGTGTCGTATGTCAGTGCCGGAAAAGGGGGAGAGGGTGATGCGTGCGACGCTCCCATCGGTCCGAAGAGCTGACGTCAACACGCAAGAACCTCTCCCTCTCTCCCCGGCGCTGACAAACTGACAGACACCACAAGGTTTTCGTCAAAATGATAAATTTCATTTTCGTCAGTCGCGCGCACAGCTGCTGCGGGCGGAGCCAGAGGGGAGGAGGTGCCGAGCAACACCTAGACAACAAAGCCGTAGTGCTGAATGAGATGGTGTTACAGTCGCCGACCTGTTATTCGGACTTCACTGGGACCGAAAAAAACGTCCGAATAATAGAGCAGTCCGAAAAATCAGCAGATTGAAAAAATTGCCTTTATTACTTCCAAGTGGGCTTAAAAAAGCCGTAAATAGGGCCTTGTTTCAGGTTACGCCTGCGTGCCTTGTTTTAGGTTATGCCTCCGTTTCCGTTCGGCAACTTTCTGTTAGCTTGAGAATCGCTGCCTTCCTTTCTAGCATTATGGTCGAGTACTTTCTGCGCTTCTTAACTACAGATCGGGGCGGCAGAACAACATATGGGGCCATGACGTCCAAGCCAGCGTTTTCCGAACGAGATCAGAGGCGAAAAATCCACGAGCGCGAAATGGCGACTGGCGACGCGAAAGAACAAAAAACAAAGCAAAATGATAATGATGATGATGACGTGCAGCTAAATAGGAAAAAAAAAAAAGGGCTAGCATAGCGTCACCTAGCGGTAGGACTCAGGAGTGTTCAAGTAGCGCTGCCAAACCAAGCCAATCCATTTGCAGCCAACATAAAATTCAAAATGGCCGCTTCTCGATGGTGTTTTCCGCTGATCGCTCGCGACGATTTTGTCCGAATAATCAAACTTTCGGACATCAAGCTGTCCGAAACATTGGTTGTGAATATACACTATTTCTATGGGATAAGTCACGGTTCCGCCTTTAGGTCCGAAATATCAAACAAGTCCGAATATCGGAGTCCGAAAAAACGGTCGGCGACTGCATCAGAGAAGGCCAATGCTGGACATATATTGGAAACGAGTGCTGCTATAGCGCTCGGCTTTGAGTCAAGTTTGTCGAACAATGACGCAATCGTCATGCCCAATCTGCACCAAGCGTTGGTCTTTTCTGATGATGCCATCTCATTCAGCACTATGACTTTGCTATCTAGGAGGTGTTGCTCCACGACGCGGTGGAATGCGGGCGTGCTCAGGTGCCGCTCTGCCGTCGTTAGTTGGTCTTTGCTCTGGGTTTCGGTAGTAGCGGTGCGTGCGCAGTGATGCAAGTGTGGTTGAAACAATGGATGCAGTTCACTCCTTGAGGGACATGGATGTTGTTCCCTCCACGAGAAGTGTGCAGGTGGTTCTTTTCACGAGTGATATGGATGACCGTGCCCAAGGGCGTTGATATAATCTTACAGGCAAAGTACAAAAAAGGGGGCGAAAAAAATTACAGGAAGATCCATTTGTGGATTCTTAGAAAATCCTTTAGCATGAACCATGTGAACCGCCACACAGGCCCCCCTTTGGAAAACGTAAAAAGGCCAAAAAGAGGCAGCAAAAAATAGAGGAAGAAAAAGTGAGAGTCGAAAGAGAAAAGTGAAGGGAAAAGTGAACGTTAGCGTTTCCCAAAGGGGTACGTATGCGCCGTTTCCACGGCATTCCCTAAGAATCCACCATTAGATCTTTTTGTAATTTTTGTGTATATTTCATTGTTTTCGACGCTGCTGAGGGGAGTACTAGTGTTGTCACGACGCTCTATCGTGCAATAAACTCGTCTATTCGACCCGCATGAGAGCCGTTTCAAATGTCAGTGCACATGTCATGACTGTAGGCAGAGCAACGACCTAGCAACCGCGACGCGAGAGACGATTGCACCTCGATCTGGCCGAACACGCTCGCTCTGCTGAAATGTAGGCGTGGGACTCTCAAGCACAGCTAGCTTGCTGAAGACGCAAGACGCTGCTTCAGTGATGAAAGCGGCATTTGTCCTTTTGTAGCAGGTTGTGTAGAGGGCAAAATATTAATTTGGAGCAGTCACTAATGCTTTTGGAGCAGATGCCAACACCTGTTAGTGCATCGCTGATGAAAAAGAAGTGACTGCATCCCTAAATGGGCTCATCTATGATAATGAACAAAGGTCCCTCTTTGATACTGTAGCATATTACGTATTGCCTTTCGTGACAAGAATGGATAGGGCACAAAAGGAATGCAGAGCCTTCTTTATAAAAATAGGGCTCTGATCACAGCAGGTTTAATTTACAATGGGTATTAAGAAATGGTTGAAAAAAAGAAAAGTTTACAAATCTCTTGATCTCAAAATTAGAGTGCAGCTCTTGAGGAGGAGGAGGGGAAGGTATGCCCCTCCTCCTCTATACCCTATCCTCCTCCTCCTGCGCACCTTGCCATCCTCCTCCTCCTCCTCTATACCCTCCCCTCCTCGCAGTTTCCCCGCAAAATTTAGCGGAAAAATTGATGCCACATAACCGCAACACCAAATCAGTTCCTTCGCTAAATTTAGCGGGCAAAACGATGTAACATGACGTGGTGCCACGTCACCTATGAACAAATTCAGTTTCTCCGCTAGATTTAGCGGAAAAATTGACGCCACATAACCTCAACACCCATCCAATTCCCCGCTAAATCTAGCGGGGGATAGAATTGGTATTGAGGTCACATGATGTCTATCTCCCCGCTAAATCTAGCGGAGAAACTAAACTTGTCCGCTAAATCTGGCAGAGGAAGTGAATTTCCCTGGTAAATTTAGCGGTGCATTGAATTGGTGTTGAGGTCACGTGACATCAATTTCCCCGCTAAATCTACCAGAGAAACTGAATTTGTTTGCTGAATCTAGTGCAGAAACTGAAGTTCCCCGCTAAGCGCGGTTACACCGACGGCAATGCGAAACACGGAAACGTGCGCCTAAGAGCTGCGCTCTAAAATGAATCGCAGCACAACACTTCAGTTGGGATAAAGCCTCTCTTCCCTCTTCACTGTACACTCAGTAGTTTATTTAGCCATTTATTTAGATCATTTACAAAAATTATTATTGCAGGCTAAACAAAATACTCAGTGTAAAATGAAGAGGGATGAGAGACTTTATCCCAACTGAGGTGTTGCGATGCGATTCATTTTTTAACCATTCAATACCCACTGTATAATAAAGCTACTCTGATCAGAGCCCTATTTCTAAAAAGAAGGCTCTGCGTTCCTTTAGCACCTTATCGATTCTATCCAAAAGGTAATAAGTAATATGCTCCAGCATCAAAGAGGAACTTGTTCACTAACATAGATGAGCTCATTTAGGAATGCAATCACTTTTCCATTTTGAAGTGATGCGCTAAAGGATGTAGTTATCTGCTCCAAATTAACATTTTGCCCCCTAGAGAACCTGCTACAAAAGGGCAAACGCCACTTCCATCACTGAAGCAGCGTCTTGCATCGGTGCTCAAAAGTACCATGCTGACATTTCAGCAGAGCGAGCGTGGGACTCTCATCGCGATTGCTACGTCGTTGCTTTGCCAACACTGATGACATGTGCACTGACATTCGAAACGGAGCGTCGTGTCAACAGCAGTACCGCCCTCGGCGGCGGTGTAAGCGGCGGCGTGATGTCCGTCGAACCCGCGTCGAAAACAATGAAACACACACAGACACTAAACGTAAAAAATACAGCACACAGAATAAAATGAATGCACTTACAGACCATAAAAATACACTAGAATAGATAAAAAAAAGAGACAATTAAAGCTAAAAAACTCAAGATTGAGAAGACGTCAACAGCAAGGTAAGGCGATCCGACGTAGAGTGACCACCTGTCCCGCGACTCGCGGGACTGTCCCGTATTGAGGGCTCATGTCTCGCGTCCCGCAAGAAATACTAAAATCTTCAAAATGTCCCGCATTTCACATTGTCGTAACATTCACTACGCAAATTATGGTGCTTCCGAACAACGTGGCACGGGAAAGCACGGAGTTTGCTGGTAAGCGTGGGAATCTCGATGGTATGCTATTTTCTATCCAGGCACTGCGAGAAGCGACCGTCGTTTTTGCAGGAGACGGACGCACATGCGCCGTTGTGCCTCTCCCCTTGATGGCGAAATATTGCAAGCGAAAATTGATCGCCTGAAACATAAACTATTATAATTAGTATTTGCAAATCACGCTGTTTCATGCGAAAAGGCTGTTGTAGAAAGCTTTTTCTTTCTAGTGAAAACAGCCACACAAGGCAAAATGCCTGCAACTCACGAAGGCCTAAAAAAACAGAAAAAATAGGTCCTAATTTTTTGTAGGAGCATGTTAGTATAAGAGTAAATATTCAGAGGAAGCAGTAAGCCAGAAAAATATTTCATACTCCTTATTTCCTTTTGATGCACTGCGGCCTGCTGCAGTCGATTTTATGTTTTCAGCTTAGACACCTTTAACAAAATATTTAACATTATAATTGAGCACGAAATATATAACTATGAGTGAAAATTATTTTAGCCTGATTGCCGCATCACTCTTTTCAGGTGTATAATGTGCTTTCGGACAGCACAGGATTTCGGGGTGTGCGTGTTGATGAATTTCCTTTCATACTTTTTTTTTTTTTTTTCAGTCGTAAACACCCCCCCCCCCCCCCCCCCCTTTTCTTCCAGTCAGGGTGTCCCACATTTCGCCAACAGGAAGGTGGTCACCCTAATCCAAAGGGAGAGCAGTCAGGAGGCAGAATGTCATACCCACTATTTCTTGGGCGTGCGCTAGGGCACAATTGGTCAAAACTCCAATGGGCCTACTGTGCAGTTGAAGTCTTGTGGCAGACGGAGAACAAGCAGTCCCACGCTGCTGCCGAGACACAAATCTGCCCTTCCTTCCTCCCCCCTTCCCCCCCCCCCCCCCCCTCGAGCCGCTGAAGAAGCTACACTTAAGAGTAAGGACGTTTAGCCGCCCGCTTGTCCGATTGCCAGTTATCAGAAGCTTTACCTGAACTTGCACTACAATCAAATGCCTTTATAACAAATGCCTCTACCACGAAAACGGCCGTTTAACGAAGTAAAATAAAGTCCCAGTTAATTTTCTATGCATTCAATGTGTTTCTCAGACTACTAATGAATTCCCGTATAACAAACATTTATGTTTAACGAAGCAATTATGTGGCCTTACAAAGCAAAAATGACCGGTATCACAAATTTTCTATGCGAAAAGTAGTCTAAGCTCGTTATAACAGGCCTTAATTTTGACCAAGATGTCGGTCTGTTGTAAAAGGAGTATGTCGTATGCCGATACGAAGTTGAGTCAATGGCACATAGTGGAAAACCAACCGAACCTCACAAATCGGTATGTTGTAACCAGGTGTGTTGTAATGAGCTCAGACTGTAATAGATTTGGCGTAAATTGTCGTTCTCAAGTGACGCGTGTAGAAAACAGAAATACTGCAACCGTCGCTGCGCCACCTCTGATGCACATTCTCGGCTTTGGGTCTAAAACATTTGTTAGTGTGCAAGCTTGCGTCTAGCTGACGCTATGTGACTGTGTTGCAGCATAGAAAGCCTGTATGCAGTGACATCTAGACACAAGGTTGCCTGTGCAAACAATGTATATAAAAAAGAAAAGTATTTTTATGAGTAGTCACAACTTTCTTTAGGCTGTCTTGGCATTTATTTGACCGATGTGCCAATTTTCACCAGTATCCAAGGTTCCTAATCTTGCTTGATCCGAGACTCAAATTGTTCCGCCTTGGAGCGATAATAACGCAGCTGCGGAAACGTGACCTGCGACTCTACCCGCAACGCCAAAATCTAAGTGAAATCGGTAGAACCGCACAGAAAAACGTGTACCCCTCTTTGTGCTGGACAGATGTGAAGGGCTCAGTCAGCTCGAGGGGGAATCTTTCGCCGTCCTCGCTGCACCACGTGGTGCAGCTGTCTGTGCCGAATGCACCGCCGATTTTTCCATGCTGCTACGGTAGTGCTGACACAGCTGCTGCACCTACACTTACGAAAGCAGCTTAGCCGCTTCGATAGCCTCTTCCGAATGACACGTGGCGGCAAAAGCTGCCGTCCGATTTTGAAGGGGCCAGATTTATACAGTCGACAGTCGGCGAACGCCTCTCATTTGATGCGTGAACGGGGGTCGATGTCAATGGTTTAATGCAGTGGTTCTCAAATGAAGGTCCACGGACCCTTTGGGGTCCGCGAAGCCAAGCCTCATCAGTAAAGCCTGGAAATAAAAGTCGTCTTTTCTCAGATTGAGAAGAAACGTTCGAATTTTCGGGAGCATTTCCTCGTGTATATGTCAACAAGAAAAGTTTACTTCACACTAGCCCTTAGTTATATCCATTTATTAAATCACTATCATAATTAACCTATACTTCCCCTTCCCCTCACCACAAACGGGGTCCTCCATCATCTCCGCTGATCAACAAGGGGTCCGCAAAACATCAATGGCTGAAAACCATTGGTTTAGTGATTCAGGGTGTCTAGCAAATTATTATTTTGAAATTTCCTGACTTTTTCAGGTTTTCCCTGATAATTTCAGGTGAAATTCCCTGACCATTAAGAGGATCATTTTGCACGGGCTTAATCCAACTTAGACATTCCAAAATATTCGGGTTCCTCCAATCCTGATTAAACGAGCACTTTCTTGCCGCTGACATCGTCAGTGAAGAGGCCACTCCGGGAAACATGATGAAACCATGGCGCTCAACCACACATGTCAATAACCGAATGACAGCATGGCAACATGGCCGCCGGATGCACACTTTTGGATACTTTCGACTTGGATTGGATTGGAGTTTGCAACTTTGACATTTGTTACTAAATCTAGTAGCTCTAACTGGATTTAGCTTAGTGTTGATCCTCAATACAATCCAATCCTAGGCTTGGACTGGATTTGTCGGCTGTTCCCTTTGCATTGGGTAGCACACTCTACATCGGGTGAGCAGAGCTCGCGCTCTGCTCTAAGCAGAATTTGTTGCCTATTTTTCTGCCCCCCAGTTTTCAAGCCTTTGCTCAGGGCACTCGATGGCGTTTTGGGCTCATTTTCCCTCACTGGGCTCGCTTTTTGAGAATATCCCTGACAATTCCCTGATTTTTCCCGTTAATTAAGACTTCCCTGACAATTCCCGGTCACTAGACACCCTGTGATTGTTGCTATTCATATTTTGATAAGTCAGTTAAGTTTGTTTTGTGGAACATCGGACAGTGGGAAATTAATCTGCAGCAAGAAGTGCCTGATGTTTCGGCTGTAGATGACAATCTTTGCCAGTGGCAGTAGTAAAACCTCGTTAATTCAACCCCCGCTAATTTGGAAATTCGGATAATTTGAACTGCCGACCCAATCCCTCCAAATGTGTGTATTAGTCAATGGCACCAAATGCTCCTTAATTCGAAAGCGGTATGGAGCGCTATCGTTAATTCGGACAAATTCGGCAGGTGGCGCAAGCTACCGCCCGTTGCAAAGGGCATGACTGCTATCCATCCAAGGTGCACACATGGTTTTTTCGGTTTTTCCCATGATCCTTTGCTCTTCCGGTTCTCTGTGTCTCGCACCAGTTTTGCTCTAGAATGCCGTGCGTCAGCGCGCTAGTCTCCTGGCATGTCGTCGTCACATGCAGCAACTGCAGCAACCTCCATGGCGGTGCCGCCCGCGAAAGGGCAGAAGTACCAGGCCAAGAATTTAGCGATGAAAGTAGAAGTACTGAGGGCCTTGAAGGACGGTGTCTCTCGTCAACCAAGCGATGGAAAGATATGACGACAAGATAAGCCCTTTAGCCACATACGTGAAAAATGAGGCCGAGATCCTACAGCCTTTCGAGAGCGAGAAGTTCAAAGAGAAATGGAAGCGGTTGCGGAAAGCAGCGCACTTGAAACTAGAAGAGGATTCGCTGCGGTGGATCGTCAGCGCCTGGAATGTGAATCGTGGTGGAGCACCTGACCACGCTAAGGAAAGTTGTCGTCCAGAAAGCAGAAGGCAATAACCGATTTCTTCTCAAAATAAAGGTATGTCACAGGCAGGGTTTTCCCCAGAAATTTCTGAGGGGTGGACGTTACCCAGGGGAGGGGGGGGAAGGGGGGTGGCGTCGTTACATCTGACACGCCGAGTGCCCGCACTCTTTGTTTAAAGCAGTGTGGCAGTGGCGGCAGTCAGCGATGCAATAGCGAACGATAACGTGGGGGTGCGCGGACCTACTGCCTACGACGGTCTGCAGCCATGTGCGCAGGCAAAATGGCATCGTCATCCCGCGGCATAAAAAAAGATGTAGTGGTGGGCAGTCTGTTGGAGCGGTGGGCACTCAGTCGAAGCGGTGGGCGGCAAAGTCACTGCCGCTCACGGTGGGCAGAACCCTGGTCACAGGGAAACGTTTTCATGCAGTTTTCCTTGTCCTTTCGATATTTCGACTTTCAGATGATTGGGACAGTTTTGCCGGTCCCACGAGATCCAAATTAGTGGTTTTACTCTACTGGCTGTACGACCACTTTAAATTGCGTCAAGCAGTGGTGAGTACACAGATGTGCAAAAGTACAATTATCACTTAGAAAAAAAACAGATAAGCGGCAATTGAGTTGATATGCCTGGATTTTTCAGTGCGAGCTTTCGCCCCCCATGCTAAGTGTTGCGCGGCATCAGTGGACTCAGCCACCGTCCCCCCTTTTGATAAGTCAATTGTCGACGTACAAAACCTCGTTTCTCATGTCGACCATACTACTGTAAGCCGCCCTCGTATATAACCCGCACACCCCACTTTGAAATGCAAGTCTGAAAAAAAAATTATGAAGGTGCTTAAAATAAAAGCTTCACAAGTCACCGAGGGCCTAGTCCCACAAAGTGCTACAAGAGGGCGCTCGCTAGTTCTTGCCATTCCCCGCACATTATCGTCCCCATCGTTGTGCGACACAACACTTCCGCTGCTTCTGTCTTCCGTTTTTCACGACGACTCGCCAGCATAATTTTGTCTTTGTTATCTGGTGTGCGGTTTGGAAGCAGATGCACTGCTTGTGGAGTTTCATGGGATACAGTAGTGGATGAGTAAACAAGAATTTTTTTTTTTTATTATTATTGTTTCTTAAGTCTGACCGGTGTATGACCTGCACCCAAGTGGAACTAAAAAAGAAAGAAGTGTGGCTTATACACGAGTATATATAGTATATTTGGCGCTATACCGTTTCCTAAAACACCTCAAATGTCACGCGGGTATGTGAATATGCAATAGCACAAATTCGGTTGCATGTTATAGATTTTTCGAGCTCAAATACAACAATTAAGTTACCTGTACTACGAAGAATTTTGCGGGTACCACGGATTCCGTTACAAAGGCGTTTGACTGTAAACGCTTTGTGCACTCCAGAAATGCAGAGACCCATCGACAGAGCAAAACAATATCCTCCAAGATTCCTGACACCGCATCGAAAGCTCAAGAAATAGCCTTGAACCGTAACCAACTGTGCCCGCTCGGCATCGGGCAACAGAATGGCGGTGCCCACAAAACAACAAAGAATCGGAGCGTTGGCACTCTCAGCGTAGCTTCCTTAGTGGCTCTAGTCCCGCGCAGAGGTTCGTTCGGTCCAGGCGTGGGAAAAACGGCCGGACGACGAGGCAAGGGGTGCACCCACCTCGGAGGAGGCCTTGGCCTTCTTCTTGGGGGCGGAGTCCTCGGCGCCACCGTTCACTTTGGAGAGGCTCCGCTTCTTGTCCTCTTTCTTGCCCTCCTTCTTGCGTTTCTCCTCAAACTCGGCAATCAGCTCAGGGCAGTCCAGGTTCTCCTGGGGCTCCCACGTGTTCTCGGCGCTGGAAGGGAGGGGCGGTCAGCTCGCCGGGCCACCGCTCACTAAGCCAACCCCTCTCCAACAATCGTACAAGGGCAGAGACGTCAAACTTTCAACCTCTTCAAACTCTCGATAATGTGTCCGGCATCGCCAGTCACGAAACACATGACGTAATAGTTTATTACCACATTACTAGTTTCCGTTTTGGTTGCCGGGATCTCGAGCAGACTAGGGCGGGTGAAGGGCAAAGAAGCCGACGGCAAATGCCCCTCAAAGGGATACGTATCACTCCGCCAGCCAATCGCTTCTCATTTTCGCGACGCCACGGCTCGAGAAAGGATCCATTTCAAGTTGGTAACAAGTGCGGTTCGAGCTTTTTACCTGCTCGGGATTACGACATAGTCGTGTCTGCTTTTGTCCGTGGTGGTTAGTGCGTGACAGTGCGAGGGTCCGACGGTCAGGTCGCCATTGGGCCTAGCAACACCAAGAGCATGGTCTTTGTCGGTACTGATGGCGTCTATTCATGAATTTGCTACTCGTCTCGACTCGTGTTAGGTCGCCAAACCGCAGCGGTACAAACTTTTTTTTTTGCAGTGGTTTTTATGAGTTAACATGAATGCTTCGGTCACCGACGTGCTGCCTCGCCGGACTCCACCTGCTTCTCTTCTGCTTTTTAGTAACTAAAGGATGCTTCAAAATGACGTCTTCAAGTAGTATTAATTCAACGGTAAAACGTGGTGCCCTTGCCAAATATTATCGTTGCGATCGGTTGCTCGGTAAATCAGGAAAGCGACGATTGTCTCGTCTTACTACAGTCTCGTACGAAGGCACCTTCTGTGAAAGTTACTATCGTGTTCTGCTGTAACCCAAGACGACACAAGCTAGAGCAGGATGGCACCAGCTCGCAACGATGCCGTCCCGCCCAATCAGCAGCGAGCCTTGCGCCTGGAAATAACGTTGCCGATGTTGCCACGTCGAGCAGCAGCGACGCACAATTTTCTCGAAAGCCAAGGATGCATTACGTCTGTCGGCGAAGCACGTCCTAGGTTCTAAAAGAGATGCTGAACCGAAATCTGCATTCCCCAAAACATGCGGCAAAAGCGTGCAACGGGATGCTACAAACACCAAAACATCACTCATACAGCGATATCTCAAACAGATGACCGTATTAAAAAAAAAGAAAAAAAAGAGGCGCATTTGGCAGGAATGTTGACGTCGTGTTTCTCCGAGGAAGAGAGGGAACGGCCTCGCGTCTTCTCCACCTCGCGGCCTTGAGGGAGCAAAGCGAAGAGAGGAGGAAACTAGGTATCTTGACGTCACGCGCCTCGTCGGCCTGGTTCAATCTCGACTTCTTTTTTCAAAAATACGGCCGTCCATTTGAGATGTCGCCTTACGAGTAGTGTTGTAGGGATTGTAGCGTCCCGCCCACATCTCCAGCATTGTTTTTTTGAAATCCAAATTTCGGTTCACTATCCCTTTAAAGGGAGACTTCGGTCAATTACACAAAAAAATTGGTTTAATGGTTGATTATACGTGTTGAGGTATAGGGTGTTGCAACTCAAGAAGGTAGGGCGAGGGAAAGGAAGGCTGGGGAGGAGGAAGCAGACAGAATGCTGAAGAGAGGAGGAGGGTCCTCTCCAACATTCCATCTGCTTCCTCCTCCCCCTTCCTTTCCCTCGCCCAACCTTTTTGAGTTGCAACACCCTATAGTAATGAACCGGTCTATACCATTTCATAAAAAAAAAAGTGCATTTTTCGTGCCACCTTCATTTAATGTTCACCACAAACTGAAACCTCGCCTGTGGAAGACAACATTGCTTCTGTGTCGTCAGCTGCGTCCTCTAACCACGTGGTACAAATCGTGACGTCACATACCAGACGGCCGGGTGCAAGTGTCGTCTGCTACGATCGGTACACTGCTACACCCAATGCCGCCTGTGCTACCGTGTCCGCAGCTTGTTTTAGTGTGAAAAGGGACAACTTTTCCCCAGTCATTGTTTTGAAAACATTAGTAGAAAGTGAAGTTCAGTAAACCACACATAGACATGTTGCGACGGACTTTTAGAAGTATGCTGAGGGCAACGTTGCCATTTGGCTCCTTTCGCAAGCAATGGACGCTGCCGGCGATGATGTATGCTCGCGCTAGAGCACACAAGCGTTCCGCAAATCATGCGACCAATGATGAGCCAGAGCTATATGTGAAGAGAGTGGTCATTTACTGGCAAGGATTTCGCAAAAATAAGGGCATATCATTGGCCGAAATTGTTTCAATCGACAGCTCTTGTGACCAACCACTAGTCATGAATATTCCCCTAGTGGAGGTAATGAGCTCAACTTATATCTTCCAATCACAATTTGTAGCTAAGGATGTTTTCAACTATTTCATTTCAGCACGCTAGAGTTTAAGTTTGCGACTCTACGTAACTGCAACGGCAACGCATGTGACACTGTCGTCCCGGCGACATTCTTCTTTTGATTGCAGTCGCAGCCACGACCGAGCGGCCAATGAAAACAGTGGACACTGCTCTGCCGGAATTTCGGCCCTAACCATGAACCCCGTGTTTGCAGTTTCACCTCTTGTTTTAGGAAACATTTCTCATCAGTGCCACCCTTTCTGGCTCATTAAACAGACTTAGCTTGTTCAAACTCCCCATTTCCATCAACCTATTACAATTATCCATTCATGTACTTTCAGCCCCATCCAGAAACAAAAAATAACTGGCACCGCACCATGCGGCTCTTTCAAGGTCATCTCAGATACTTTTACTTTGCAAGATCATCCTGGGGAAAGACGCAGCGCTGGCGGCGGCGCTGCCTTTGCCGCTCCAACCCGGCTCCTCCCACTGACCAAACCTCTCTCTCTATATATATGGCCCTGCAATGAATGTGGTTGCTTGAAAATGTAAAAACAAACAAACAAATCTTGCTGAGCACCCTAAGCATGACAGAGGTAGTGCAGGCTGTGCTGACATGGTGGTATTGACTGCGCTGTTGGCTACGCACCGCTAGGATTAGCAGATTTTGGTAATATCGGGAACCTGTATTTGTATTTTGGGCCTTAAAATACAAGTATCTCAGTATTTGTATTCCCAAAAACTTTTTGGAGTATCTCCGCCCAGCCCTGAACTGGAGTTGCCCTTTAACTTGTGACAAACTAGAGGGAGTGAAACTATGGGCCAAAAAAATTGTGCCACGGAACATGCATGCTTTAGGTTTTAGATTGAGAGCAGACGACAAGGTCACCGCTGTGTCTGTCAGGTCGTCCCGCAGACCCTGCCCCAACAATTGAAACTGCCAAGTGCAAAGCGACCGCATATTTTACGTTGCCATCGCATTATGTAAAGTAAAAAAATGCAACCCAAAATTGACATTTTTATTTCTTCAAGGTACGAAGTTAAAATGATTGCCCATTGCACAAATACTAACGGCACATATGCACAAATTTCGACTACTCTATGTGGCACATGCACTTTGATCAGTCAACACACGGATACTACGGCGCTCGCATCCATGGGCTATCTGCCAAAATCCCGAAGGGCTGCACGTGAAGCGTGCAATGAACTGTGGAAAACAAACAGTACGCTCCTCCTTGCTCCAGCAGCATCTACCACGCAACACTAGAGAAAGTCGCTCACCTACATTGGATCCAACAGCCGTTTCTGTACCAACGAGCCTTCACTATTTAACCATATTAGTCTTTCCAGAGGGGTCTCATTTTGTTTTCTTTATAGCATATAAAAACTGAAATTGTCATCAAGATGAAAAAACGGTCAAAGCTGGATGTACTATAAATTCCTATGCATCACGCATTGCTTTAAAAAACACACACACATACTTCTCCGTGACTCGAATTCCGGCTTTAGGTTTTGCAATGGAAACAGCGTATTTTAATTTATATGTTTTGTGAACATACTCTTAACTCATGATTCGTGGCAATATTTTGGAAAATTCAGATTGATTCTGTTATTCTTGTGCTTGGGAATAATGTTAAAGCAATTAATCATCTAAATACCTCCAAACCCATTAAAAGGCATGCAGTTCATTATTTTACAAGACAATTATCCGAGCAAGAAAAGGTAGCAAGAACACACAAATATCAGCACTGATTTTTCATCAAATGCAATATTCTATGTTACCTCTAAAGGGTATAAAAAGTTCTGTATTTAAGAGACACTGCACTCTCCAAAATATCTTGAACTGCCTGGATCGGAGACGTATGTCACAAAACAAATTTTCCACGAATAGCTTCTTTAGCGGAATAATTACACTCCGAGACACATCTTGAATTATGAAAGAAGATAAAATTAACACCTATACCGAGAAATTAAATAAAGAAATTAGTTTTGGTTTCGTTCCAGAATTAAGACGTTCCTCCTGGAGTAAACATTAACCTAAACACCGTTTTATTTTTCAGAATAAGAAGGTGACCTGCGGTCACAACACCCCAGCTTCCTCGTATAAGCAGGAACAATTTGTGTCGCTCAATGAAGCCAGCCAAGTAGACAGGCTCAGCAACTGGTATACTGGCACACATCTCTGACCCTCACAAAAAACCGCCATTCTGGAAAATGACTGGCACCACCTATAGACAGTTGGAGTCACGAATAACACATCAGAGCAAAGTTTATTTGCAGACAAAGCTGTCACTGTGCGACTAGGACGCAACACAATTAGCGCAAACAAACAATTGCCACTTTTCTTTCCGTAGATGTGAAAGGCTGTTATTAGAACCATTAGCACGGAGGAAAAAGACCATCCCGGGACCTTAGCGGTACAATACAGCGCTCACCAATAATAACAAGAAGAGAAAAAAGCGGCAAAGGTATGTATAGGTCCAGAAGCTTCCGGTGGGACTCACTCTGGATAGCCCTTCCACTTGAGGAAGTACTCAACGCGGCCGTGGCGCATCCGCTTGTCCAGGATCTTCTCCACCATGTACTCCTCCGAGCCAGAGGAGTCCCCGCCGCCGGGAGACTTGGACTTGCCGGACATGTCCTGAAACAAAGGGGCCGTTGGAGCGTCGTGCCACGCTCAATAATGAGCACCGCAATGGTATGGTGCCCGGGCATGTCTTGGACCAGAGAGATACTCTAGAGCAGGGGTGGCCAAGCTGACCCGGCCTAAGAGCCGCAAACAAAACCCCAAAACTTCCAAGAGCTGCGGGGAGGGGGGAAGGGAGGGGGGGGGGGGGGGATGGACAAACTTTTGTTTCGAGCAATGAACGCAACTCAAACTACTTTCAATCTATCCGATTCAAAAGCAGTCCAAATGCACGTAAGGAACCAGTGGCCACAAGGCTACCAAACCACAATTCTTTCGATTTAAACTGTGTTTCATTTCTCTTTCTTTTTTTGATGGGGGGGGGGGGGGGGGGGGGGGGGGGTGCGGGGGGCAGGGAGCCCCGAGCCGCAAGCTTGGCGACCCCTGCTCTAGGGTATGCTTGGAAATACAAATACTATATATGTGGCAAAGACAGGTTTACTACGGCTGATCGAACGCCATTTCATCAAGCACGTTTTATTGAAGCTCGGTTTAGAGAAGGCGGAGCTTCAATTTAGAGAAGCTGTGTATCAAAAATGAACGCTGTTTAAAAAGGCTTCCCTGCTCCTCGCGTGTATCACTGGGGCGCGTATATATAAATATAAATACGAGAAGTATTTGTAAAATATTATAGCGATACATTTGCGTCATAATACTGCCCACCACTGCACCAAATGCCTTTTCACTTCCGGTGCGCGCAACCAGCCACGTTGACGAACGGCGACCACATTAATTTGCACGTAGATGCTTAGCTTTTGGCGTCGTTTCCATTGTTGGTGAAACGCTCAAGCACGGCGAGTCGCTCCATTTACGACAGATCTCGGTAAGTATGACCGGGGACGTATTTGGGCCACGCAATCCCATGCATCCTCCGCCTTTTTTCATTTCGGGGTCGCACCGGCTGCGACCACCCGGGTCATTTTGGTCGCTGAGGGGTCAACTTCTCTACCGCCGGCTCGTCTCGAGTCCAAATAAAAGGCGAAAAGTTTAAAAACTGGGCGCCACTCTCTTTTGTGTTAACTACTCTGACTTGGGCAGTCAATCACGACGCAGAAGAATTGGAGCGAGCTGGGAAACACTATTCCCGTGCGTGGGGAGAGGGTGAAAGTTGGTCAACATGGTGTCCGGCGAAATTTTAAACCAGGAACGTGTAACGCGAAACCACCTCCTACTGCCTGTGCATCGAAAGTGGTCACGAATTGGCAAGAGCTGACGTCACGGGAGCCAGCATGTTATGTTGTCGGACGTCGTTATAGTGGCTGGTTGCAGAACTTTCGGCGAAAACCACGAGTGAGCACGAGCCACAGCACGACAGTTGCATGCCTTATCCACCTCTGTTGCACCATTGCCATCAGGATCGTAACAGGCAACAGCATTACACCTTTTCAACGTCGCGAGGCGGAAATCGAGAGACCACGTTCGAGGACACACTAAATACACCAAACGGAGACTGGATCGAGGCACCTCGTGAAACTGACAACTAGACCGCGACGGCGCATTAACCGGATTGGACGACATCCGACTCCAATGGGTCCTGGGCGAGGGGCTAGCACTCCCGTTCTGAGATCGAAACGTGGGCTTCTAGACGCGAAACTGACCCAGTCAGGATGGTAATGATAAAGCAGATTGAAAACTCAACCCCGATGTTTTGGCGACAAAGCAATAACTTCCTAGCGTTCAGAGGTTTAGGGTCGTCGGCCTGAGTTACCCTTTGGAACAAAGACGCAACATGTGAGCATTTAGGCCAAAAGGTGCAAAAGCCTAACCAATGTAAAAAGCAAACTCCCTGCAGAGATAAGCCTCTGCAATGCCACCAGACATTTAACCTTTCCACTTCCATGCTAGGGTATACTCGTTACACGATTTTTGTTTTCTCTCTGCCACTCCCGGCTCAACTTGGGCTCGCATAATTTTTTTTACTCTGTGCCGCAACAGCTACCATTAACTCTTTCGATTTACCAGCATCAGCCTACACCGATGCAGAAAAGTGTGGGACAGTCTCCTTCCAGCATGTGTTCAAAGACAGGCCGCACTCATAAATCGGATACGAAGGTGTGGAGCTAGTGCAGTTAAAGCAAAATCAAGCAGACACAAAGCAAGCCTACTTGTGGGCGTTCCTCAGGCAGGGGAGGGTGGCCACCGCAGCTCATTAGCAAATAACGAATGAAGGCGGCAATGCGGCACGTGTCAGCGCAAACCTCGTTCGGCAGGTCCCAGCGACGAATGCAGCGTTTTGTTTTATGGTACTACCCTTTGGCGGGACATAGGAAATATCTGTTGAGGTGACAGCTGTCTCTGTCTGTCTCCATTCCAAAATGGCGTACCTATGCGGTGTGACCTCACACCTCATGGCAGAGATGAAGAAATATTTATGCTCCAACGATTATGAAAACAAGCAGGTCAGATGAAAAAAAAAAAAAAAAAGGAAGACGTCCAACCAAGCCCTAATTGGGACTATGCTTCGATGCCTACTGGGCTCTTCTGGGCACTGCTCCTCAACTGCCGATGGCAGTTGAGGAGCAGTGCTTCTGTTTTCATCTTTTTTTATGACTGTAAAGGACAACGAAAACTAAAACACTGCCTCAACGGCCATCGCCACAGTCACCCTCGAAAGAAGGAGCCGAGTAGGCATCGAAACATAGGGTTTCAAAGTAAGGCTTGGTTGGATGTCTCCCATTTTTTTATTATTCCGCCCAACCAGACTGATCTCAGTCAAATGTTCACGCTCAAGCAAATTAGAGTTCCGGATCAAAATGATGGCTAGTCGTTGCTGCAAGAAAAGAATGTTTAAAAAGAGCAGCCTCAGCATGCGAGGTGGCACTTTGCGTAGTGCCATACAAGAAATAATGTCCAGGTTGGAGGCACGCACGTTCAAGGCATCAACTAACACCAGACGTGCGTGCACATGAATATACTAAAACCGAAATTCACGTTTGGGAAGTGAAAAAAAAAAAAAAAAATTACGCAAGGTGCGTGTTTTAGAGTCCCACATACAAAAGGGAAAATCCTCCTTGCCATTTCCCCCTCTCCCACTGCTACCTTGACAGGGTAGGGGGGACACTTCTGTTGCTGCATTTAGGGGGTGGATACACCTGGATAAGATCCTGGCTTTTTTAGCCCAAGATGCATCAACGAAGAGTCCCCCACCATATAGTAGTGGGAGAGGGGGAAACAGGAAAGGTGGCAAGGAGGATTTTCTCCCCTGTGGAAAAGCTTCTTGTAGGTCCGGCTTTAGGAAAAAATTCCTGGCAATCGAGTAATTAAGGTACATATACGATAAAATAACAATGTTTGCACAAACTGCATACTTCAAGAGAACTACTGCTAAATTACCCAAGCATCAAGAAGAATGCTGGGGATGTAGGTCTAGATACTGCATGTTCTGGCATCCGCAGCAGTAACTGTTCTAAAGCAAAAGTCTGAAACAGATGGCACCTTGCATGCACTTTCATAAATGCACTATTTTGTTCATTTACCAAATTTTTATCTGGGAAAGGCAAGCACACTCCTACACACAATCCCAGCATTCTCACCGATGCTTGGTTAATTTAGCAATAGGTCCATTACCCTGGTATACTGCTTATTGAAAGATAATAACGCAAGGCAATAAAAGTTTTAGACGTTTGCACTGCAGCATGCATAAAATGCATGCATTTTTTATTAGGAGTTCTATATTTCTATACACCAACTCATGTTTACAAACAAACCGGAGCGCCCCTAGCGGACGCCACCGGAACGCCCCTAGCGGACGCCACCGGAGCGCCCCTAGCAGACGCCACCGTTGCCGCGCAAGCGCAAGTGTGGGCAAGAAGCTCGCCATCGCCCATAAACAAACCATTGAAATGCAATGTTGTCGGCGTCGGTGTAAGTCCCCCTGCCCTTTTTCGCGTTCGAATTGTAGATTCTACATCCTTATGGCAATGTCTGATTACTTAAGCGGGCTCAGCGAAATTACTGAGGCTCGTTACACCACAAAGTGAGGTTTTGCACAAGTTCTAAAATGAGGCACACTTTGGCAGGTTCACCTGCTTCATCCTTGCTGAATCAATGTACTTTTTCCCATCCGTCCAAAGAAGAAGGGCTCGCTCGATTGCGGGGATGTTTTCAATCCAGCAATGGGCAACAAACTTCAGGGGAAATATTGTTTGGCCAGTCACTGCAGAGAAGTCTTCTCGCCTTGCTGGGGAATCTTGAAATAGTGCTTCACAATTGACAAGAGAGTGTCCACTTCCGATTCGCTGGCTCTTGCATCCACCCTCTAAGCACTGTGTACAACGTGTACTGTGTACAATCCAGACACTGCACCCGATAGTTCTGTGCTACTGCAGGCCCCCGAAGAGCTTCAAGTTCACATTCGGTCCGTCCATGGACACTTGGAACAATCTTTGCCAAAGGTAATTGCTCCAGTGCACTCAGGAGTTTCTCTGGGATGTCATCTGCTGTTGCGTGACCCATGTATACGGACGTGTAGTACCTTGTGGCCACCCGTTGTGATGAGTCCCAGTGTCTGACATGAACGTCCATTTGCTTCTGACACAAGTAATCATTTACGGACATGTCAAACAGGATGACGTAATAATTGCAGTTCTAAATGTCCCGTTGCATGAATGATAAAAAAAAAATGGCCCAAGGCCCATGGCACACCACATACGCCTCTCACCAGCCGAAAGCCTTCACAACTTCACACTCCAAGAACATCCTCTTGAACAGGTTGTTTGTTTCCGAGGGCGAGTTGTATGAGTAGTGAGACATAATCCCCTTCAACATCCACAAAATGTCTGCATCCGTCAGTCCGACAATTGTGTTGGGACCGCGGGGAGTGATCGGCCACTCAAGCACGGCGTCATGTAGTTCCTCATGGACCTAGCTGCTGCTGCCGTCTTTATGTTCCCACCTGCTCTGCACTCTTAATTTTGCTTTTTAGTACGAACTTGCCCACTGACGAGATGTCAAATGTCTTCCCTCAAGGTCTGCATATTGTCTGATCCAAGCTTGCTGAGTCCAGCGCAACTCAGTGTCTGTAACTCGGCCACGACCGCTAAAAGCTGCACTAAAACAGCATCGCGCGCAACTACGTCCACCATCATACCTGCCAACCTAGCAACATAAAAATTCGGGAGACCGCCACGCGGGGGGGGGGGGGGGGGGGGGGGGAAACAAGAAGGGGGTTGAAAAATTTTTTTTTTAGTTTGACAAGAAACCCTGTGAAGAGGCACTCTGCGCGAATCACACTGCCTTCGCAGTTGTTTTGAAATAAACTGCCAGTGGTGCCCTGCCCTTCTACGGCACGAGCATGGTTCTGATGCTTTCGTGAAGCATGTGTATCTAGATGTCAAGCTTGCCGCCGTGCGAAGCGATCACACATCACAGGCGCACATGGTACAGAATTCATACTTGTCAGCTTTCCATGAAGCGACAAAGCACGGAAACTCAGTCGCGTATGGTCTTAGCAATACTTGCAAGTACTTCTTGGCTTTTGAAAGTGCCATCGATCATTCCAACAGATCAGTGGTTCCAACTAAACTCGGGGAAACACGAAGAGTAGTTCGGCGTTCAGCACCTCACTCGACGACCTGACAAAGCCAACTGAAGCATAGCGCACCCATGGTCATATAAACCGTGTTCCAAAATGCGCTCTAACTTCAGGAGTAGAGGTTTCATACCTTGGCGTTTGAAAATCTACCCTCGTTTTACGCTACTGCTCCGAGTTGTCACTTGGTAACCCGCCGGAGTAACCTAAACCTACTCTCGAGTAACTTGCAATGACATACGCGTGATGATTACAGCAATAAGGCGTCATAAAAAAGAAATATGGCGGACATTTTTCGGGAGATCTGAGGTCGCGTCCGAACAATCGGGAGATGTGATCGAAATTCGGGAGGCTCCCGGAAAATTCCGGAGAGTTGGCAGGTATGCAATATGTGTAGCGCAAAACAGACGAACAAGCAAACAGTATAGAGAGAACAAGGCGAACGAAGGGCAAGATTGCAAGAGCGAGACCGCTTGCAGAACCACTGTGACTGCAACCATTGTGCCCAGGCGCTTAACATGCATCCGCTAAATGTGCCTAAATTTGCAACATAAAAAAACTTCCCTAACGAAATTTCTAAATTTATTTTAACATACATGTAAAAAGAAAAATTATATTTTACTATTATAAAAAACTTAATTCTTGCAAAAAACAAAACAAAACAAAAAACTGACTGTCATTCAGAAATTCAAGAGCTTTCAAGCACTGCTAAAAATTCCATGACTTTTCAAGGTCTGGAAAATGCCGTTTTCAAAATCAAGGGTTTACAAGGACCCGTGCGAACCCTGTAACAATTCAAAATGTTATAAAAAAAAAAATGGCCCGACATTTATAATCAAATCAAGCTTGAACCGACTGCAATTTTCACTTCAGAAATGCAGCAGCGAGAAATGCACCCGCTAAAACCTCACCCGTGATTCGTTGCCACTTCACCAGAGCACCCCAGGATTGGAGTGCTATATCCTGAATATAAAGATTTCCTTCTGCCTTTAAATTGTCAGTTTTTAAAGGAAAATGTTTGTTACATAACCTGTGATCTGAGAATGTTTTACAACATTAACCAAATGGATCGATGGCTGTTTGAAGGGATTGCATAAATCGATGTGCGAACATATTGAGCTAAGTTTTTTTATTAATTGAGGTGGTCTAAGAATGTGCATTAAAGGGGCCCTGCAATCATATTTAAGCGTATACACCAACTCATGTTTACAAACAAACCGGAGCGCCCCTAGCGGACGCCACCGGCGGCGCCGCGCATGCGCGGTGGATGGTGGGCAAGAAGCCCGCCGTCGCCCATAAACAAACCATTGAATTGCGTTGTTGTCGGCGTCGGCGGGAGTCCCCGTGCTCTTTTTCGCGTTGGAATTGTTGATTCTACGTCCTCCTAACAATGTGCGACTACTTGAGCGGCTTCAGCAAAACTAACGAGGCCAAACTTTGCGTGAATAATGTGACGTGCGGCGATTCATTTCACGTGGACGCCGCAGAAGGGGCGCTAAAGCCTGACTCCCACGATGAAATTCTGCTCGCTATTTTCAGTCGCGACGTCGCTCGGGATGCAAAAGCGTGGACAGTAGCTGAGGTGGTAAACGTCGATACTGAAAACCGCAAGTAGAATCGGGCATTACAAGTCGGTGAGGGCCACAAAGTTTGGTCTACGGGCCGCTTTTGTTTCAACGAGCAGACGACAAAAAACAGACAAGTATGAAAGAGCAGACGAAAGTTCGAACGATCAGGCGGCCGTGTGAATTTGAAGACGCACTGAACCTGTGGGTGGTCCGGACAACTTGGCGGTTTTCTCTCGTTCATGTTGGAACAAAGCAAATACATCTTGCGACCACAAAGTGTTGCCCGCACACGCAATCGTGGTTTTACAGCGTCCGGTTTGCCCTTTTCACGGCTACTATTCACGTTCTCGGACGAACGGAGGGGGCAAAAACACATGAAAACTGATCTTCAAACCTTTCCAGACTCTCTTCGTACAGCCCCCGTCGCAGCATTTTGACGAGAAGGCAGGTTTTTGTCTCGTTTCTTCCAAAAGAACACAGGAACGCATGTCTGGCACGGCGACTTCTGCCCACCGCCCCAGACCGGAAGTGCGTCCGGCGCGCCACCACCGCGGCGTGACGTAGGAGAGTTGAGTTCGTGTATACCTTTTCTGTGGTTTCCACGTCTCTTAGGGTTCGGGCAAGCCAGCGGGCACGGAGAGAGTAACTAAATATCAATGCGTCATATTTTAACAGGACGACGCGGAAACCTCCTCCACCGACGAGGGCGACCCGCGGTACTGAAAGCGCGCAAAATGTGACGTCTTTGGTCCTGGGCTTACTACTGGTCAGAGCCGCTAAAAGCCTCTTTGTAGTCGAAATGCAAAATATAAGTGGCGCGAATCGTTTCAATTACTTATAAAAGTAGTTTTTGTTCAGTATATTAGATCGGAAAAGAAACGAATGCAGTTTATAAAGTGCGGAAACAAGAAATGACTCGCCGACATACCCGCCACCAAGCGGTGGAAAAGGCGGCGCATTATAGAAAGGAGTAGTGGGATCAGGCGCCGACACGGAAAGGTCCCGGATGTATGCGGCAGCGCTGTGGTCGTATGGACAGGAGGATCCGACCGGCTCCGAGAAGCTTTGTCTTGCGGTTTGGCAGTTTCACGGTATAGCAGCGCGAAGCGGCTCTTAATCTGAACTGATCTTTACCCCGTGTTTGCTGTCGTTTGTGGCCAATGAAGTGTCATGCCGAATTAGTGTTTAATCGCGCAACAAATGCAAGGAGAGACGCTTTGGCAGCCCGCTGCATACAGCCTATCCAGAACATGCTTTAGTGGCGCCCTCTCGCACCGTCGACAAGCAGTGCAGCAGCCGTGAGCGCTCGCTGAGCTCACTATCCCTCCTCTAGTTTACGGCCACTCAAGCAACCAAGGACGTCATGAGGGAGGTTATTTTGTAATTGTAAATTTTGTAATTTTAATTTGCCTATAACTTTTAAAATAAAGCGAATTTTGAGAAAAGAAAAGTTTCACTAAGTTACTACGTTCAGTGCGCTCAGGTTCAGTGCTAATTAAAAACCAGTAAAAAAGTCCTCTCAGGAGGTTCTCCACAGGTTTTTTTCATTGTCTCCGATTTGCTTGAAATTTTGCTAAACTAACCAACAAACATTGCTAAAATAGTATCCCAAATATTAGGTCAAAATAGTGTTTTTTTCGCGAAGTTATTGAATTTACAGTTTTGGTCTTCACCATGTTTTTCAAACTGAAAGTCTCTACTGGCAACAACAACAAAGTGACGTCAGTGGAAGGCATGGGTTAAATTTTTGGACTACAGAAGTTGTTCCCGACGGATTTGAAGCAGTTTCATGGTGTCAAATGAGTGCTTTGGAAGCTCGCTCCCGTATCCGCGCTCCAGCACGGAACAAATGATTGGCATGTTCTATTTTTAGACTACTTGCTTGACTGGCAAGCCTGCCTGCCAGTGACGTCACAGCACTGAAAAGTGCGCAAATATTTGAATGTTGGTTTTTGCACCATATTCATTTGCCGATTTCACAATACCTATTATGAATTTCGCGATACTAAATAGCATACCGGAAAGGCTAAGGCCGGGGAGCCAGAAAATATAGTTAGTTGAGGTAGCTCGAAAAATCGGTCGAGTACCCCTTTAAGAGTGTAAAAATTTCACTAAACAGCATCATCTAATGAAAAGAATTTGTTTGCTGCAACGGCTGATAGATGGCGGCACGAAAGATTGCAGGCAGCCGCGACAAGGATTTCCTTCGACCTTGGCAGTAGCAAACGACATTTCTGAACCAGAAGCAAAGAACTTTTTTTTTTCTTTTTGCATAATTGTCAATGCACGCTACATGCTGTCGTCTGCTTTGCACTGTGTGGTTGTTACTGCGTCTCTTTTCTTGTCTCCCAACCTTCACCTGTGCTGTTTTGGGATGTCATTTTCATGATGCACATAGCTCCTAACAACGAGTGAAGCTTGCTTCATTACGGGGAGTGCCAAAAAACGAATGGGATCTGCCAACGTTTTCGAGTGGAGATTCGGTGGCGACCTCCAGGCTCCCCTACAATTCTAAGCCGGGCAAGGCACGCCTAATCGAGGAGGGGAGCCTCCAGAACAAGCCTTCGACAAGAGCGGTGTCATCTTCGAAGCAGACGCTAAATAATCCAGTATTCGGTGCCTTCCCTGCCGACCCTTACCTGTTGACGCAGAAAGCCCTGCCGACATCTATCTGCTGTTGCGCCAATCAAACGTCTTTGGTTAGCACACGGCCGCAGTCAATACATGCCTTGCACCTACGTCACATGATGACGTCGAACACCGGTATCTAGCATGCTGGCGGTTGACTTGACAGCCCTCCGCAGCGAGAGCAATGGTAAACTGCACCGCACTCGGCTGTACCAATTACCCTGTATCCCGAAGATTGTCCGATCGTTTCGCCGGCATGCCCCGCGAGACAGAGTCGCCGTCAAGTGGAAAGTATGAGTGGCAGAAAAGGGACGCGGCCGCAGATTATCCAGTTTGCGGGACGCATTTCATAGCGGCGAACGACGGCACTTTTCTACCGTTGTTTACGTTCGCGCACACCTTTACATTGGCTTTTGCTTGTTCGTGATGTATATGGCCTTCGTTACATAATGCCGTTTCCATGCTTCAAGCGCACCTTCGGGCCTCCCGGCCGCATCTGGGTGAGCGTCGTGCCGCGAGCTCGGCCAGACGGCGATCGGTCGGCGGCAGCCCCCGTGTGCAAGCTCGCCATGCCGCCGGGTCATCGGGCTGTGCTGTCCGCGAGCCGGTAACCTTTCCAAGGACGAAAGTATGCAGGCGAGCCGGTTGGGAAACATCATAGTATAAAACCTGAGACAATGAGGGTTGCCTCGTTTGTTATTTGATTTATCCTTGTCTCAGGGTTAAGATTATGACGGTAACATTGCGTTGTTTACCAGTATTTCACAAAATCGTAACAATTTTTCCATAAGCGACTCCTAGAGCCGCTCGTCAAATTTTGAAGCGCTCAAATAAGCTTTTTTCTTTTTTTGGCGACACGGCAGCCCTTCCCGTCAAAACTTCATTGGCGGCATTTCGAAACTTTCTGCTCGTAGCGCAATCGCACCCCCCCAATGCCGAAAACTTCCGCACATACTGGATAAACGTCATCATTGTAAGCTCAGCACATCTTTCTAAGTTCACGATACCTTTGTTGAAAATATGGTGCATGTTAGCGCATGCCCGGGCCGTTAGCGGCATCCTACGCCTTGGTAAGCGCATCCGCGCGGTGTGAAGTCAACCACCAGTATAGTGCGGGGCCCCGTACTTCCCTAGTGTGACGTCACTTGCACGGTATGTATAGGGATTTCAAGTTCATTTCAAATTTTTTGGTCAGGTTTGTTCAGTGAAATTCTTATACCCTTTATGCACGTTCTCCGGTCATCCCTATGAAAAATCTTAGCTCTATAAGTCCAGAAATTGACTTATGCAGGCTCGTCAAAAAGACATCATTCCCTTTGAGGCACCCTGTAGAATGCCTAGAAAGCTCGACGAGTCATTGAGTGGTGAGAACCACGCCGCAACCTCCTAAGCACTCAAAATTAAGTTCTCCACTGGTACAGTTGACAATGGTGCACAGTGGCGCGCGACAAAAAAAAAATCACACAAGATACGCATTTCACATAAAGCTCAATTCCCAGCACGTAGATGTGGCTGCCCGTGTTCCCCCACGTTGTTGTTTTCGGCTCTTGGAAGGGGCTTGCAATGGCATCTGTCACGCTGCCACACGCAGTACCAGCCAAGCCCATGGGACGAGTTCCGATCAAACGTAAGCAAATTAAAAAAGAAGAAAAACTGCCTAAAATAATTTTGAGGCAAAGTTCGAGATATCCATAAAATCCCTCCCTTCTTTGTTAGTAGCAGAGCCCAGACCTTGGAAGTAACCAACGCCCTCCCCGATTTCATGGCCAGTAAATTCTTTCTGAATGAATAATGGAAGTGGATCCCAAAAATATAGCTTTCAGAAGGTTCGAGTTTCAATCGGTTTTAACGCAATTTTTTGCATTAGGCCTAGCGTTTGACGCGCTTCTACGGAAGAGGTCGCCGCTCAGCAAGCGTTCACTTGCAACCTCGAGAGTTCGCGTCGAACATAGCGAAGTCGAGCAGTAAAATAAGCACGAACTCCGCTTCACTGGTTTTATGGTGGCCGTAATCGACATGTTTCATAAGATTAACAGCACCCGCCAGGACGGTTAAAAAGCAAAATACAAAAAGTTGGGAAGTTAACATCGGAGAGCTCGGCATTACGTTATGAAGGAGCGCTGGATTTGACCGGGGTCTTACCACGTCTTAAATTGGAAGCTGGGGTACGAGTAAATTGAGTAGTAAGAGCTTTAATTAGAGACACAGAACGATAAACCCACTTACAATTCAGTCGTGCTTCCTTCGGCGGGAAAAATGCTATACAGTACTGCTTCGCAGAAACTACAAAAACATGAATATTTAACTAAAACAAAAAAATAACAGTTGTGCTAAAAAAAACTTAATTTATTTATTATTACTAATAAATTAATAATTTAATTAATTGAAATAGCTAAAGGTATGTCACGTGATCACGACTGCTGCGCTTGATTCTTCTCGCAGTCACCCGCTTGCTTCACTTCAGTCCCTTTGTTACTTGAACGGTCGGTGGTTGTAGACGCGCTTGTCTGCAAGGAAACATGGGAGCACAAGATGTAAGTTGTTTGTCGGCGAAACTTTCCGGTATTTAGGGATTAGTGCGTAGTGCTAAGCCCAGAAAATCTCGCCCTCCCTTTTTTTTTGGATTCAACGAGCTAGAAGAGTTTATTTTTGCCGGTCCCCTGGCCGGCACGCTTTACCCCAATGTCTCGATGGCATTGTAGTCGCCGGAGTCTTTTCCTAATATGTAACTAAATGCGTAAGAGCTGCCGAATACGACTGAGTTAACGCGCACCGAATGTAATTAAAATCTGCACAAACTGCGCATCTCGCTTCCCTAGTCCTAGTGCGCAGTGTTCGAATCGTCAAAATGGCGCCAGACGCTTGCGCGTGTACCGGCCATCGTTTGGTGTGATGTGCGTCATGCTGTTAAAAGGGCGTAGTTTCTTACCAAACATGTTCGCTTTTCCGGCTTCTACAGTATGAATTAGGACAAGCATTCTTTGCCTCTACATTTTTTTTTTTTAGGTTCCTAGAATGTGCAATTTTTGTGCCTCGCCATTAGGCTTAAAGTTGCTTGCGCAATCGGCGTATTTGTTAGATGATAGAAAGACAACTTTTTTTTACCCTACTACTTTTTGCTCTCGTTTTCCTAGAATAAGCACGCCGTTTACGCATTACGTGGCTGACCAAGATTGGGCTTCATGGCCCAGGACGTTATTCGAATTACCTCTGTAGCACTAACCTCGCCGGGTGAAGAGCCATTAAGGTCTAGCGACGTGGCGTCGTCCATGTTTGCCCTTTTATGGGAATATCCGTTGCGGCGGCGCGTGCCCATGTGATGTGCTGCCGCACTCTGCGAACCGCTCTCTACGACCGGCTCTTGTCCGAGTGAACTCGCTTTGAGCAATGCCGTGATAGAAGATTGCACTAGAGGGGTAACCATGCATTTTTTTCGTGGGACGGGTGGCTGAGGTGGCAGGTCTTTCCCTGGGGGGGGGGATTTTTTTTTTTTTTTTATGTACGCGTATATTATAGTCTGCTGTATTTCAGGAGGGGGGCGGGGGGAATTCTTTCTGGCTAAGCCACGGCGATATTAGCGGCAAGATGTTTTGGTAGCGCCCTCCTATGGTTTCCTCTCGTGACGTCCTTACCTTGCAAACAATAAGTTCGATGGTGTGTGTAATTAGCATGGTGGAAGCTTAAAATCATTGCGCTCTGAAACCAACACCTTCAAAATTACAACCTTTGCTGACGTCATAGTCAGTATTCGGCCAATCGTGGAAGGCCGACCACAGCGACTTTTAATCATGCACGTCGCCGATAGCCATCTGCGCAGCTACCAAGATGGGTGGTTCTGCGCGGCAGAGCAACCAGACCGGAGTGTGAATGTCA
Organism: Ixodes scapularis; assembly: GCF_016920785.2. NCBI lineage: Eukaryota > Metazoa > Arthropoda > Arachnida > Ixodida > Ixodidae > Ixodes > Ixodes scapularis. Next base: position 248,209,396 of record NW_024609835.1, read on the forward strand.
ACGTGCCAGAGTCAAGTGTTGTGCAATGCCAACTGGCGAAAATTAGATGTGTGTTATTTCGTCGAGGCGCAAACATTTCTCAGGCATGAAGCACCGCTTGAATCTAGTCTACTTGGAGTTTTGTATGAACAACGTGGAAAACTTTTTTTCTTAATGTGAAAACTGCTATAGGTCTCAAGTTTTCAAGGTGTTACTGCCTAGTTTCTCGTCCAGTCCTGCCACGTTAGCTGTATTTAGAGCATGTTGCAGGTTGTCAAGTAGAGGAGTCTATTGTCGTTTGAGCTATAAGAAGGGTTGTAGGGATCGTATGAGTGAGACTCATTGCCGTGCCAAAGGTTATTGGTAATTGGATGCGAGCTGTGCTAGTGAAATGGTGCAGCCAGTCGAGACTGCGTGCAAGCCGGTGGGTTCCTGTGAGGGTTCCGACGGTGTGTGTGGTCTCTGCAGGGAGAGAGTGAGCCGGAGCAGTTCCGCAAGCTGTTCATTGGCGGCCTGGACTACAAGACGACTGAGGATAGCCTCAAGGGCCACTTTGAGCAGTGGGGGGAGGTGGTCGACTGCGTGGTGATGCGGGACCCCTCCACCAAGAAGTCTCGGGGCTTCGGTTTCATCACATTTCGCCGGGCACAGATGGTGGATGACGCACAGGCGGCCAGACCCCACAAGGCAAGTGGGGTACCTCTTTCCAGGAAAGGGTGTAGATGGTTTCAGGAAGGCTGAGAGATCGGAGCATCCCGTGGCTCGTTGACACCAGTCTTTATGTGACCGTTCCGTACAAATGACAAAGAATGTTGCATGAACCCAATTCTCACCATTTCTACCTCGATACCCTCTTCTATTAATATGGCCACCACATATTGACAAAAAAACCTTAGGGTATGGGTGGATGCTAGGGGTGTTTTGGACGCCACATGGTTCGTGACCAGTACTTGTCACGTCTGCTGGTGCTTGGAGCAGCACCTTTGTTTTCGATTGGGGGATCTTAAATAAGAGGGCCGATGGGGGCTGTGTGTGCAGGTGGACGGACGGGAGGTGGAGCCCAAGCGGGCAGTGCCCCGTGAGGAGGCCGGGCGTCCGGAGGCTCAGGCCACGGTCAAGAAAGTGTTTGTTGGGGGCCTGAAGGACGACGTGGACGAGTCGGACCTGCGCGACTACTTCGCCCAATTTGGCAACATCCTGTCGGTCAACCTGGTCACCGAGAAGGAGACCGGCCGCAAGAGGGGCTTTGCCTTTGTTGAGTACGACGACTACGACCCCGTGGACAAGATTGTCCGTGAGTGTCCTGGAGTGGAACATGGTTTTGTATCTCGTTCGTACGAAGGGCCTCTATAGGAAATTAATGGTGTTTTTCTCGAGTTTTTGCTTTGAAGCAGTGTAGGATAACTTCTAGTTAATATTTTGAGAGCGAAGGTAGTTTTCGAATTGCGCCTAATTCCTAACGTGTTGCGGCCAATTTCTCTAAATATCATCTTTTGGGGCTGTGTGATAAGGAACCAGTCTTCTGCGTAGGACAACCTAATTGCTGGGGGGGGCATTGTGTGGACCTGGAGTGTTCCCTTACCGAGGCTGCCTGGTGGTACTTGCAGTGAAGCGTCATCACATGCTGAAGGGCAAGCGGACAGAGGTGAAGAAGGCCCTCTCGAAGCAGGAGATGGAGAACCTGAAGAAAGACAAGCGGCCGTCGTTCCGCGGTGGCGGAGGCCGAGGCGGCAGAGACTGGGAAGGAGGCTACGGTGGTGGCGGCTACGGATCCGGTGGCGGCGGCTACGGAGGCGGTGGCTACGGATCCGGGGGAGGGGGCTATGGCGGAGGAGGAAACTGGAACCAAGGTGGCGGTGGTTACGGCGGAGATGGCTACGGCTCCGGTTTTAACCAAGGTGGCTGGGGAGGAGGCGGAGGAGACTTTGGCTCCGGTTATGGAAACAGCTACGGGGGCGGACCCATGCGCGGAGGCCCTGGTGGATACAACCAGCGTGGCTCTGGGCCTTACGGTGAGTCTGTGGGTTAAGGTTGCCACTCCACTGCCTGTTGGAGATGAGCTAGGACTGGGTTTGCTTACGGCTTGCCTCATTTAATATTTGCCAAGCTATGCGGATGGTTACTCTTCCAATTGGCAGTGAAAGTGAGGTAAAATTATACCCTCGTTTGGCTTGGTTACTGTTCCAATTGTTAGTGGAGGAGAGGTAAAATTAAATCTTAGTTTGTTTTTGGATAGCCATACCCTTTGGGCTTCCTGCCAGTAGCTTTGGCACCATTGGCAGGGCTACTGGTATGGGGGAGGGGGGTTAATTAGGTTTGTTAGCTTAGAGCTTTTGGAACTAAAACCCAGATTGTGCATTAATTAAAAGATTGCCAGTGCCGCTATTGTGCACACTATATTGCGACGAGCAGTTTTGCATTCTGGCAGGAGCAGTGCCTGAGCGAAATGGACTTCTCTCGCAGGCAACGGGAGCTCAGGCGGCGGCTACCGGAGATAAGCGGCCATGCAGCAGCACATTGGGGGTGAGTGCCTGGTGGGAGGCCTTGCCTGGGCCAGTGTGTTGAGTGCCATTTTTCCGCCTGCAGGGCAGCCAGACAGGTTGAGGTGCAGAACAGGGCAGGGACGCCAGGGCTAGGCAGCTGAGGCTTGGCTAGGCCGTTGGAGCTAGCTAGGCACTGGTTTCCCCGCACTGCTCGGGCGCATCGGCCAGGAAGGAAGGACAGACTAGCCGTGCCGGCTGCTTCCCACGAAGGCTGCCCCCAGCCCCTCATACGCCACAGCATTTCTTAACAAACGCCTCATTGTCATGTATACACCTTTGTCCTCTCACTATGGAAGCGCCTCCCCCATCTCCTCGTGGCCAGTCGCTATGTCGAGGCACCTCTTAGATGTACCGCGAGTGATCGTCTGGGTAAATAAAGTGCGTTCAGGATGTCCTCCGTGGCAAAGGCGTTGTCAGTTACTGTCGGCAGTGCCGGGGCAGCCTTGCGGGCTCCCCGCGTCGGCGGCGGCAGCAGTCAAGACGTATCGAGGACGTATGCTAGGCCAGAGGAAGGCCTCGGGCAGGCGCATCTCTATGCCAGGTAATGTCGGGTCTGCAGATCCAAGTGCCTGGGACCCCAGGTTGGGACCCCAGTCTGGCCGGCCCCCCTTCTCTTAGGGCAGTGTCAGGCTGATGGGGGCCGCACAGGAGAGCAGGCTTGTGTAGCTTCGTGTGGGCAGGCAGATGGCCCCACTGTAGGTAAGCAACAGGTCACTCAGCTACTCTTGTCTCGTGTGGGCAGAGATGAGGGGGGTGCATGCTCGTCTTTGGGCCTGGCTCTTGGGTTTCCTTTGGAGGCTGGGGGACGGTGGAGTGGCCCTGTGTCTGGTGCTCCCCCATTTGAATTCCCAAGGTCTGTGGCAATATTCAATTGCAGTCTCATTGGCCACCTGTATCCGATTTTTTTGTTGCATTGCTGTACCCTAGAACTGGTGGCTCCTCATGTCAGCTTGGGCGACATGCACAGTGATAAAATTCTGTTTTAGTTTGCTGCAGCCATTGCTGGGGTGGCACTACTGCAAGGTCTGACCCATCTTCAAATTGATTGTTGCTGCACAAGGTGGGATTGTGCAGAGGTCTGCCCGAGCATAATCTCGGTGGCTTCCTGTATTCAATATGGCTCACCTTGCAGAATATAGATTTCGTTGGATGATGGCTCCCTCCAATACATACCGGAGCAAAGACATCCTCGCGTTTAACCGTTTTGGAGTTTGTTGTAGTGTGGACTAGGCCCAGGGCTCGTCCACTTGTCGCTACTGTGGTAATTTCGGAGTATTTTGATACGCATCATTAACCTGCATGCTGCAGGAACCCCTGTAAAGTTGGCTCCATGGACCACGAACATATTTGGGCTGCAGCAGTTTAAGTAAACTAGACTACTCTGCCGTCCCCTAGCCAACGAGACATCCTAAATAAAGCTTTTGGTGTCTGTAGTTGTGCAAGTGCCCAGTTGTGTGGGGACTTCGGATCCACCATTTACTTTGGCTTTGCAGAATCCGCTGCCAGCATTAGACTTCTGTGGTGACTGTCGAGGTGCCCACCAAGATCACCACTAGGTATGTAGGCTGGCCCGTGCACTGCATCCAGCAAAAGTAGCTCTAAGGTTCATGTACAGTCGCCATTTTGTGCCATGGAAAGATGGAGTTGTCATGAGTTACCAACCACTTTCGAGTGTTTTGGTCATCTTTGTATCCCTTGTTCACTAGTTGGGAAGGCATGTACCAGGGTTGCACAGGTCCCTGGCTTCAAAGAAGCAGCGGTATTTTGGGCTCTATAGACTCTTATTGAAGAGAAACAATGAGCAAAAAAGAACTTTCGTGGAGAAATTATGGAACTGTCGTAAGCTGCTTTAAAAACCCTGTTTTTGTAATATACAAACTCTGCGTAGCATGCCACCTTCTGCAAAGGTGGACTTTGCTGTTGGGGAAGGAAATGTCTGGTGAGGGCTGTGATGTTTGCTCTGCTGAATATGTGCCCTTTGTGCAGCCTCGGGCCCAGGCAGGGGCTGGAACCCCCTGCCAAGTGCGGCATCCGAACCTTGGTCATCTCTTTGGTTGTCTTCTCCTCCAGATTCAGGAGCCTCTGGAGAGTTCTGACATGCAGTAAAGGCTTTTGGCTCACGTGTGGGTGGTTTGTCCTGCTTGGCATTGAGCTACTGTGTTTTGGGAAGTGGCTGTGGTTGAAAGGTGTTGCAGCGCGTCTGGGGGGGAGTATTTTTTGAATGTGCATTTTTCTTAACTTTCGCTGTGCCCTGAAGGTGATTAACAGGCAGACGTTAGCTTTAAATTTAGATTTCTTGTGCCTCCTATGAAAGATTGGTTTATGAGGTGATGCTGCAACATAGTCCACATCTAGGTTGGCAAACGAGGGCTGGAATTGTTTCCGTACCCTCTTAAAGGGGCCACTAAGAATTGCTTCCCAATGGAAGTCTGCAGATAAATAATGAACGGTTCATTTCCTCAAGTCTGACAATACATGGCTAACGTTAATCATAGACACGCGCCGAGATTGGCAAAGTAGAAAACATGCAGAACACACTTGATCAGCGCAGTCATTGGGCACGTGCCCCTACCTGAATGTCTACCGAGGCATTTATTGTTGAGAGCGCAAGTCTACTGCTCGCCGAGTTCTTGCATTCAATCTGTGAGGTGCACTCTACTCGTCTGATGGGTGGTTTTGATCCTACAAATTTGCGGCGGCAAACTTTGCAAGGGCGAGGCTCCCCACTGTCCGTGCGGTTCTTTTCGTCCCTTGTCCCTATCCCCGGTTTTGGGTTTACGCTGCTCAAATGGCCCCCTTTTATGCTCACAATTTCATAGCGAAAAGCTTCTGTGAAGTGAATATTTAAACCCAATATTCCATTGCTCCCACCTCTTCTCCCCTGTGAGGGAGCCGCCAAGTTTCCTCTGGTCTATCCTAATGATTCATTCGGGGCTGGGGTTAAAACTCCCAATTTCTCCTTGTCCCTCATGTCCCCCAGCTGTGCTAGTAGGGGCCCAGCAAGGACACTTTTTACCAATTTTTAATTTGCACCGAACCTGAACGTAATATTGTAATGAAACTTTTTTTTTCTCGAATTTCACTTTATTTGAAAAGTTGTAGGCAAATTAGAATTGCAAAAACAAGCAAAAAAATAACCTTCATGGTGTCCTTGGTTGCCTGAGTGGCCGTGAACTACTGAAGAGGGGTAGTGAGCTTGGCGAGCGGCCGCAGCTGCTGCACTTATGTCACGGCTCGAGAGGGCGCCACTAAAGCATGCTCCGGCAAGGCTGTATGAAGCGGGCAGTCTGAGCCAACGTTACTGGAGCAAGCTCAGTTTCACTGCAAACGTGGGCTCGGTGGCGGTTATGAGAACTAGCAGCGCTGCGGTCGAGTCTTGCTTCCGGATTGTCTAGCCGGCCAAGCTTGAGCTCTGGTGAGTTGGCAATTCATACCAGCACTTCACGGCACAAGGAAACAGATTTAACAAAAATAAATTTCAAACACTCGGAAGAGAGAACGCTCGCAATGCACTGACTGACCTCTGTGGTGTATTGCACTTCATTCTTCACCTTTTTTGCTTTTTGCTATTATACACATGGAAGCTCTCAAGGCAGCGGTAGCAGACAACGCGCAAGACAGGAAAGCATGATCCGACTGTAGCGCCGCTAGTTCTCATGATTGCCACCTGAGCTACTCGCCTCTGCAGACGAGAATAAGGAGTGGCGAAACAGCTTGCTCCAGTAACGTTGGTCAGGGCAGCTCGCTTTGCATTTGCTGCGCGATTAAACACTAATTCGGCATGACACTTTACTGGCCACAAACAACAGCCGACACAGGGTATAGATAGTTTGGAACGAGAGCCACTTCACACTGCCATACCATCAAAAGGCCAAGCCGCAAGCCAAAGCTCCTCGCCGAAGGCCGCTGGGATCCGCGAGGATCCTCCAGTCCATACGACCGCAGCGCCGCCACATACATCTGGGACCTTTCTGTGCTCGCCGCTCGTCGGTGCCTGATACCATAGAGTTATAATGTACGCTAGAGGTTCAACTGGCGCTAGTGTCTATGCGACTTCCGTGACGCAAATTGAAGCAGACAGCAACCAGTCTACTTTTGCGGTGCTCCTGTGCATTCCTATGGGAAAACGCGCATGCATTTTTCCTCTTCGCCGGAAAATAACACGGACCACTTTGGTTATTTAGGTCGTACCGAATTGTATGAACCTTGATTAACACTGAAAGTGTAATTGCTTTAGTTAGCGCATTTTTCTTCATCAGTGAACGATGTTTAACTTTGCTACATTTCAGTCCCAAACGTGTGTTCCGCAGCAGGTGTGTAAAAACAAGCGACGATTCAAAGCAAAATTACAATCGAAACGAATATAGAGTGGGTTCAAGGCTCGCCAGCATTCCGGTGACGATTGTATATTGATAATATGCCAGTCCTGTCACTATATGAAAATGATCCCGTCGTGCATGAGCGGATAAAAACCTTCAAAACGTAGATAATAAAGTCCGTGGGCTATGAAAGGTGTCTCTTCGTATTGTTTTCTCTGCCGGGCAGCTTTTATCGCGCACTTGTTCTAAAAGATATCGAGCGCGCGGGTGATATTTTGAACGTAGAACAAGCAGCTTCGCTCAGGGCAGAAAGAATAAAGCGGTACTTACTTATTTAAAATCGGAGTAGATTACGTGGCCTTCAATTTATTTTGATCGTACATGCACTGCGAGTTACTGATCCAGTGTTACTGCGCAGTTCTTGCCGCCGCTCTTGATTTTCCACATGTCCTTTGTTCGTTTGACATGTATATCCCCCATGCTGTAAATCGCCGACGCCGTGTTCGCGCTAACAGTGTCCGACGGTGCACATAAATACACGTACGAAGCCGCTTTAGCGCAGTTTTTAATGCGATGAATTCGAAAGAAAAATGCCGTAACTGACCAATTATTCCGTCGGCCTGACTGAGAAATGTTTCAAGCTACCTAGCACGTACAAATTCTTTGGGATATTTGCTCTTATCACCGAGCGCAGGGAGAAAATGCACTCACTTTTTCCCATAGAAATGCATTACCGGAAGTCAGTTTTCGACTGGTTGCTGTCTGCTTCAATTTGCGTCAGCACACTAGCGCCACTTGAACCTCTAGCGTACATTATAATACCTCTATGCCTGATACCACTACACCTTTCTAGTATGCAACGCCTTTTCCACTGCTTGGTGGCGGATATGTCAGCAGGTCATTTCTTGTTTCCATACTTTCTAAACTGCATGTTTTTTTTTTTCTGATCCAAAATGGTGAACAAAACCTGCTTTTATAAATAACTGAAATGATTCATGCCACTAATATTTTGTATTTCGACTAAAAAGAAGCTTTTAGCAGCTCTGACCAGTAGCAAGTTCAGGACAAAAGACATCGCAAATCGCGTGCTTTCGGCACCGTGGGACGCTCCTGTAGGTGGAGGAGGTTTCTGCGTCGTCCGGGTAAATATGACTGTATAAACAACTAACTACTAATTTGTTTGTTTTTGACGCACTGATATTTAGTTACTCTCTCCATGCCCGCTGGCTTGCCCAAACCCCAAGGGACATGGAAACCGCAGAAAAGGTAGACGCTTAAGTATGATTGCAGGGCCCCTTCAAGGTGTATTCACATGGGATGCTTTTTGGGGAGGGATGTGCGTAATGTCTGATGAACGGGGCTCCCTCCCCACTCGAGCATTCACATGAACAGTGGGGAGCTGAGAGGGACGTCGAGATCTAGCAGTTGCACTCTTGATCATTGCAGTCATTAGGTCGCTCTGACAAGAGTAGAAACATGGAGGTGTACATGAAACTTAAGTACACAATTATGGCAGCAGTACTGTTAGATCCATAGAATAACAAACTGCTTCCCTTTCAAAGAAAGATGCATTGCCTCCCGAGTCCTCTTCTAGGCGTCCTCAAGATCGTCCTGCAAGCCGTCCTAGACTGGCTTTCGCCTTCCTGCACCATAAGCACTCGTAAGAGTACTCATGTAATTTTTGCGCACATAGTATTTGGGTCGTCAAATTTGGCCCTATAAGTTACTGTGTTCTTAATCCCGTCCCTGCCCCAAATAGAAGAATCGGTTTTTTCTCGTGGAATGCTTTTGAATTATTGAGTGATCCTTCCTTCTTTATTTCTTGGTTTTGTGACCTATATATTGCTAAAGCTGACTTTCCTTGCATTTTCTCCTCCCATCTCTGCCTCCTTAACTGTCTTTCACTGAATGTTTGCTACCCCCCAATGTCCGTCTGCAGGAATTTTATCGTAAGCTTTCACATCCATTTGGTTCATTTTGTGTTGAGACTCCTGGTGTACAGCTATTTATAGATTTTATGCACCCACCACAAGTCCTTCATGTCTTGGTCTTTGGTCAAAATTAATTTTGCCCTTCTCCCAAACGGCCAGTCCATATTACCCTGCACTCCCTCGTTGGAAATGTTCCCATGTGCTCCTAGAGCCATCTTGCAGAGACTCCTTTGCCCTATCTCCCAGTCTCGCCTGAACTTCAAACCTCATGCACAAGACTGCTTTGCAAAAGGTCAATCCTGATACCATTCCTCCATACTCCCTGCACTACCTTATATCTCTTGAAGCACCATAGCACCTTGTTCGTAATGGCCGAATTCCCTTTACCTTTAGCAATTTGGTTTCTCATATTCTTCTAGGTATTTCTTTCCTTTGTTGATTCACACTCCCAGATGTGTGTGCTTGTCAACCTTATCCGTCCTCTTCCCGCACAGATTCCAATCAATTTCTGCAACTCGACCCAATTACCTGTTAAGAGTGTACAATGTCATCTGCATACTTTATGCCTGGCAATTTCTGCCTCACTATTTCCCCAATGTTGGTTTTCCCTTCTTTAATTGTGCAAAGTTGCCAACTTTGTGATGGAGTGGCATTTGACATTTTGCAGCAGGTCCTGTAACAGGCAAAACAGTCGCTTGAAAGAGTTGCTGATCCTTTTGGAGCAATGGCAACATCCGTTAGTCACAGTGTCACGCAGCTGCTGACCGCCTCGCTGTTGCCATGGTTACCATGCTGAGACACACTGTTGCCGGGTTTTCTGCAAGGGGTCTATTGTAGGGTGTCGCAAACTTTTGTCGAACCAGATTTTTTGGTCGAACTTTCGGGGTTCGACTGGGTCGAACCGGTTCGACGAACCTTCGAACTTTTCACCAGATTCGTCCGGTTCGACTTTGTGGACAGAGTGGCCAGACCTTGATACAAGCACGTCTAGGTTTGGAGAATTTCTTTTTTTATGTAAAGGGTTATTTTATTCTGTGAACAGCTGCAATTAAAAGAAACTAAATCTATTCACTGAAGAAGTTAATGACTTAAATTTTAGTACTGTATTGACTGAAATAGCCGATCAGCGCTGCACTTAATTCATCTTTTAGCCATTACCATCCAATCCGAAGCCAACTGGCCAGCCTGTCGCGCATGCGCACACGAGTCGAACCTCAATACAAGGTTCGACGAACTTTCCACTAAAAGTTCGAAAAAGTCGAACCTGGTCGAACTCGAACCGCGGCCGGTTCGCGACACCCCTAGTCTATTGTGGATATTTTTTATTATTTTCGATGAGGCACACAGAAGTGCTCATTAAAGGGCGTACAGAAGTGACTGTTTTGCCTTTGTCTGGTGAACTTGCCTTTTTTTTTTTGTGAATGTATGAACATGAATGAGTGTTAAGGAACTGTATCCTCATTCCCCCTTGCAATAATGCCTCTCAATGCTGCTTCATCATTGCACATAAGCAAGGAAATGAGTGAAAACATTGGATATAAACTGTTTGAATAAATTATTACTTTGGTTCGGTGAAGTCGATGTAATTTATTTCTTACATCTCAGTCTTGGCCTCTGGAACATCTTTGCACATCAATAGCTGCTTACCACTGGGATTCCTTGACTTGTTGAGGCACAAAGACACGGCATACCTCGGGTGCCTAAAATATGAAAGAAGCAATGGAAGGTTAATTGCAAATTACTCCAGATGCTGATAGCATGGTATGCAGATGATTAGAACATTGTTATTTTGCTCAGTATGTAGAAATGCAGTATAGTATATCTATACTTTGAAATATAAAAATGCAGTACAGTATATCTATACCTTGGAAACATTAATGACCTAGCTCAGATCTGGATAGTGAGCAGATTGTATTACTTTATCATAATACTTTGTATATATTAGCCTATTGTATGGATACATTGCTTGTCACTTGTATAGCACAAAGCTTTGCTCCATTGTGGCCTGGAGAAGGAACTGCACAGCCAGCGGGTGGGTGGGTACCTGTAAGGCTGCCTGTCAGTCGAGCTGCCCTAGATCAGCGCATGCCAAAGCAGTTACCTGGGGTCCCGCCTCCACAGGGGTGACCAGGTTTTGTGTGGTTCTCCCCTACAACAAACATACATAATGTGTATTACAGACAGAAATGCGCATTGAGGGATGAAGCTAGCTAGTCACCTCGAAGCCTTGCTCCACTGGGGCCTGCAACTGCACAGCCAGCAGGAGGGTGGTCTCCTATAAGGCTGTCTGTCAGTCGAGCTACCCTAGTTCAGCGTATGCCAAAGCAGTTACCTGGTGTCCCACCTCCACAGTGGTGACCAGGTTTTCTGTGGTTCTCCCCTACAACAAACATACATATTGTGTACAGCCTGACTTAGGGACATAACTGTACATTGAGGGCTGAACTAAATAAGCTAGTCACCTTGAAGCCTTGCTCCATTGGGCCCTGCACGGCCAGGGGTTGGGGGGGTTCCTGCAAGAATTCAATTGCACCTATGATAAGTAACCATCTGTGTCAATACTCGAGTGCTGAAATGATTGCTTTTAGGGGATTATCTGGAATTCTCATTTTTGGGGTTATCAAAAATTTCGGGGAGGGGGTGGGCGTTTGGGTTTATAACTCTGTGTACTTTGCACAGGAAATTCTGAGGAGTATTACACCCAACAATTGTGAGGTCTGTTAAGGGTGTTGTTGGGTGTATATGTATAACTATTTTGTTTGCTTTCGTGCGACTACGAAAATTCCTAGCAGTCTGCATAAACTCTTTTACATAAAAACACCACATGTATCGGTTTTCGAAGTTACTTTTTTAGTAAAATATCCATAGTTGACTATGCGGAGGGCAAGTTCGTCTGCTTCTTGCGCAGGGGGTAGCGGTGACGTCAGAACGCCGAGCCCTGCTTGGCTGATCGCGACCCCTATCTGAGCGTCGTCTGCGTCTGCCTTACCTTTCCTGCGACTTTCGAAAGTGCAGAGGCCAGACGCCAGGTTCACAAAACGATCTTACGCCAAAAATATGCATAAGACAAAACTTGAGAACAAATTTGTATTCATGAAAGTAAATTTTCGTAAGTTTTGCTTTTGCGCAGGTTACGACGAAATCCTACGACAGCTCCGAAGCTGTCTTACGCACTTCTTATAATCAAATCAGCATGGCCGACAGCGTCGCGGTCGCGACGACCAACGGACGTTTATTTTTCTACGTGCGCTTCTCACACGTCCCGACTTCAAGCAGCAAGAAAAAAGTGAAAAGTACTTGAAACGGATCACGACGAACAAGAACGCTGGATCCACAAATACCCGGGAAAAGCTCCAACGGCCACGATTCCACTGACAACGACCAAGCGAGTTCGGCAGATAGGCCTAGCAGGCACTCCGACTCGGCGACCGTCTGCCCATGACCGGCTGGTGTGCTGAATGGAATATGCCCGCTCGACCCTTGTGAATCCTTCCCATCTTATACTTTGATCGCTGACCTCAATTTTAGATTAAGAGGTCAATCTCTTCCTCTTGTCATCTCCTTGTTTTTCGAGGCAACGGTGACTCTCGTCGGCGAAAAAGCGGTGAATCTCCGACAGATGCAGGAAAGGTAAAGCAGCCATCGCTTTGACTAGCAGACGTAAAGCAGACGACGTTAACTGCGCCAACCTGCCGACGCCGTAAAAGAGTGAGGAGTCTCGCCGCACATGAAAGGAGGGAAAAAGTATTTGGGAGGGAACTTGCGGACGCTGACGCGCTCACTCTCGGTCTTAGCAAACAAAGCTCGGCGCCTCGGGACAATTCACCAGTGAGTCCTTTGACTTCCCTCCTTGATGCGCGTCTGCTAGTTGTTAGACAAAAATAACGTACCGCTCGAGTTATTTCGTTTGCCCTCTCTGAAAGGCGAAGTCGAGCTCGCTCGACATTCGAAAGTAGCAGAAAAAGTAAGACAGACGCAGACGACGTTGCAAAGGAGCAGACGACGCTCAGATAGGGGGTCGCGATCAGCCAATCAAGGCTCGGCGTTCTGACGTCACCGCTACTTCCTTTCTCATGCGCAGAAGACGAAAATGAGCCCACTTGCGAGGCGTATTATTTTGGTTCCTTTACGCACTGAATACATACCTTGTGCAAATGAAATGATGGAATTGCGTGTTTACATAAATGAGTGCGTCCTTTCAAGGTTTGCTCTAAGTTTTCAGGGTGGAAATGCTTGGAGCACACTCTGCCATCCTTTGAAGGCTCCCAGCCATCCTCTTTCCCTAGAGCCTTGACCCATTCTGCTCGAACTCGGGGATCTCTTGGAAAGCTGTAAATAGATTATTACTTATGCTAAACCAACTTTGTGAGATTTCATTTCCTCTATGCATTCTTAATATTTTGCTCATTAGGTCAGCTATGATGGAGGCTTAACTTCCGCAAACGTTCCCCTTCATTGTGCCTGTTTTACACCGTAGAAGTGGTACTTCGATCCAGGCAATAAGTAGGAATAACCACCAGCACTGCTCAATGACGTCACATATATACTACCTTGAAAAGAGAAAAAAATATATAACTTCGATGGCATTATCATTTTTCACAGTTACGGCCTGGTATTCTTCGAGCTAGCTCAGACCTCACTCCTTTCTAAATCAAATTAATCTGGGTATCATATCCCACGTGGATGTGGTTACCAAAATGAAATGCTATTCACTATGACAATAAATATTGAACCCAATTGTTTTCACAGCCATAAAAACTGGCAGACACATGGGAATATTTGTAGTATATGTATCCGGAAGATCGCCGAGCGGAAATAATTATTGCATGTAGCCTATGTTCAGACGAATATAGTCTACTTGAGGAAATTTGCAGTTTTTGATTGGACAAAACCAACTAGAAACTTTTAAATTCAATACACAGCATTTATCGGCGAGGGTACGCGCGCCTTGCCGATAAATAAATACAACGGTGAGCGCTTTACTGGCTTTACCGCGCGGGAAACCAGAAACCGCACGTTCGGTCTATCGCTCACTACAGCGCGAAATAGGAGAATGACAGCTTACCTGTGGTACGAGACCTTTTCCGTTGACAACGAACGTGAAGAACAGCATGTCACACAGCAGCTCGGCATAGCAAGCGCTCTAACAGCAAGTTCACAGCCGTGCTGGCCGTGCAGCGGAGCTCAGCTGGAGCAGCGCTCCTCCACCAACCCGCCGAACCCGCTACGATACCCGAAACTCCACCGGAGACCTCCCCCCCATACTCCACCCTCCACCCCCCCCCCCCCCCCCCCCCCCCCCCTTTCTTCATACTACATAACAACTGCGGCTCTCTGTACTGTGGTGTGTGTGTGTGTGTGTGGTAAAAGATTTTTTATATATTTTTTTTGTTCTTTTGACGCCATTAAAAAAAAAAAAAATCCAACATAATAAAACCAGGAGACGTCATTTTTTTTTTGTGTGTGTGTCTCTGTCTCTCTCTCTCTATTTCTTTCTTTCTTTTGTGGGGCACCCTGTACATATAATACTGGCAACCAGTAATCGCAACATTATTTGAGTCACGAACGTGGATGAAGACTACATGGTTGATGTTTGTTTTCCAGCATGTCTGCCTCATGCTGACATTTCATAATTTTTTAAGAGGCTGCAAGCATAGAGCTGTGGGATATCAGATTTGTATTGTGAATCGCATATGAATGTTTTTGCATGAATATTTTAATAAATCCCAGCTGAAAATTTTTGTTGAAAAGTTTTCTTAGTAGTGAAACGTTTCACAAGAAAAAGCCCTATAAGAAGATAAGTTGGGTTAAGCACAATGTAACATGGCAATAAGCGAAGCAACGACTACCTTATTTATTTGAATATGGCTCGAGGTTTCTTTTCTTTAGCTCTGTCCTTTAAATTTAGTGTTCAATCTACAGCCGTAACCAAAGAAGTCTGAGCTACAATAGTGATCAAGCTTTCCAAAACCTTCGAGCCATCTGAGATGCTCTTTTTGCACAGCAGCTTCTCCTGACCCATTGGTTCGAAGCAGTGAGATCTAATATACCTAAATACCTAATATACAAGGAACTCCAATACCTTAAAACAGTACAAGTGTGTTGCAAAGCGAATCGAATAGCAAAGTTTAGTTACAAGTGACTAGAAGTTCTGAATATTTATTTTTACTTGTCTGTTCATTTGTGCTTTATTGATATCCTAAAATATAACTAAGGCACCAAAACAAGTCTTTCTTTTTTGGAATGAAGATTCTTGATTTTCCAGATTGAGCTCAGTCCCCCCGTTTCTATTTTGATGACGAAGAAAAACCGAAACAAACAGTCTTTCACTTTGAGTTATTCTTTTTATGCCTTCACAAAATGCTACTCAACCAGAAATAATGGTCATAGTAATCAATATTTAAAATTGGAATAAATCTGTCGGGATGGAAGTCATATGTGTCTATACCGCATGCCCACGAATCTGGTGGAATGCCTTTAAAGTGACCGCGTAAATTGTCTTGGTAGTGTATCGCGCTATGATTTACCACAGTGGTGCCCAAAGGCGGTGAAAGAATCTCATCAAAACTTCAAAGCACAAGCTTGCACGAATGTAAGTAAAAAAAAAGCACAACCGATTTTTTCTACCTTGCACCCATTTTCTATCCACATATCCTCCGACTGGTGCGACAACAGACAGATGACGGCAGCGGCCGCGGCGTTCACATACCGCCCGATCACGCCAAAAGCAGACGACATGTTAGCTGACATTACTCGACGAACCATCGCTTTTATTTTGTGTCCAGTTAATTCGCTTTATTGGGAATGAAAAAGGAAATTGTACACTGACCGTTATAGCAGCGAAAAGGCGTGTGCCGTTTATGATTATAGAACAGTTTGCTTTTGTCACGATTGGGCGGTAAGACGACAAGGGGGCCACTGCCGCCACCCGTCGATCTTTGCACCAGTCGGAGGGTGCGTGGATAGCAGACGGGTGCCATAGGCAGGAAATATCAGTCATCGCTTCTTTACTTTTTATTCGGGTCAGTTTGTTCTTTGAAGTATCGAATAAATTGTAGTGCGATATACGTTAACGCGCTGATTTAGGCGGTCACTGTGAATGCTTTCCCCGGATTCGTGGGCACTCGGTAGTCACTGACAGGGCGAGAAGGGCAGGGGGTGCCTTTCAAACACTCGGCCTTTAGCGCACACTCTGCGCCCTCCGCCACGCCTTGGCTGCGAGCGTGTGCTCAAGGTGCACGAGACGCTGTCGTGGAAGGTAGGACGCTCGCACTGGGGCAAACTGAAGCTCCCCTCTGTTGTCCTCACCTTGTTGGGGACTACGTTCAACTCATTTATGAAAGTCCTTTGGCTGGTTGTTTGTCATTTCGCGACGCCTGGGCAGGGTTTTTGTAAAAGTTACTTCAAAAATGTATCTAAGATACAGTTACAGTTTCTCATATGAAAAGGTACCTAAGTCGGTACCTAGGTACTCGCTTAAAAATGTACCCAGGTACAGGTACAGTTACTTCAAAGATACTTTATTTACTTTCCCCTAATATGTCAGAATATACTGGAAGTGAAGCTTTTTATATAAGAATACAAACAAAAGCGAGTTTGATAAATGAACTTGATAGGTGTCAATGCAATGTCCACATCGGAGTTCAGTCCTCACGTGCCTTATCCACCCGCTCCAATTGGTTCGCCAAGGCCACAGCTTCCACTGTTTACCATGTCACCCCGAAACCGACGAAACTCGCTTGTTGACGTTCTTTCCTCGAGAACCGGTGCTGACGTCAACGGGCCCAGAAGACGTCGGCCGCATGACGAAACACATGAGTCAAGTGCATATGCGCCTAACCTTCCCGACGACAAGCAATAAGCTTCAAACTTCTTTTTTTTTTTTTTTCTGTCGTCAGTTGGAGGCAAGTTTCTTTTTTTTTTTTCCTTCGGAACGTTTTCAGTCTTGATAGCTGCAAAATTTGAGTCCGATTGATAGAGTGGAAATTGCATTATATATGCGACGTTACATTGCTTTACGATTGTAATTATATTTTATTTTCAATTGTATTTTATGTTGTACTCATGGCAAAAGAGAGCCACCACGAGGACATACAGGCAACAGACACTGCGCACATCTTTCAAGTTATCTCTTCACTTGCAAAGCTGTCAGAGGAACTTCAAACATGCAATAAAGTCGATTTCAGTTTGAGATGAACGAAGCAGATCTCTAGTTTCCCTAAACGGAATTCCGAAGCGATTCGACAAATTGGCGTCGCTAGAAGGGCATCGCTCATCCACTGTCCGCTCAAATGAACACTGAGCTCGCTAAAGTGTCCTTCTATGAAAAATCGTTCGCTAAAACGTCGTTCGATCAGGTCTACGTCCCAGGTCGTATCCAACTCAACGTTTATCACGGCACATGGTAGTGTGTTAATGCTTCAAGATATATAGTTTCTACCATTTTGACCAAGTGGATAGAAAAGTACCTGTAAAAAGTAACTTCACTTAGTTACAAGTTACTGGAAAATGCACTTAAGATACAGATACAGATACCAAGAAATGAAAACACCTAGGTTTGTACCTGAGGTACAACATAAGTGCCTAGATACCTATTTCCAGTTACTTGTATCTAGGTGCTTTACAACCCTGTGCCTGGGTAAGCATGGCTGCGAGGCTCGATGCCGATTGGTTAACAGGGGGGGTCGTGAGACCAGAGGGGTAGGCAAGGAGGAGCTCAACCACCTGTGCACACTGGGGGAGAGGAGCTCGAGAGTATGGAAGGCTCTGGAAGATCGCCAGGTTTATCAGCCCAATTAGTGGTAGTATCGCTTCATTCTATACACTGTTTCATGAATACTTGGCAAACTGTGGAGGCTGCAACCCGGCCCGGCCCCCCCCCCCCGCCCCCCCCCCGCGACCCGACAAGGGCACTGGAGCAAGGCATGTGATAACACTCCATGGTCAAGGTTGCCGGGGCCTCGTTACCGCCACAGCAACAAGTTTCCACGACAAAATGAAGTTCTGGGCTTCTTTCTCTTTTAACGGCAATTGACCTCGAGTGATTCTATGTACAGGGTGATTCAAGGAGAGGCCAGGCTCTTTAAATCGACTGCAAGCTATATATGTTTAAAAGTTAAAATTTTAGGCTGTGCGTGAAAAACAAAATACAGGTATTTTGTTTTTCATGATTGTTCATTATGACGAAACATGACAGATTTCCTGAATGAAAGACTATGTTAACAGTGATTTATGTATAATACGAGCTTCTTTGTGAGCTAAGAAAGCGGACATTTGTCAAAGTGTGCCATACGAGAAGGTTGTCTTGTCGGTTACGCACCAGGTGCAGGGTATACACGGCGTGCGGACTATAGCCCAGAAAATACACTACTAACATGCAATTACAAGCGAGATTTGACAGCATTGCCAAGTCGAGACAATGACGATGATGGCGCAAAGCTTTTGCAACATGGGCTGGTGTCAAGGGTACTAGATGACCAGAAATTAATACGGTGCTGGTGGTAAGGACAGTACTTGCGAGGTCATCGAAGCAAGAGTGGACAGCGCAAAGCTTTGGCACTATTGGGCTAATGCCGCAGGTACTAATTAACCAGATAGGAAAATGGTTATGCCGTAGTACAAAAATAAAATGGCACAAATGGCATCTCCCATTAAAATATACAAATAGATGAGTTATTTTCAGGCTCTACCCCCGATGGGCGCAAGGGCAAACATCAGGATGTAAATATTGCCCCTCATCAATTGTAATGCTTTTCTTACATTTACAGGGTGTTCCAAAGAAAAAGTTTACAAGGTTTTCTTCACTGCAAAATTTAAACAGGCATGACCGAGCGCTCAGTCTCCGCCAAAAGGTAGCGCTAGAGGTCTTAACTAGGTGCCAAGGTTTCCGCACAAACCGACATGTTATTCAAAAGTTGTAATTGATTTTCTGAAAATTTCAATAAGAAAATGGGGTCCATTTTTTCTCGTTTCCGGTTTCTGGCGCCGTAGAGCGCCATGTATTCGAGAGCTCTGTCGGCCGCCATGTTCCCATTGACATTTTTAGAAAATCACTGTCAAGTAAAATTTTGGTTTTGCGCTGAAACTTTGGCATCTGGTTTGGACCTTTAGCACTACCTTGGTGCGGAGAATGAGCGTTCAACAGTGCATAGTTTATTTTTGGAATAAAAAAAAATACTAATTTTTTTTTTTTTTTTTTGTGACACCCTGTATATTTAGAGCGTGCCCCCCAAAAATTTACAGCGTTTTGACTAGGGGTGTCGCGAACCGGCCCGAGGTTCGAGTTCAACCAGGTTCGACATTTTCGACCTTTTTGTGGAAGTTTCGACGAACCTTGTATTGAGGTTCGACTCGTGTGCGCATGCGCGACAGGCTGGCTTGTTGGCTTCGGATTGGACGGTAATGGCTAAGGGACGAATTAAGGGCACCGCTGATTGGTTATTTCAGTTAATACGGTACAAAAAAAATTAAGTTATTAACTTCTTCAGTGATTAGAATTGGTTTCTTTTAATTGCAACTGTTCATAAAATAAAATAACCCTTGGCATAAAAATAAATTCTCCAAAACTAGACAAGCTTGTATCAAGGTCTGGCCACACTGTCCGTCAAGTCGAACCGTCGAATCTCGCGAAAAGTTTCGAAGGTTCGTCAAACCGGTTCGACCCAGTCGAACCCCGAAGGTTCGACCTAAAAATCTGAAGCAATGGTGAGGGTGCAGGCTAGCTGGTGTAAATTTTAGCATAGTTGTAAACCCGAGACTGGGGATACGGACAAGGGACAAAACACAGAATTACACGGACTTCGTTCGTGTCGTTCTGTGTTTTGTCCCTTGTTTATATCCCCAGTCTCGGGTTTACAACTATGCTAAAAATCTGGTTCGACAAAAGTTCGCGACACCCCTAGTTTTGACTGACAATGTCCCGTATTACCATCGGCGATTATACAAACTCGTGAGCAAAGTTAGAAAAGGTGGCACTCGTAAGTAGTACTACAAAGTCTTTCTCGACCAGACATAAAATTCAGGAACTTGATATATTTCTTTCTTTTTAAATAATAAGCTTTGCAAACGTTTTAGACTGTGTGTTTGGATGAATCGACTCGCAGCTACATATCTTTAGAGAAAAAACAAATGCCAAAAAAGAAAAATATCAGTCTCGAAAATGTGCAGCCGTCTGCGATTGCAGGGTGGTTTAACGAAACACCTTTTCACTTCCGGCAAGCCTTGTTCCGCCACGCTGATGAATGGCGTCTGCCACTTTCCCTGCTACTTTGTGTGGAAATGCTTAGTTACTGGGGCAGTTTTTGGTGTCTGTGAAACGTATGAACGTGGCGAGCGGCTCCATTGACAACGGTATTCGTTAGATACGGCCGGGGTTGTGTTTGGGCCACGTAAACCCACTTTTTTCTTTTCCGAATCATTCCGGCGGCCAAAGGACCGACCTCTCGATCGCCGGCTTCCCTTATTAAGTACTAATGAAGACTGCTATACATAGAATACCAGCCAACGCTCTTTTATGCTGCCGACTCCTCCGACTGTTGTACAGGTGTGTATTATTCGTGCACACCTGTACAATTATTTTTGTTTTGATTTTCTCTTGTTATAGTTCTACCTTATTCTCATTCTGAAGAAAAAATAACAAAAAAATAAGATGAAGGGGAAACAAAACCCGGTATAATTGTATATAGCTATGATATTTCCATTATAATTGTATTCCTATGATATTTCCACCTTTGAAAAAAAGAAAGGGCTATCCGTCACTTAAATGATTTCAATATAGAGAGGACACCCATTTGGTAAATTAATGAAAAAAATGAAGGAAAACATTTAAATTTTACAGAAACAAAGTCAAGAACAAGGCTTAACATCCTGTTCTCATCTTGAAACTCTCCTGTTCGACAACTCCAGGTAATAGCACTAAAAAAAAAAATACATTAACAAAAAAAAAATTACCCTCTATGTTTTAAAAAGAAAAAGCACAAACATGAATAAAGGTTGCTGATCAGGCCCCCTCCCTTAGCCAGGGTACTGCTTTAACCATCTAGTTTTCTTCTCCCCTTGAATTAGTTTTTATTTCTCAAAAATAAAATTTGGTTAACTTGCCACCCAATTCTTTTCTTTATAATCAGCTTTAAATCTGTTGTGCCTTTTCGGGCAGTACCTACAGAGGTATATTATTTTATAGTTATTTTTCTTCCTCGCCCCAATTTATGGTGCAGTTGACCACGAAGCAAAAGAACTCTAGCGGGCTGGAAAACACACTCTCCGCACGTTGAATAACGTGGGGTAAAAGTTCATCAACGTGGAGTCTGGCAAGATTTTAAACCGGAAGTACGTCGCGTGAAAGCGCCCCATGGTGTGCGGCCAAGACAGCCCGCAGCAGTCTCGGGCCTAAAAGCAAGATCAGAGGTAGGGCTTGAAGCCGTGCACGAGGTGGTAGGCACTGAAGCAGCCCCTGTTGAT
Organism: Ixodes scapularis; assembly: GCF_016920785.2. Classification (NCBI taxonomy): domain Eukaryota; kingdom Metazoa; phylum Arthropoda; class Arachnida; order Ixodida; family Ixodidae; genus Ixodes; species Ixodes scapularis. The sequence continues at coordinate 248,230,627 of NW_024609835.1, forward strand.
GCAGAGGACGGCCCCGCACTTGCTGCACTGGTGCACCGAGCGCCTCTGCCGCTTCATCTTTTTTTTTTGTGTATATTAAAGGGATACTGAATCAACGCTTAAAATACACCTCTCATGTTGAGAAACAAGTTAAACACGATCAACTCTATCTGTTAATGACAATTGCACGCTTGTATTTTGAACGGACGGCTACATTTTTCGTTTCAAAGGGCCGATTCCAGTGAGCACTCGAAGATAAGCTTTCGGAGAGCGCGACGAATCGCGGGAGATGCGACGTCAACTGGCCCAGCACGGGCAAAGCTGCTTGGGGGCTGGCGTGGTTACGAGCTCCACCACTTGGTGTCGTCAACGCGGTATTGCCTGGCCGTTATAGTTGCCCCTCCCCTCCCCAGTTCGATAGGGCTCGCATGCAAGCCAGCTTGCCGCCGTACTTCCGCGTAGCAGCGCTGCTTTTAAGGTCAGGGCAACGTGACGAGGTTCGCTTTTTTCCTTTTAAATAATGTCTGGGTGTCTTTTCGAGCAAAAGATTAGCGTCTCTGTAGTGTGGCCAGAATGCGGTTGACAGTTATGCGATAAAATAGGTGCTCGACTTTTGTTGCAGTATCACTTTAAGGCAGGGGTCTCAAACTCATTTGAGTGTGGGGGCCAGATAGCTCACCCCTGAAATGTCGAGGGCCAACGTAAAAGTTAAAAAACTCGATGCTGCTTTACTTTGCAAGGCAGCTAAGTCTTTCGGCGACACCAAGAGAAGCATTTTAACAGTGCCGTCTTTAGCTATGTTTTCTTCATACTGCTATTTTAAGTTCATACTATCGTGATTACAATATTTAAAATAGCAGCATTCCGCCAACGCGCCGCCATTTTTCAACAGAACTAGAAACCAAGCACGCAATTGTTATTCTTCGCTCAATTCAATTTAGAATTATATCTGACCCCAGTAAGTCTCGAAAAAAAGTCCTTTCCTGCGGTACTTTTTGCTTTCCTGACAATTCTTATAGCAGAACTACTATAAAATGCGTTTGTCTTTACGGTATGCAAGACAAAACAATTTTCAATCTGAGAGAAAACAGATTATGGCCAAGTATGAAATGAACGGACGAGAAGAGGTAATTATTCCTATGCCTGCGTGCACTTGAGGCATAGGAACTGGAGTTTGCAGTCGCGGAACACTTGCGGGCTGCATCCAAAGAGTCCCAAGCCACATTTAAGGCGTTGCCAGCAGTATGGGTTCATCGGGACCACCTGCGTCAGTGTCTATGCCCCGCTGTTCTGAAGCGGCTTGAACGTTCTTGCCTCTAGATTATTATATCAAGTCTATGGCAAATAAAGGGGAGGAAATCTTCAGTCATGTCAGCCTTTTTGTCAAGCATGCAAGTAGTCATCGGTCTCCGCTGGTTAACTGGAAGCAGCAAGGTTGTTTTTATGGAACAAGGGACATGACAACTTTGAACGCTTTATAATCTCGTTCACTTTTCAATATTTGGGAATAATTTGAATTTCCACACAAGCTCTCCACCTAGACCTGATGCACCAGGATTAAAATTTTAAATTTCCAGATTACCAGATATCTTTCAAAGCTGCCGATCCACACTGGGTAAGGGTAAAAAAGGAGGTATCAATATATTGCAGCCGTATTTGAGAAATTTTTAAAGGACTGGCACTACAAACCAATAGTACTCGAGGGCTTCTGGTTGGTGTCACCTTGAACATTTGTATGTGTGGCACCTTGGTCACACAGATCAGTGAGCCAAATGCTCTTTCCAATTCATATACTGTAAAACACCGAGCATCCGCCCATTCTGCGAGAAGCACCCAATTTTGTAACATTCGGAAAATACGTAAAGGACATGTCACTTATGTGTTCTTCACCTAAAGAGAGCCCATCCCCCAGTTTTGTATAATTATCTCCACATTTTGAGTGGACCAAAATCTAACCCAGGGGCATTAGGCCTTTGGTCCCACCGTGGCCATCTTGAATCCACAAAATGCTTTTGAATTTATTAAAAGAAATCTAGAAAGACATGCTCAAAAGTAGCTTTGAGTATTCCTGTTGTCCTTGAGGATTGTGGGGAAAGCTTTTATAGTCTGGTTAATGAAATAATTAATGAGTAAATATTGCCACGGGCTTCTCGGTTTTCTCCTCCAACGCTAAAGTTAGGAAGGCAATTTTACATTGCACACTCAGTGCTGTAATAGAAAAATGGACGAGAGCTCTTCTGAAAATTTTGTTTCAGTGCGATTTAAAAAAGGAAACAATTGTATCACAAAACATTTTACTTTTAAAAACAACTTTAGAATTCCGTACTTGAGTACAGAATTTTTGAAGAAAGCTCTTGTCTATTTCTTATAATAAATATGCTGCAAAAAATGATAAAAAATGTATTAAAAAACTATAGAAGAGAAAAAATGAGGAATTATTGCTTGTGGCAATATTTACTCATTATTAAATAATTAACCTAAGATTATAATTGCTTGCTCGAAAATCCCCAGGAAATATGTAACCAAAGCTACCCTTAAGTTTGTGTTTTTACATTTCATTCAATAAATTAAAAACTGTTTTGTAGCCATCCAAGATGGCCACAATGAAACCAGAGCCTTAATGCAACAGTTTTTAAAATTTTGTCACAAATAAGATAAAACATCCAGGACACTCGGAAAGCTGCCGTGGGAAAGCAAACTCCGAGTACCAAGAAAATGAAGAGGCGTTCATTATTTGCTTCCAACATTTTTAATGAAGCGGAGGGCATCCCGCAACATTTCCATGACTGCCAACAACAAATCACCGCAGTTCATGTTATGAAAGACGTCCTGCGACAAGTTGCTGCATCTTCGGAGAGCAGCACCAACCTCAACGATTGCCTTTCAAAGCAACAAGTACTTTGTTAAATACAGTTCTGTAGGAGTATTGAAACAATTGTAGACTGTACATTCAACAACTTTCTTCATTAAATACAGCGTTCCATGGTACATTGGTGTGCAACTTTTGGTAAACATATGACATGGACAGCTAACATGCATTAGCTCCTCTGCATTTTAGCCGACACGTCGCGGAAAACCATTAAAACTCCCAGTTACGTGGCTGTGTCCGTCAGCTCCTCGGACAATATGCAAGGCGCTGAAAAAGGCACAAGCGAGAGCACAGGAGTGGTGCCAACCTCCTAGCAGTCGGACAGGGCTTAATTAATGCGGCTTGACCGTGCAATGGAGCGGTCACAAGCGATGCAGTACCATTTGATTTGATTGGGAGATGTCTAGTCTGGCCCTCAAACATTTGCAAAGAGAACGCAGGGTTAATGTTAATCTAGCTTATGTACACAATCTAAAATACACAAAGGCACCCCATCTGCGAAAAATGCACCCACAACCTTCGCTTGCCATAGCAGGGGAGGCACTCCATTAACGGCAAGAGGCGAGCATTGACTAGTAGTGTGCGAGGAACATTTTGGTAGCTTGCGACGCGGCCCCACGGGGGTTCGGGGGGAAAAAGGGAGGAGGGCTGTGCCGACGTCTGCAGAAAAAGCGGCGGCGGTGGGACGAGGAAGGCCACCGTGTTTTCCGTCGGAGGCAAGCTTCCGCTGGGTCCCAGAGCTGTTTTCTCTGTGCAAGGCTTCCCTTTTCAAGTCTTTTTCACCTGCTGTTGTACCTGGAAACATCCATTCTTTTGTGAGTGGATATTCCTTGCTCACAGGCCAAGTGCATCCAGTGTTTTAGTTCCTAGAGCTGCGAGTCAAGCCAGTCGTAGTGGACCGATGCTTTATAGAAAAAGAAGTTAGCACTACAAACACTCTGGATGTTTGTCTTTCTGGCAACACATAGTAAAACGTGCATGAGGAAATAACTTGCTCATAAAAGTGAGCTGGAAGCAGCAAAGGAACTGGAGAATCTAGACAGCCTGCGTAGCATTGCAGGGTACAGACATGCACGGCAGGGAAGCTACAGTGGAATGAATTGGGATCTGCGCCTTTGGCAACAGCAGGCACAGGTCACCGCATGTAGGAGTGATGGTTCCCATGCACGCTTGCCACATGCTTCCTTGTATGCGCATCTGGGGAGTGCATGCATAGAACGTCTCATGCAACCATAAGGTTCCATTTACACCTGCATATGAGGCATTCTCCAAACTCTAGCAGTGTTGCTAATTTAATAATTTTCCCGCTAACATTAGCAATTTTCAGTGTCATCCAGCGGGAGAAACTGCTGTTTCGCAGGTGGCAGGATTTTTACCGATTTTCAAGTGCCATAGCGTGTTTTCTTCCACACTTTCCATTTATTTATCACTAATAGCTTAAGTTTGTGGTAAGACAAGGGTCGTCATCTTTGCTTACTCTCAGAAAAATTTTAGTTAGCGAGAGTAATGCTTGCAATGTCATTGAGATATTATGGCAGTAAACAATGGGACAGGCAGTGAACTGATCTGAGCATGAATTAATGCAATTTCAAAGTCTGCCAGATAAAACACGCCCAATAAAAGTGCACTGAAATTCAGAAAAAAAAGAGCTGTAGCATCCTAAATAAATTTCAAGGACGGTCAAGAACGGCATATGAATCTGGTCCGTACGCCTTTGAACTGCCACCAAATGTTGAACCAAAGATCTTACAATAGAGGTGCATGTTGTCAGGTATGGCAACACACCTGGAACCAGCAATAACAGCAAAATGGAGCAGTGAACATTGTTCTGTGCATGAAAGTGGTTAGAGTCAAAAAGAAGAGCTTTCTTTTAAAGGTTCATTCATTATACTCTTCCTAAACTAATTATAGCAGTGAATTGTATTAAAAAATCTATTTTTGCTTCGCGGCTTAAGTTTAGCATTTTTTCGGGATTCCCATTGTGGGTTCTTGAGTCGGCAATACTGCGCTCTACGTAACAAAAGCTGCAAGTACACAATTATGTCATAAACCAATCCTATGAAGTAGCGTAAAACATTTTTTAAGGTGTGCATGTATTTTAGTATTTCCCTAATTAACTGGTCCTTATTCAGGTATGTTGAGTTGCGGCAGAGGGTGGATTACACCTTATTCACTATATTTGTCCAGTAAAATCCAGTAAAGGCATAAAAGCCACGGCAGGCATCCGTCTGGTCAGGCTTTGCTTCTGACCGTTTTGTCTAGGGCTGCGCCCAGTTACTGCCGGTATCACATTTTACGTTGTCTCTGGACACATGCTTGGTGCGAACAAGCTGTACATTTACTTCTTTTTCAGCGGTATCTTTCATTAAAGGGTTGGTGTTAAAAGTTTAAGAAATGATCAGATATAAAACAACCCATAAAGTGGCAGAGCCACAACAAAGTGCAATGAAGCCGATTCCATAGTAATTAGGGCTTTCATATCCACACTTTAATTTCCGCCTTCTAGAGCCTTTGGTTAAAATCTCGCACCGCAACTGGCAAAGCCTAGCCAAAAGCCGCTGCAGTCTTTCGAGCCGTCCAGCTCGAAGCGGGGTGAGTGGCACGAACCGCAGTTAGGCGTGGGGCGGGACAGCGCGTTGCAAGGGGAGGGGGGGCAAGCCAAAAGAAGCCTCTCACCTGGTGGGCAGAGTGGCCGGCGCCGTGCCGCACTACTCTATCGTGAACATCCTGAAGGGAAGCAACACCAGTTGGCACCTCAACCAAAACAACAAAGCAGGGCAGAAACAAAAGGGGAGGCATGCACTGCATGGCTGGCGCACGGGGCACAGCACTACACTAACGCCCACCACAGCAGCCAGCTTGGCCTGGCGCGCCCCTGCAACCAGGCACCGGAAGTGCTCCGCGAAAAAACGTGCGTCGTCCAGGCCGAAAGCTTTGACGTTGCTTCTATCGATTAGCGATACGAGAAAGGCCAAAACCAACAGATCTACGCACGAGCCGAGAACATTGTAGATTTTAATTAACTTTCCCTTTTACGTCATACGAGGTGCACTCATATTTTGGTTTTCAGACCCTATTCCAATTTAGAGAATTTGAGGCACACTGTTGAGCATTTGCATATTATGGTTTTATAATATGTATCAATTACTGTTGAGATCTTTGCTGTGCTTGTTTACACTGGACGAAAAGGCAACAAATGTACACTTCTTAAAATACTGCACCAGGCACTAAGTACTCAGCGAAGGACGTTCTGATGCCACACTTTTCGAGACTTACACTGAGATTGGCAGCAACGTGCTCAAAGGTTAAAACACTAAATTTGAAAGTTTGAAGCATAGTCGACTTCACATAGTCCTTTTTCGTGCCACCCAAGAATGGTAGTATGTTACAGTGGAAGGGTAGACCACCCAACTTTGGGCAGTTCTGTGCTAGTTTCATAATCCCCTCTCCAAAATTTCTACAGTGCCACTGTCTATGCAAGTCACTGTTTGCCCATTTAAAAAGGTGATCTAACTGTGCTCCCCTCCCAACGATATAGGACAATATATTCAAGAACCGTGGGCGTTTTTTTTTTTAACGCAGAACATGAGACAGGGCTGGGTTTCATGAGAAAAGCGACATGTTACACTCTAGTTACACTCGACTACTGTTCCATCGTTTTCAATTATAAATTCCGGATCCACTTCGATTGCAACATCAAGCAACACTGTGATATAACGCAACGTAAAGTGACATCATGATCGAATTGGATACCGAATTTACCGTCGAAGACAGTGAAGCGGTGAGACACGCTAGGTGCATCCACGTGGCTGCCACGAGATTGATCACCAAAAAATGCTGTAAGGCCCACTGTAAACGCTAGAAGCAGCGGCAGAATGAAAGCGTGCCTCAGCCGACCACCTTCGTCCCAGTGTCTGGAACATATCCGATAAACTCGGAGACGCAACTAAGAATCTAGTTGCAAATGAGTGCAAGCACATGCTGCGTGTGGTTGTGCAAGCACAGAGAGACAAGAGAGGCCTAACCCTTCCTAGTCAATTGTAGCAAACCCAAAGAAAATCCTCGCACAACCAAGCGCAGCCCGTGCCCAACTTGTTCGCAACACGTTCTGCGCATCTCCGAGCTGTTCGGATACGATCGGACACAATCGCTTATTCTAGCGAAGGGTGCTCGCTCCCGCCGTTCTATTCCATACTCCCCGCTTCAACCCACATTTGCCGCTGCAGAGAACAGTACGGTGTTCGCAAGCTCCAACTGCACGAGCCCAGAGGACATGGTCCAAGAGGTGTCCCTGGCATTTGTGTGTAACATTACGACGTCTGGGAGACGTCCACGGGACTGCGCGTGCCATTAGAGACACCGGCAGTGGCCGGTAGGTGTTGCGGAAAAAGTTGCGAGCGGAAAGCGGGGGGCACTTGCCTCTTGAAGCTGAAGCGGCGTCCCGCGAGGGTTCCCCCCGATGCCCCGAGGGGCATGGAGTGCATGACGGTGCGGTACATGTTCATGGCCACAATGAGCACGCAGAGCAGCATGGGCCCAAACAGGGCACCCTGGAAGCCCAGGCAAAAGACGCCGCCCGCTATCGCCAGCCCCGTCAGGAACGGGTGGCCGCCCCTGCAAGCACGCAAGGTCGGGGTCAGCCTCACGGACAGGCAGGCACTGCACCTCGGCAGAACTCGCTCGTAAGTTTGCTCGGCCGCCTTCTCACCCCAGGACGCGAGGAGGGGGTGAGCGAGTTCACGAGCCTCAGAAACTCGCGACATTGAGCGAAAGCTACGAGTTTGGCGAGGGGTCCAGTCAGGTGAGGGTGGCCATGAGGGAAAAGGAGTTGCGAGCTTGTCTCTCGTCGTCAGCTTGAGTGTAAGGCAATGGCTATATTTTCATTCTGAACTGGTTGCGAGTTCCACCTTACATGCCGGTCTCTGGCTGGCATACAGACTCTACAGCGGAGGACATCCTGGAGGGTTTCAAGTATTCACGGGGCCAACTTGTTACGGGTGCAAATGCAGAAATGAGCGAGAAAACTTGCGCATTCTTCCATGAAGAATATTTGCAAACAGTGCCACTGCCTTATGTTTCGAGCGTGCTGGTCAAGACAGGTCTCTTGAAGAGCTACTCGCAACTCCAACATACAATTTTTCTTTTAATGTTGCGAAAGATGGAAAATTATTCCGAGGCATCATCTTACAAACTTGAGAATGGTATATTTGCGTGGAAAACAAATAATTTTAAAAGGTCAGGTTTTAAACTCTCGCTCATGTCAATGACGTCGACGGTGAAATAGTGGACTTCTTGCCTCTATGAATGGCTTCGAACCGAAAGTGCCGTTAACTTCCCTTCTCTTGCATCGATCATGGGCAGGTTCCCTAGCCAACCACGTGCATATTTCGCTCTTCACTTGCAGCATGTCCTTTCCACGTAAAGAGAACACACTATTTTTCAGTTAGGGTTAATTTTTTCAGCAGAGTTTTACTTTGTGCAGAGTTTTACCGAGCTGATGCCAAAGTCCCTCTCAAAGTCACAGCTACTGAGCACCATCATACTGAAAGTAAGAAGAAAAAACTGCAAGACGGCTGACACTTCATCACTGGCACTTCCAGCTCCTGAGTTTTTATTTTCCGAGTCAGCGGCGCAGTGCGTTTGCAGCCAGGATAACAACATCCAATGCATCCAAAAAGGAGGATGCAAATTCTTGACGGGCTCTTTCTCGCACAAGCAAATGTTTTCAACGATGCAAAGTTTTCTAGGTTACACCCGCCTAAAGTGTATCAGACAAAAGAATTAAAAAAAATTGGGGGTTGCTTAAGCTTTCCTTTTAAGTGCGGACCGCGACAGCTAAACAATAAACCACTGCTCATTCCCAAGCCACGCAAGCGTCTCTGCGTGACCTAGTCAGTAGCGTGTCTGGCTCGCAACTGAAGGGTTGTGGGTTCGGGTCCCGCCCTAAATTCTGCAAATTTTTTTTTTAAGGCAAACAAATTACTTTATAAAGTTAAATCATTCGAGACTTGCGGTGACCTTTCATTTGCATTACATGTCATGTTTTAGTCACTTTAATTCCACATGTGACTTCACGTGAGCGTTACGGGTTGTTTGGAATTCCCGCGCGAGGTCATGTGGCTGTGACGTCATGACCCTATTGACCAATCCGGATTCCCCAATCACGACGCTGCCGACACCGACTTTTCTGTGAGATGAGCTCCTTAACGCTGTCGTGTTAAAAGAAAAGATATTTGCATTGTCAGTGGACCTTTAACGGAAACTCTGGTCAAATGTTTAGAGTCAGCGATTTTGATACAAGTTTTATCATGTATTAGATACTCTCCAAAGCATCTTGCCAAAATAATTATTTGGGGGAAAAAAAAGTTAAAATTGACACATTCACGTGCATTGACAGATTCACGACTTGTAGCTGCTATACTGGCAACATTGAGCAGGAGCAGCACATGACGGATATGGCGGGAGTGCTGGTTTTACTGGTAACAATGCAAGAACGGAAGAAAAACAAAAAATGACCTCATCTCCACGTGGTGAAAGATGTCGATTGGGGCGAAGCTCTGGTGGTGCTGATGATACTGATTTCTTTCATATGTAGTGCTGATGGTGCAGATTTTTTTTATTGCTCATAGGTAGTGCTGAGTTCCGGGTTGCATTTCGACTTCATTATTACCGCTTTATGGTCGGTGAAATGCAGAGCCAGTGGTTCTTCTAGCAAATCAGCTTGGATCCACTAGAAGCCGAGGGAACGCATCTCCACTGCTTAAGACAACGGTCCATGTCAGAAAGAGAATGTGTGGTATGGAACATGGTTATATACGCATTTGAGCATTAGACCACAGCGCCCTGTCGTCTATAAACATTGAGCCAATGCATGCGAAGTTTAAGGCGATTATATACACATTTGACCGCAGCGCCCTCTCCAGTATAGACGTTAAGCGGCTACATGCAACGTTTCATCCATGATATCCCCAGCTCTTGAGTTACTACCACATCTCAGAGCCCCCTACTCGTCTCGCAATCGTGGCCGAGTGGTTAAGGCGATGGACTAGAAATCCATTGGGGTCTCTCCGCACAGGTTCAAATCCTGTCGACTGCGCAAACATTTTTTCTTTTTTTAAGAAGACAGCGCCGTGTTGTTGCAGAAAACGGCGCCGTGTTGTTTGCAGAAAGGTGGCGTCGCTGCGTTTCCATAGGAGCTAAGCCTTTTTCTTTCTTTACTTTTTCCTCAGGCAAGTTTGCTCTTTGCAAATTTTACAAAAAAAATGCACCATCTGTGGGCAATGCTGCACAAAGTCGTAGCGCAATAGGTTAAGAAACCGAATTTTCCGGTCGATTTAGAGAGCCTGGCGTCTCCTTGTTTCACCCTGTAGATAAGGACCTGCCTGTGACCTTCTCAAGTCAGTCACGCTCTCGTTTACTGTTACACCGCCGAATCGCCGCCCACTTTTCTGCTGTCTTTAGGCTCATCCTTTATTTTGTTCGGCACGAGTTCGCCCCAATAAACATTCAGTATCGAACGGGATTTTCGCCGCTTCTGCTCCTGTTGTTCAAGAAAGTATCGCACAAAATTGCCGGGTTACTCAGTTTAATGAGACAAAACTTTGAAGTAATGCTGTGAATTTTTCTATGCTAGGTGGTGCCATTGATCCGTCCATGCATGTGTAACATAATGTAATGTCTGAGGGTGGTGCCATCGATGGCGATATATGTTGTCATGCATGTTTCTGCCTGTACTTCTGCATTTTGTTGGGTTAAAATTACATGATGGGTTTGAGGGATAGCATACACATTAGATATGAGGCATCCTCACGGGCACCAAAGTGCAATCATTCAAACGGTGTCGAGCGAGCGAGAAATAATGTTTACAGCGTGGAAACAAAATGCTTTTTATCATTATGCTTTCAGGAACAGCATGCAAGACACGCCCATAATTCGCTATGCACTTTGTGCACAACTTTTTGGCCTATTTGCAAAGGGTCTGTTTGGGCAAAACTAGAAATGGGCGCCTGCATGCACAAGCCCGGCAGACTTGCCCCTTGATCTCGCTGTAGATGGCGCAGTCCACGAAGGAGGTGGGTGCCAGCTGGCACAGCAGCATGCAGAGGGCCTTGACCACCTGGCCCTGGACCAGCCAGAGCTCGAGCACCGCCGGCAGGCAGGCCCAGTAGGCCCCAATGAAGGGCACCGCCCCAAACAGGGAGGCCAGCGCTGAAACCACAACACGTGCATCACTCCTCCGTTTGAGCGCGTTGCCCGCCGCAACACGGGAGAGTCAGGGAAGGAGGAAGGGCGGAAACGGGGCTCGAATTAGAGTCGACGGAGGCACTCGCTAAGCCTACTTCGGCCAAATTCATAAAGTTCTCTGCTTGCTGTGACTGGTGGTTTACACCTCTCCATCATTTGGTGCACTAAACTGGAAAGACCAGACCTATAAATGCTAAATTGAAAAGAGTGAGGTTTGCAAGACTGCGTCGTCAGACTCGTGGCTATTGGTTCTTTGCGGTGCACCGGTGCGCGATAGGAAGTGCACTCTACGGGGCGAATTCATTGCTATCAACACTTCGGAAAGTGCACTCTTAAGAAAAAGGGTCTATATAGTCCTCCTAAAAGGAGGAACGCTCTTGACACATATGTTCCTTCTGAAAGGGAAAAACGTTCATCCCTGAAAGCTGGAGGCAAAGTTCCTCCGTCGACTGCATCTTATTATGGTGGCCCCCAATCGAGCAAATCGAGCTCAATAAGGCTTAACGAGGATGCTACGTCTATTGTACGAGGCGAGAGGAGCAGCAAATAAATGCGTAACACAAGCTTTCCGCGAACTGTATTTATTTACAGCTTTCCGCGCAGGTGAAGAAACTTGTATTTCGAAAGCAGTCACTCAGTCTTCTCATCATTAGCACTGCAATGTTAAACAGAGACAACCGGTACCCAGTTACTTAGCGCACTTTGTCTTGCCTTTGCTATTTCTCGAGCCACAATTCCTTCATCAACTGCACATCATGGAGGAGTGGTAAACCATTCGCGAAACCAAAAGCCGCTCTCAAAAAGAGAAAATTCGAAGCACCCTAGCTGCACTGTAGCGACTAATTATGGTGAAGCGTAAAAGAAGGTTAAATCACTTGCCACCAGATGGCAGGGTAAAGCAGAGTAATTGTAAGTAGCTAGGTAGGTGGTGCTAAGTACTGCCCAATTCGTGTGCTTAAAAAAAAATGTTTATTTGACATTACGCTTTGGGCCCTTCAGGCACCTTCATTATACACACATGTAAATATATTATGCATACCACTACAGTAAGTTACAGGCCAAGAAGATAGCGACAAATGCCCCTCAAAGGGATTCATATATCCCTCCGCCACCTCCGCATCCAATAGCGTCCCATCGTTTCCGTGACGTCGTAGCCAACGCGGGAGGGGGTTTTGCCTTCCTGTAAATATTTGCGTTTTCTTTCGACTTTGACTTAGCGTTGTGGAAGCCACGAGAGGGAGATTAGAATTTTCCCCCTCCGATGGAAACAAAAACGACTTTGGGGGGTTAGCTTCCCCCTCTGATGGATATAAAGGTCACTTTCTTAAAAGGTGGGGGTCGGAGACCAGTTGGACATCACTCTGTAGCCATTATCTATTCATTGAAGCGGAACAAGGGGCATTTCCAGGAAACTATTCTTTCGACTGCGGATAGATTTGAAACGGGCGCATCACGCTTATGGGAGGAGCTCTCCTACCTTCTTGACTTGTAACCGACTATAGCACCAGCTGAACATATACATTGAGCGCAGACACATACGCGGCGCAACAAACATCGATACAACAGCACACTAACCCGATAACTACTTCTGAAATCTGCGTTTCCGCCTTTTATACTGGTCGTTCTCAAGGTATGAATTTTCTCGATGACCACCTAAGCAATAAATAATATCCCCAGCATGTTCATTATTTTCAGGAATGACCTCTGAGAGTATTTTGAAAGGCTGAGGGGATGAATCTCTTAGTAAAAAGTAAATGCTCATGCCATACTTATATGAAAGCCAATAAATCAAGCCTCCACTGTGGTTCCAGGCCAGGTGTTTTCTTTGTCTAGAATCAATCTCTGTAAAGGGGATATTCACTTATGTGGAACCACTTGCGTGTACGGCCAATGGCCTGTCGTGATAGAAGCGCAAAAGCGCGCCTCTCAGCCCTCAAGGCACCACCACCTCGAACGGATCACAGGTATCGTTCTCAGATGGTATGTACCACAAAAGAAGCCCGTCAGCGTCCAGCAAGAACGAATCCAATGCGCCAACCACATTACCAGTGGCTTCCCGACGCTGGGCGTTTCCAGCAATACCAGCTGATTGCCCGGCAGCGCGCGCCGCTTGACTCCAATGAGTCTCACTCTCTCAGGAGCCCGTCGATTACTTCTCGACAAAATGGATCGTTCTGCTGAGCTTCTCGTAGCTCTTGTTTGCTAAAGGGGATCCCCACGCCTCCAAAAGAGTTGACATAGTTCACGGTTCCGTCAGAGAGTCCCTGGGGTGCCGGTATCTTGTCGGACTGGGCTGTGCGTGGCTCGGACGCAATCACACATTTTGGCTGAGTTTCTGACGTGGAGGGGTCCGCAACGACCACAACGTTCGTGCTTCCCTTTCTGTAGCGCACCTCATAGTCGTAGCGCCGCAACGTCAAAGCCCATCTCACCAGGCGACCGGCCAGCTCTCAGAAGCGTGCGAGCCATTTCAGAGCGGCGTGGTCGGTCTCAATGATAAAGGTTGTCCCGTTAACGAACATGTCGAACTTACGGAGAGCGAACACTATGGCAAGGCACTCCCGTTCGGTCACGCTGTATCGGGTTTCGGCGAGCGTCAATGATCGGTTAGCAAAGGCGACCGGTCGGAGCGTGCCTTCGTGCTCTTGGAGCAAAACCGCACCGAGTCCCCGGTCACTCGCGTCAGTTTGTATCACGAACGGTCAGTTCAGGTGGGGCAGCTTGAGGTTGGCGGTTGACACGAGAGCATCAGCGAGGCTTCTGAAAGCAGCCTCCTGCTCAGGGCCCCAGCTCCACTTCGCAGACTTCCTCAACAAACGGGTTAAGGGGCCCTGGAGAGCCACGCAACCAGAGGTAAACTGACGACAGAAGTTTATCATTCCGAGGTAGCGACAGAGGGCTAACATCCGTCGGCGACGGATACTTCTGTATAGCCTGGAGTTTTTCGGGGCACGGAGAGACGCCGCCACGGTCGATCGTGAAACCGAGCAAAGAGATACGGGTCTTGGCGATTTGGGCCTTTCTCGGACCAAGGGTCATTCTGGCAGCCCTTAGTCTTTCAAGAACATCCTCCAAATGACGCAGGTGATTGAATGTACAGTGTCACACTGTACATTCGAACCGCGGGATGGGTTCAGTTGCAAGTTCCTTGGCGGGTTGGGGCGCTCATTCTGGGCATCAGGTTGCCCGGTCTGCGCCCATCTGCGCGGCCTCCGGTCCGCGAGGTGGTCCCGATAACGCTGGTTCGCCCGCGCCTCTGTGGAGCATCTCCACAAGCCAAAGGTGTAGGGGTCGAGAGCAATATTGGAGATGTCCCTCGTGTCCGTTCCCCGTGGGTCGGCATAGGCCGCGCACACCTCGGGCTGGCGAGAGCGAGATCCGCTGCTTCCCTTCCACGCGCAGCGCAGCCCTAGGGACTCCGACGGCGGGGGCGGAGGCCGATAGGCGCGCTTTGCGAGGATATTGCCCTGGACGCGGCGGGCTTCGGCGGCAAGCTTGTCCAGAGAGCTGAACCTGCTGCCTCTTAAGTAGGCGGCGAACGTCAGGTGCACCTGCCTGATTACCCACTCCACTCTCTGTGTTCGGGGCGGCAGGGTCAGCTATTAGAAATAGCTCCTGCATTGCCCTGACATACTCGAGGAGCGATTCGTCAGGGTGCCAGGTCCGTCGCTTCAACTCTCGTCGCATCCTGCGCTCATAATTTGTGGGGAGGAATTCCTGGCGAAAAGACACCCGGAATTCGTAGAGAGTGAGCGCATGCTGGCCAGCAAGGCGAAACCAGCGGGCTGCCTGATCGGTCAGGGCGACCAGCAGAATTCGGCCCAGAATTGTCTGGTCAGACATCCCCATGGCCTGCTGGTAGTGAAGCAGGTCCTCCAGGAAGTCAGTTATGCTGACCGTGTCGTCGTACCCCTTATACTTGGGAATGGGGATTTGGACCGCTGTTCGCATGGCTCGTGGTCCTGACAAAACGGACTGCATGGCTCCGGACAGGCCCTCAATAATTCGTGATGCATCTTGCAAAAGCACATCATGACAGCTCTGCTGGCCATCTCCCGAGCAGATTGGTGTGGGCCCACGCAGCGCTGGGGACTCGTCTCGATAAAGGGAGACTCCCGAAACGCTGTTTGGCAAGCGTCTCCGAGTGTAGGCAAGTCAATGAGGTTGCCGACCGCGGTGGCTCCGGTGGGAGCTGCGTCGATATCGCGCGCGGGAAGACTCCCCCTCTGAAGGGGGGGGGGGGGGAGGAGACCATCGCGCGGAGTGCCGAGCCTTTGTGTCGCCGTGTCCAGCCGGGGAAGTAAATGAGCGGCGTGACCGTAGGGCGGTCTGCTCAACTCGGCTGCGGTGTTTCCTTCAAGCGGGGGATGCACGTCGAGAAGAGGCCACGCGGATGGGCCTCTCGCAAAAGGGAGGCCGACAAAGCGTGATCGTGCAGGAGAGCGGCTCGTACAGACACCGAGTCTCGCTGGGGCACTGGGGGAGCGCTCTGACCACAGAGTGATACGCTTACATCACCGGCGGTGTATCCCTCAGGTGGGGGAACTGTGCCGGGCATCGGCTCCACCTGGATGGGTTCTCTCGAGGGAGATGTTGTCAGGGGGCCTTCGGCTGAGGTGGGAACTTCGGAATAGAGTCCGCTAGCCAAGGTCGGCGAAAGGCGCTGGCCTCCGAGGGGAACAATGGCCTGGCCGATGCGTGGTGAGTGCGGGGCAGGAAGGGGGCTGCCCTTGCATAGCCACGTCAGCCAACGTGTCTAGAGGACTGAAGTCAGATCGTCCCATTGACATGGCATGACGAGAACGGAGCGGCCGATACGTCTACGCTAAACCACGACAGCAATTGGTGTCGTGGCCTCACGTTGGGCACCAAAATGTGGAGGTCTCAAAGGGGTGAGGGTATCCGGCAAGGAGGCCGACCACTCAACCTACCACTCCGCAGCGTATCATGCTAAGCGCTGCGGCAGGTTCGACTGTTGACTGCAACCGTTAGCCGGGACTCTCAAAAGGGAGCACAAGGACACGCCGAAGGCAAGGGATAATCGGGCAACAAGGAAGGAACAGACCTTGCCTTGTCGTGCCTTCCTGAGAGCGGGTGCGGAGTTGGGCCGTCGGGGAGCGTCGGGCCACATGTCCGAACAGTTGGATGTCCCCGCGAGCAGTCCCCTCGAGAGGGGCGCAAGGCCCCCCTTTCTCTTTCTCTCTCTCTGCTGGCAGCCTCAGCCTCGGACCCAAAAAGGTCCAACCGCCAGGAGGAGGTTTCACGTGTCCCCTCAAGGTGGGGGGGCACGGGGGGGAGGCATGCGATGCGAGGGTAAGCAGGCAAGATGGCTGCTCCGAGACACGAAACGGGACGCTCCGGCTAGCAGTTGGACAGCTCGGAGTGCTTTTCCCACGGCCATAGGGCCTAGTCAGGGAAGTGGAGCGGGCGGCTCCCACAAGTGGAGGCGATGCTTCACGGACAAAGAGATTGCTTTTCAAATAACTTGAATGCAGTCAAAATCGCGACTTGCGGTAGGTGTTAGTGTACGAAGCTACGCTGTGGTGAGCTTGCTACCGGGAGGGCAGTTTCTCCAGGAATCATAGTATATTTCAGGGGTGGCCAGGCTGACCCGGCCTAAGAGCCGCAAACAAAACCACGAAACTTCCAAGAGCCGGGAGGAGGGGGGGGGGGGGGGGCAAACTTTTGTCGAGAGCAATAAACAAAACTTTAACTACTTTCAATCTATCCGAGTCAAAAGCAGTCCAACTGTATGTAAGGTAGCAGTAGCACAAGACTACCGAACCACGAACTGTCTTTCGATTTAAAACTCGTTCCATTTCTCTTTTCGGGGAAGTGCTCGTATGACCGGGAAAGGGGGGGGGGTCTAGGGGAGAGACACGCGAGTCGCACTTTAACACGCGAAGAGCCGCATGCGGCTCGTGAGCCGCAGCTTGGCCACCTTTGGTATATTTAAACAGCAAAATAAAGGATAGCTTTTTGTTTTGACGGTTTATCCTACCACCCTCCCTTAATGCTAAAATTCCCAACTGGAAATACATACCGTAAAATTTTGTACGAACGCCCACCCAAAATGGAGAGATAAATGGTGAAAAGCATGGGGTGGGAGATCTTTGGGGATGCCACAGCAAAACTTTATCAAAAATTAATGATACACTCTGGGGCACCCGCTAGAAACGATGTGACGCGGGAACTGATACCGCAGATAGCGGACACATCTAATTCGTGTTTCACAATGCGATGAACACGCGGGAATTCGCTACGTACTTCTGTGTCAAGGGGAAGGATACCGCGGGTTGTGGACGCAGCAGATTCGTGTTTCACGGTGCGAAGGACCCGTGAAAACCCATTGAGAACTCGCATCTCACGGGAATGGGTATTGTGGACGCAACAGATTCAAGTTTCATGGTGGAATAAACACGCGGAAACCCTCTACAGACTTGGCTATCACGAAACCGATATTGCGCGCGCAGATCGCGGACAAAAACGCGAGAATCCACAACAAACTCGCATGCCACATGAACAAATACCGCAGATCGCAGATGCAGCAGAATCACATTTAACAATGCAATATACATGTGGCAACAAATCGTGTGTTATGTGAGCCAATATCGCGCGCGGATCGCGGTGAAAAAAGCAGAAACTTGATATGAACTCACTTGTCAGACGTACCGGTACCGCAGATCGCGCTCTTTGATGCGATTCCTGTCGGACATTGTGTGACGTCTGACGGAAATGGGAGGGTGGCCGATGTATCGGAATTTTCATGTTGCAGATATTTACCAGTAAAACGGGATGGGCAATCTCTTGGGGGAAAGCGTCCTTACGGAGTTTTACGGTACTTTCCGTCATATCTCCAAACTGTTCACTCCTTTCCCCAGAGTTCAATTGCTCACGGAGGAGAAAACAGGACATCGCAGATGACAGTCACATTGGCCACTGTACGATAGGAGCTACGGTTCAGACCGCTGTCCCAACATAACCATCCGCACGTCGATCGATTGCATCGTAATCCCTCAAGCGCTCTTAAACTCTTTAATGTAAAGTGGAATGCCAACCTGCGACACCCCGCCCCCTCCGATCACGGCCCGACCAGCGGCATCAATGCCCAACAGTTTACGTCATCTCATCCTGTTGTTACACCACTGATACGTGAACACACGGTCACATCGGCGATAATTCCAGTCTTCAGTACACCAACACTGCCGTTACAACGTTGCTGCTATGTTAATGACACACAGAAATACAGAACCATGTTGATTGTCGGTTGGCACTCGGCATCGGAAAACAGAAGCAAACCTGCCTGTCTCAGATGCAGTTTCTGCGGTTTCCATACGTCCTCAATGTCGAAACGTTGTTCCGCAATCCGAGGCGGCCATCTTAGTCCAGTGTATGTAGTGCTGCTGGTGCTGCTCCAGTACCTCGTTGTTTTTAACAGCTTCGTTTGCTCGTTTGATAAAATTAGTGGTAAAAATGTCAATGCCACTGAAATGTTGTGCAAGTTTGGATTGGGAGACGGAATTACAGGTGGCCTTCACTGCCTCTGAAGCTCAATCAACTCAACAAGAGTTACTAAACAACATGCGTGACATGCTCACAAAACGAAAGCAGTTGAGGCGGGAGGGCAGAAACTGTCTCCCGTCTGCCTGGAGAAGGAGAAAAACGTCTGGAAGACTGCTACCTTTTTCCTCCTGCTGCTGCTACCACTGCTAACTTTTTTTCTTAGAGTGCATGAATATTGCAGTTCATTTCAAAGCGAATTTCGAATAGCGTATTATTCAAACATTAGCGCAACATAAAAACACATCCGCACACATCTGGAGCGCAGAAAAGAAATAATTCACACATTGATTAAAAATTTCTTTTTTCCGTTATTTCTTCTATATTCTGGGGCAGCTAGTTCCACTCAATATTGCAGACTGTAATGGGGAGTTGCAAAAGTGATTAGTGTGACTGTTTGAACCGTGCGAGGACGATTGCGTCCGGAAAACTTGTGACTAGAAAGAAGTAAAAACCGGGTTTTGAGAAAGACAATGCGTGCCAAATGTGCCGGCAGGGCCACCGCTACAAAAATATGGATGCGGTTTCAAACACATTCTGTCGTATGGCGTCCACAGGAGCTTCCGCAACCGAAGCGACGTTGCCGAATTGCGAGCTCACCCGTAGGGATGTAGACCATCTTGACCTCGAAGAGGGTGTGTATGAGCCAGGTATAAAGGCCGTAGAAGGCGGCCATCTTGAAGGAGGCGGCAAAGACCCCGGCAACGGCCTCCTCGACGGCCTCGCCCAGCCTCGAGGCTGAGCCAGGCAGCATGCTGGCAAACAGGTCCAGGGGCTTGTAGCGCTCCCCGCTCGCTCGCAGCAGGTAGAACAGCGCCGTCAGGAACACCACCTGGTGGACAGGGCATGCTTTATGTGGCACCATCGTGACACGATTGCCAACTTTGAATAGCATTCTTAACAAAGCTAGCTCTGATTTAGCCTCAGAAATAGTGAGTTAAGTGTGCCAAGCTCGACCTACACGAATGCAGAGAGCAAGTTGTTTGCTTCTTGCGCGGGAGTTGCGGTGACGTCAGAAAGACGCCGAGCTGATTGACTTTGATTGATAGTGGATGCTAGATGCCTTGAGGTCTACCCACTATTTTCTTTCATTCCGCCAATCAGAGCTCAGCATTTTGACTTCATCGCAACACCTATGCAGGAAGCAGACAAGCCAAGAAAGGCAATACTTCATATAAGGTGGTGAGCCCCATCGCCATCATGGCTGTTTGTTGACATTTGCCTCTTTTGGTATCCGTATCACGCCGATTCTCTCGCGTCTACGGTCTCATATCTGCTGTTCTAAGATGGAAGAACAAAAATATTCGACTAGGAGGCATTATTTAAACGAAAGGCCATCACGCTGGAGTGAAAAGATAACAACGGAGCAGCGCGGCGTAGTCTCGCAATCCCAGCGACCAGACAAAGTTGTTTCAAAGGGCACCCTCCCAGTGGAGACGGTTGCACACTTGTACAAGCGCAAGAAGTGCGGCACCTAAAACGCTTTAGATGAAATCAAGGGTTATCTCTCTGGACAACAGCGACTAGTGTACAATATTTATTTTTGTATTGGCGCGCGTTTCACAAAATCCGTTCTATAAGGTATGTGTTCAACCTTCATTGTTTTACCTGTGTGGTAGAATCGGCAGCAATTTACTTTTTGAATACTGTAAACGACTTATTTCACGATTCAGGTCAAAGCTGAAGTTTTTGGAATAATTTGCTGTTTCTAATTTTTGCGACGCGGTGGGATCTCAATATAGATTCCAAAGTGTTTGCATTTTACCAAAATTGTTTGTGGGACCTATTTTTCGCGAATTGTAGGTGATTCGCAAAAATTCAGTCCTCGCAAAAATTAAGTCGTTTCCAGTATCTGGGAGCTAAATCTGACTGCGCGTTAGATTTGGCTGCGCATTAGAATCGTGTAAACATGATATTTTGCCTGCTACAGAACCTGCTACAAAAAGTCAAATGCCGCTTCCATCGCTGCTTAGGGAATCAAACTCAAATCTTGCGGTGGTGCGTGTTGCCGCAGTGGAAGTTGGCCAGCTGCCAAGAGCATTTGGGACAACAAAAAAGAAAATGGAAGAGGCAGCACAGAGGATGCCGAGATGCTGGAGACGCTTCGAAAAGACTTTGCCAGGAGCGAAAAACTGCAGAAACGAAAAGAAAGAAAACATTTGCCGCACTGCGTTAATGCACGGTACAGTCGCAATGACAGCTGCGTCACGGCCAAGTTGGTGGGCATTGGCATTGCGTTCACGCACTGTGGTGACCCAAGGCGTTCGGAACAAACTAGACATCTGAGAAGATAAGGGTGGCTGCGAGGTCAAAGAATGTTACCTTCGGCCGACGTTTTGATGTATGTGTAGCTTTTGTTAGTTCAAAATGATTCATTGTAGTTTTTTTTTGTTTTTTTTTAAACATTGTTGTGGCTGCTAAGTCAAGACGTGTCCCCTTGGTGCCTTTGTTTTGGAGTGTTTTTTATGGTGACGATTTTGGGATCAGGATGTATAAAAGGAGGGACAAACGAATAAAGTGGTTAGCTGTGTTTGAGACGTCGTCGTGTTTCTTCCACCCAGTCTCAGGTGGTCTAAAAAAATGGTAAACTTACACCAGCTTGCCTGCGCCCTAACTGTTTTTTCATTAGACATCTGACCATTTTGTTCCCATTGCTTTCGTTTCTTTTTGGTATGGGGTACATGTCTTGCCTCCACCCTAGAATGCGATACAAACGGGTGTTCTGCACGTGTGAACATCACATTCACTAACCCAGTACAAGGTGCTATTCGGAGTCTGCCTGTCATATTTTACCGTAGCCAGGTCCAGAATTTGTAAAATGGAAAGAGGTCATGGGCTTTCCGTATAAAACATTTAGCGACCTCAGTTTTCTTTCATCCTCTCTCTCTGTTTAGTGTGCTCTTTTCTCGCGGAACGTAGGTTACCCTTAACTTCCTCAGAATGGCCGTTTCTCTTCGGAAAAATTAGGCTTACTGAATGTGTTATCTTTTGCGGGAACAGTACGGGTATTTGGTTTAAGAATTTTCAGTTACTAGAGATTATCCTCAACCAACATACGATGCGGGCAATATTATCTCTCGTGTTCCCTCGTGAAGATAATATTTCTCTTTGCTGCAACAAAATTGGGTGTGCAGGATCAAATGTGGGGTTTTTTATGTGCAAACCGACGAAGGGATTCGGGCACGTCCCAGCAGAGGACTCGGGATTAGAAATTTGGACCACCCGGGCACCTCTTGACGTGGAACCAAAATTTCAGTAGCACGCCTTCTCCGCAATAATCCTGTTCGATTGCGGGCACCTTAACCGGGATTCAAACCTGCCGTCTGGGGTGACTGCAGAGGAGTATCGATACCACACACGGGGAAAGGTAACAGCCGGTTTTTCCCACCTCATTCCCTACATGCTCCGATGCTAACTAAAGAACCGGAACAGGAGCGGCAGGTGTGGACATGCCAAGGTCAAGTCTAATTGCAGCTGGATTATGAAACTGGTTCTAAGTGGATCCAGCCGAGACCAGTCCCATAATCCGGCTACAAGTGGACTGACCTGGGCACAAACTTTCAATCTACCAAACCAAGGTGTCGAGCCGGATGCTGCTGCACAACTAATAACCAGGGTTGCATGTTCTCGGTATACCATAAACACCAAAAATTAACCCGCCAGGTGGTTTTCTCCAAATGGTTGAAAAACCGATAAACCCCACATATAAACTGTACATGAAAAAAAAAAAAAAAAGAAGAATGCCAGCTTTATGGGAAGAGATCTTCTACCCTACTTATTTTTCTCTCGTTGACTAGGAACACAGCCACACTGAACAGTCCCTGGGGTTGCTCCTTTCTATCAAACCCATATTCCTTACCCTATTCCCTTCTCTTACTTTTACCAGCATTACTGGAGAAAATATTATAATTTATAAATTATAGTCTCTTTTCCAGTAATCATACAGTTGCTTCACAACACAAGCCCAATAAACAGATTTCTCTCCAGCAATGAAATTAGACATTGAAAAACACAGATTCAAGAAAGAAAAATAAACAGCGATAAACAACCTCCAAATTTGAAGAAAAAATTGTACAGAAAACATGGAACCCTAGTAACAATAAATCTTGCCACGAGTTAGGACTTTTACGCTGGCAAAGCTATTGCATGGGTGCATATACTAATGAAAGGGCACCCACAAAGTTGAGGACGAAGTTGAGGACTGCGGTGCCGCCACCAAAGAGCACCGACAGGGTGGTGGTGAGGACACTGAGCACCACGCTGATGTTCCCCTTCAGCACATTCCAGATGGACTCAAACACCTGCAAAGGAGACACCCAGGGTTGATCTGTTGTTAAGCATTAGCATTTGTTAAAATTCATTTAAAAAGTCCATTTAGGCTCATATCGATGCCACTTTTAAAGGCACAGGTCAGAGCAAGTTTGCACAAGCCCCAGAACTCAGTTTATGGTAGCTTTTTCACGTGTTCGAACTCGCGAGCTTGGACTGACAGTTGGTACTACAGTTTTTTTTTTTAATGTTCGACATGTTTCTTAACCCTTTGAGTGCCGAGATTTTTTCCCGCACCAAGAGCCGCAATATATAACGGAAAGACAATTTTACATTTCTTTAAATTATAAATTTGATGACCAAGTTTAGCCTATACTTTATAAAACCCTTGGCAAAGTGAAGCGGTGTTTCAATGTGAAGAGATCATCTTCTATGGATGAAAAACGAGGAATTCAAAATACTTTGTTCCAGCAGAAATTTTGATGAAGCGGCATTTGCTTTAGCAGGATTCAACCTCAAATTCCCGTGGTGCTTCGACGACATAGTGTGCGGACAAAAGAAACATGGCAACGACGGTTAAGGGGCACCCCCCCCCCCCCCCCCCCCCGCTTCGTAAGTGCAATTCTTAGCCAACAGATGGTGATGGGACCGCCTTCCACGCTTGTACATCAACGTAGTAAATCGTGTGTGGTGGCACTTTTATACAGTGTGGTATTTTTCTAAATCCTGAAATTGGAATCGCTAGTCTTTCACTTGTTTCTCTCTGCGCAAGCTTTCTGAGGAACGTGCCTCAGCTGCACCAGTTTCCGTGCAAAGGGACAAGCTGCCTACGCTATGAGCTCGTGTCTCCAGCAAATGGGGTCAGAACAAAACGCGAAAATCGTCATAAGTGCTAATGGCGAGTCACAGTCTAGACAAAACAACCAATGCGTCAAAAATTTCAAGAATTATGCGATTGCCGGTGTGCGATTAGCACCCCCGAGGATATTGGAGGCCAATTTCACATATTTCAGTCCCTTCATACTTGTACGATGGGTCGGCCGTCTTGCCATCTGTGTGTTTGAGTCTTTATGAATTTACAGAAAAATGTGATATTGTGATAGACCTGGGTTTCCAATATTCCAGTTTGAGGAATTCATTACCTCGAGAATTAAAACAAAACAACTACTTCCTTTTGGTTACGTGTCTCGTTTAGGCCGCTGGGCTGCTTATTTTAACACAATACCCAAAGACTGGAAAAGACAAAAAATTACTTTAAGGTATAGATACTGAGATCGGCAAACCCCAAGTAGGACTGACACCGGAGTCTTGCGCTTAAATACACAACAAAAGTAATGCCAAAATTAAAAATTTGCTCGCAGCATTAAATGATCAGAATTAATTTTAGTATGTGTACTAAAATTCAAAGATCTTGGTTCTGCGGATATATCTATTGCACAGAGTTTAAGAATTGTAGCAGCCTTAATTTCGTGATTTGTGCGAGCAAACTATAGTCAGTGAGAGGTTAAGAGTTCAGGGGAAGCTCCTCCCACCCCTTTCCACTTTAGCAAAGCAAACGTTGGAGAGCAGGCGGCCGTCACACAAATGTTTTTGCCAAACAACGACATTTAGCTACGTGAGTGACCACGTGTGAAGTTGCGAATATTCTGCTTTGATTGTGGCGCATGTGGCCAGTAACATAGGTTTTTTTTGCAATCCGCAAGATAGCTCGCTCCTGGTCTCTAAGGCATGTCGCACACAAAAGAGGATGCACTGAATTGTAGCAGGACTATATAAAAAAAAGAAAATTGATAAACAAAAGGTTGTTAGTCACATGAAAACTGAAGGAATTGAATATATCCAGAAGGTAACCCTACCAAAAAACCCAGCACAACTTTTCACTATCCGGATTATGGAACTAGAAAACTATCAGGATTTTATGTGGATTTCAGGTTTTCAGAAACTACCTTTTTGTCTGCAATCTTGATTTCAGGTTTCCCAAACCAATTTCAGTTAGAATTCCACTTTTATAATCCAGGTTAGCTATACCGGGTTTTTCGGTAGGGAAACTTTGTTTCACCATACACTTTACTACCAAAGTATTTTTCACCATTAGTGTGAATGAGCAGAACCTAAAAGCGCGAGTATGCTGCCCTGAACAAGCGCATGTGCTCGGTAGAGCCAGTCAATGTACAAAGCTTGCTCTTATAGCTTTTGTTCGGCTGAAACCTAAATTGACTTCGGCGCTAAAGGTATCCTCCTTTCTCAGAAAGGAGGAATTGAAGGAGAGTTTCCTCCTTTCTGCTTGTTTGTCGGCCTTTAAGGTGAACTAGCTTCTCACTGTCTAGGCCTCAATACAAATGATTTGTCTATTAAGAGTGGACAACGTTAGAAGGGTGGTTTCCCCTTAAACTTGTTATGTATCAATCCACACTACGCCACTTCCGAAACCGTTCTCATCACCTGCGGCCAGTCCCGCGTACGCTCGCTCTTCACTCCCGCTTCTTCCTCTTTACTCTCGTTCCCCTGCGCACCCGCGGGACGGGCCCAATCGGTGCCGCGCTATCCCTCACAATGCTATTGCATTTAAATCACAATTTTAATAACTCCACAGTTCCCTGTTTTCTTAAATTAAGCGTGCCTATGTTTTTTTGTTTTCTTTTCGTTAACGAGCCGATTTAGTTATATAATATTTTTCCAGAAGTCCGACAACTATACACTGCTTTAAGATAAGTAAGAACTGCCTAATCGAATGTTTTAGACAAAAAGAGCACGAGCACACACACACACTAAAAATGCAATGTCACGGCACATTCAAATTAGTCTTTAGTTTTTTAGACAGCAGGAGTTTCGTACGACGAGATTGTTACCCGCTGTAAGTGAGACTGTAGATGAGACTGTAGCAGTCTCCTATACCCCGTAGATGAAACTGCTAGCCTGAAGTTGCGTATTGCTATTGCATGCATCATGCGGTCGTGGTACACGACTGCACGAGGGTTCCAAATAGGGTAGGTCGAACCCTAGCAAGCACACTTGTACTCTGAACTTGGAGAACCATTCTGTCGCTTCAACAGAGATTTAAGTCCGCGGCGGCGGTTTCAAAGCACACCTTGGAGCCAATATGTCGGTGCAGTGGTGCACATTAGGGGCCGTCGGCGCAGTGTGGTTCTGCGGCGGCTAAAACAAAAGGCGCAACCAGAGTCCTGTTTATGCTACTTTAAATTTTCCTGCCCCCCTCCCAAAACGGAGTTCTGGATCCGCCCCTGCCCCCATTGCACTTGGTTCAGCCAGTCGACGATCGCACAAGCACATAAAGAGAACCAACTGCATGACCTCGTGCTCTTGGCACACCTTCAGGGGCTTCATCAGTCGGTAACGTTGACTGTGCTCTGAACTAAGGTAAAGCGAAGCAAATATTCAAAGCTTAAGGTTTTATGAGCCAAACCAACAAAGGTCATCTGACAAACCCCAGCGAAAAAATCGTGGCTTAGTTGCACGTCAAGACCAACTGAAGGCCTTTTGATGTGCAACCGAAACCTCGGTTTGGACTCCGTCTTATCTCGGGCACCTCGGCCAGCATTCGAATCCTCCAAACGGGGATATATAGACCGGCAAGTTGGCACAGAGCCACTGAGATGTTTTAATGCATAGCATTTTGTTTTAATATCATGGCCAGTTAAAAGCCATTGAGGTGACCATAAAACAAAATATGGTTGAACCGTTCCGACAAGCCATAGTGTGAATGCGAAAATTATTTTTCAGTCGATAAAAATATTTAATAGTTTTGGACGTTGCGGAATCGCAACTGCTGGAATCTCTTTCGTGGTGCCCATTTCATTTCGATCGTGCCTGGCGGCTCTGGCACCTGGCACGTATATCGATGCACAGTGGAACGCATGCAAAAGCAGCTGTGGTGTACCCTCTTGTTGTTTTAACATCTCTGGCTCGCTCACTGCGGACATCCAGGCACCCGACACATCTGGCGCTTTTTCTGTCTTTCACCTGGCGTTCCAAGCGGCACACGCCGGCAAATGCACCTCAAGGTATTCCTGAAGATGTGTCACCATCTGTATATGATAATAAGAAACTGCAACTTGTTGTAAATGAACTGGAAAAGTTTCAGGTCTAATACTCAACTTCACGTGTAATATGTCCTTACGGAAGTTCTGGACAATGTAATATCGAAGGATGCTTCCTACTTCAAGGTCTCGTAAATTTCATTATTTGACGCGATTCCGTTTTATAGCAGGATGAAACCACACCATTTTAAAGTTTGTTTTTTTATTTTAAAATATACATTCTCCGTAGAATTTGTTGCTTACTTCTTTAATTTGTTATATCCAACCGACTGTTCACATAAATTTTCATAGATGTAGGGACGTTACAGTATAGACCACCTACAACGTAACCGCTTATAGTGCAGGACCGGGTATAACGCGGTTTTTTTAAACCACCGGTTCGCCTCCCATAGAACTCCATGTAATTACATACCGCTTAAAATGCAGGCGAGCGAAGGGAAATACCGGTTATAGTGCGGTTTCTGGCACAGCCCGCCGACCGCGCCGCCGACCGCGCTGACGACCGGAGCAGCGAGCACGCTTCCCTGTGCGACACTAGATTACGGCGTTGACGCTGACGGCGCGAGCGGCAAGCGGCACTTGCGGGGCAAGGAGGTTGCTCGAAAAAGCGGGGAGAAGCGAAGAGAGAGGCTTCAGTTGCCATAGCGACGGAGAGATGCATGCACGTGTCGTTCACGTGCGTGCGTCCCTCCGCTGCATTGGAAACAAACAACCACAACGACAGACCAATCGCAGGTCGAGGAGAAATGTTCACGCGCGTTGCATGCCGGTCGCAGGCCGGCTGCTTCTATCCGCAAACATGGCGTCGGTTGTGATCGTCGGCGTAGATGGCGTTCATCTCATCGTTCCGCGTAAAAGAGCTATCCTTGACTGAATTTTCGTTGTGTGTCGCTATGATAACCCAGCACGTACTAGAAGGGAAGATCCACCCACTCGTGCGGCGATCACGTGGCGGCGCTCTCAAGACGGCAAAAACGCCCGTATCGTAGTGTTTGTTTACTTCGACTACAGTGGTGATTTCTAAGCTGTGTCCTTGAACATCGCCCGGATTTCTTATTTGGTGCATTTCATGGGTGTGCTCAAGTTGAAGGTATTACTGGCGCGTACCGTATGAAGAATGCAAATTTTCACGCGTTTTCATCTTCGGAGAAAAGTGATTAGGGTCAGCAATCCTGAACGCTCTCAACGTCCGTCCGCAACCCGCGACGCCGTTAAAAGGCTGCGCCAGGCAAAAGCCGCTCATTTTTTTCAAAATGTGTGACACACTTGAGAGAGAACTGTACTAGTCTGGTAAAATAAAGACTTTCCTCAAACTAAGCTTTATTTTTCATCAAACATACAATAAATTCTTTTACAAAGGTAAGTTGTCTGATGGCATTTATTTTGGCCTGAAAAACTGATGTTTTGGTTATAGCGCGGTACCGCTTATAGTGCGGATTTTCGCGACTCCCGCGACATACGTTATATGCGGTCTACACTATTACTCGAGAAAAAATTGTTCAATATTATAGTGTAATCTATTAAAAGCTAAATAATAAAATAGCAATTAAAAATAATCGTAATATAGAGACTTAAAGTATAGTTAAAGAATAGCTCTTTAACCCCCAAATTATTTCCAAAAAAATGCACCAAATTTCCCCAATTTTTTTTATATCTTTCCAATTATGAGAATGTTTTACTCGATTGGTTTCTATTTGGAATTGCCACAAACATTTTTAAAGGAAAATATGCTCTTATGGGCAGCCTTCCGTCAATGCATGCAAGAGTAATGGAGTACAATGTACTGAAACGTGCCATATTTATCTGAACCGACGCCGCAACAATCAGTGAAAGGTGTAGGCATTGCTTCGTACTGGTGGCGGGTTTCAGGCGTTTATGCACTGCCAGTAAGGGTACTACCTAGTACGTCATCATGGTCGCTGTCACTCTCGTCGTCGTCTGAAGCCGTATCGTGATCACAAGCAATGTTAGACTCACTTTGGGGACAAATTTGAGGTCTTCATCATTGCTGCTATCTGAAGTACTCCAAGCAACAGCTCTTTTTCTGGAGACATCGCCGCCACTGGCATTCCTTATACGTGCGGCCATTTTAAATCACCGTTGCCAGGCCACTGACCATTGTCAGGCAAAACACACGGCAAAAGTGCAAAACATTTTTTTTTTTCTGGGCTTTTACTACCTACGGCTCTCTGTTGTTGAAAATAGAAACCGAAACCAATTACCGGCCATAACTTGGTGATGTCGGTACAAACTCCAATGACGAGCATAGCTCAGGCCTGGGGTTAAAGGGTTAATTTAACATTGACTGTAAAACAGATAGGAAGAAAGTTGTAAACCGTCAAGAAAGAAGCAATTCACGGTGGGGTTGAAACGGGAGCCAGCGAGGGGACGCCACTGACCGACATGAAGGTGCCAATGTTGTCCCGCACGAAGCTGGTGAGCAGGGAGAAGTCGAGGTTGCGCAGGGCGTCCCCAAAGGTGTCCCAGGAGGGGCCGTGGGGCAGGGCCGGGTCCACGCTGGCGTTGCGGGCCACCCACAGGTGGTAAGCCCGGTCCCACAGCTCCAGCATCTGGCGCTCCACCTCCGCCGCATGCGCCTCGTCCGCGTCGTCCAGCACCCGTCGCACCTGTCCAGGAAGCTCGGCTCAGCCCACTCCCGTCGGCTCCCGGGAGCCTCCCTTAACCAAGGACGTTCCAACACCCCAGGACTCAGAACGACGCCGTGCTCGGAGACGCCGGAAAAAAACTAAATCCCAGGTCATGGACGCGGACTTGTCGTCTGCTCGCCGCTCGGTAGTCTGCATTAACTAAGGCTACTCCTACTTTGTGCCTGTGGTCTGCTTTGTCTGCTTGCTGTCACAGCTGGTTTTCCATACAGTAGGCGCATAAAAAGAAGTTTCGACACGCACGTGCATTCTCATCACGACGGAAGGCAACAAACGAGTGCTGGAAGGGCTTCTGCGGCTTTCTGCCTATCTTGGCATTCGTGTGTATGACACCTGATCTGTGCGCTTTCCAAAGCTGTGCTGCGACAGCTCGGTCTAAATGACGCTCCCGGCGCGATGTCTAGAGTGTCTGCTACGGACCCACTTCCTACTCGTCAGGCAAGTGTTGGGGTTCAAATCTCGCCTGTTCGAAACTGCGTGAGCAATCGCGCAGAAACTGTGCGCAATCGCATTGCCACGATCGTGCCACGGCAACTCGGTTGTTTGCCCCATATCTGCACGGCGACAGCCATTCACCGAGTCTTCCTATTGGCCGAGAGACTGAGGATACTTTGTGACCACACCTACCTCTGTCACACTTTGCTCCATATATAAAGAATAGGGACACTGCCTCCTGCCCATTTTAACCTCCTTGCCCGTAACGCACTCCTGTGACGAAAGAGCTAGAACCATTAAATAAGGTACGCTTAGAGCAGTGGTCGGCAACCAGCGGCCCGCGGGCCGAATCCAGCCCGCGAGGCAGTATCATGCAACCCCTAAACCCCCAACGCCCCTCACCCTCCCCCAGCGCGGTCAGCTAAAAAAGAAGGAAACAAATATAAAGTTGTCTAATTTGCTGCCCGTTGCCGGCCTTCACGAATGACTGACGAGAACCTCCACAATGTTTTGCGACTCGCAGTTAGTAGCTTGAATGTGGATGTCCGTAGTTTGGCGAGCGCAGTTCAACACCAGAAGTCTCACTGAGTCTCTAGGTTTTCGTGGAAATGTTAAATATCATGTCGTGTGTCGTGAAATAAAGAAACTGTTCATTTTCAATTTATGTACGTCAGTGTGAGATCGTGTAAGTGTTATTTTTTTAAATTTTAACCCCCCCCCCCCCTCTTACCCGCTGCTTGCCGTCCGGCCCGTTCCACCTTAGCTTCACGGCGACTCGGCCCGCTGCGGCGAAAGGTTGCCGACCACTGGCTTAGAGTATTGGCACTGAAGAACCATGTTCCAAAATTTCTCTATCTTGCTCTAAAGTAAAGGTTCTGTATCTTGACATCCGAAAACCTACCCACGTCCAGCGTTGCTCATCTGTCTTGTCAGGTGACATGATCCGCCGGAGTAGCTCGGATTCATTCGAGTAAGATTTGGATGCAGCCAAGGAGGTTATAATGGAGAGGAGGTTGCATCCGTATTCTCCATATACGGAGCGAAGTGTGACGGAAGTAGGCATGGCCACGAAATGCCCCCTCGGTCTTGAGTCCAATAGGAAAACTCTGTTAATGGGTTCTGCCACTTGAATATAGGGCAAACAACCGTGTTCTCGTGGCATTGCTACGGCAACGCGGTTCTTTGCCCCATAGTGAAATTGCAATGCCCACCGAATCGGTGTTGAACAGCTAAGATTTGGAGCCCAACACTTGCCCGACCAGTAGGAAGTGGGTGCGTGGCAGACACACTGCACACTGCACCAGGAGCGTCACCTCGAGTGAGTCGTCACAGTGCAGCTTTGAAAAGAGAGAATTTGCGGAGTGCAAGTGCGTCTGGTTCTTGCACAGGGATTGTGATGTCAGAATGCCGAGCTATTATTGCCCGATTGAAAAGATAGTGGGTAGACCTCAAGGCATCTAGCATTGAGGTCTACCCAGTATCCTTTCAATCAGAGCCAATCAGAGCTTGGCGTCGTTCTGACGTCACCGCAACTCCTGCGCAAGAAGCAGACGACTTGCTCTCCTTGGTGGGTGCCATAGTCACTAAAGCCGAGAATGGCACTGGGTTCAAGACGTCGCACAAGGTTTGCTTCCAGCATGCGTCCACTGCCTCCTGTCGTGCTGCGACTGTGCACGCACATCAAAACTTCTTTGGTCCCGCCGATCGTATCGAAAGCCAAGTGTGACAGCAGGCAGGCGAAGCAGACCACAGGCTGGAGCCGACGTGGCCTAAGCCTAAAGTAGCCGATCGAGCGGCGAGCAGACGACGACGGCAGCGTTGCTGCGAGAGGCTCTCTGGTGTCGAATTCGTTTTCGGGTGTCGCCGAGCACGACATTGTGCTGGGTCCTGAAGTAATTCAGCGTCCTGGATCGGCACCCCATTCCCCCATTTTCGCGTAGTCACCGCCATTTTGGTGTTGAGTGCAGAACGGACGCAATGTGGAGTCATCACGATTCGAAAACTTGATTTTCCATGCTTTAGACCAGGTGTCGGAAAACTTGGGAGATGTCGTTTCATTTCTGGAGGACAGAAAACCGCTTCCTGCGATTTCAGATAAAGCTTTGGATGAGGTCTTACAATTATGAGTTTAAGCAGCCAGATGGCTGTCGTTTTTCTTTCTTTAGGGACTCCAGATAGAGCATCCTAGCGTTCCGTTGGAACTCTTATCCCGGTCAAAGTAACGCCAGCCGAACGTCCAGGTTCAATCTCTGCCCCGTACTGGCCTCCAGAACACGACGGAATATCTACGACCTCGCTAAGACCCCTTTGCCGCAGCATTTAAGTATGTTACAGCATGATTAGTGCGAATAGCGGTTTTCGTAGAATATTTGAACAGTTTTTTCTAGCTCCGTGTTTCAACGAAAGCCCATCTGAACCCTTAAAGGTTGTTCCCAAGTTTCCATTTGTCCGTTTCTAAGCTAGGTTAATTTTAATACTATAGTATCTATAGACTGTGGCCTTAGGAAGTCCAATGCCAACAATGGGACACAAAACTCTCCAAAACCAAAGCCAGAGTCTCCCTTATAAACTCGCGAGAAGGCCAACTGGAAATGAGCCCGGTGGGCGAGAGAGGAGAGTCACCGTGTTGCCGATCCAGGTGCGGCCGTAGACGTAGGCGTCGCCCAGCACAGAGTCGAGGGCGCCCTGAGCATTTCGCAGGGACTCCGGGAGCAGCTGCTGCAGCTCCGGGCTGTTCACCACCGTGCGGTTGATCAGGCCGCTCGTCACCTCCACCAGATGCATGCTCTCGCCGTACACCTGCGTCCAAGGCACGCCGGGTCACCGCGCCGCTCTCGCTGTGGTGCCTGCAACGCGTCTCCGACCGGCGCGTGTACCGCATTCTCGTATGTACTCCCTCGATATTCACCTGACGATGTCACCGTCGTCGTCATCGTAATATTAATAATCATAGTAACAATAATAATTATAATCTTTATTAAGCGAAAATCGAGGCACTCTGGGTGGCTTGGAGAGCTAGGCAAATAGGCAGGCGCCTGAACTATTGTAAACAGCAAGAGCACGATTGCTGGAGCGCTTGGCCTTATTTGATTCATAATGCGCCACCTCGAGGTAGATAAAACTACGGTGGGGAGAGGGGGCTGAGAGAGTTTGGATTTACTCCAACGTACCCATCCTCGTACCCATCCTCGCACCCCCCCTCCCCCCCCCCTTCTACGCTGTTTTATCAGCCTCGAGGTAGTGTAGCATCTTTCGAAGGCAATGCATTCCTGCTATACTGTTCATGATAGTACACAAGAGTGTCTGCTAGCTAGTCTTAGAAGTGTCGTGCCATTGCCTGTTGCGATCCTGGCAGTGACACAGCAGCGTAAGTGGGTATGGCAGACGCGCGTTCTGCTGCATCTGCCATAAACAAGCTCCAGCTGGGGCACCCATCAGTAACAGATAGGCACAGCAACCACCTCAGTGTCCTGTGCAACGAGGCATGCTGTTTCCTCCGACAGTCCCGAGCATCTGGTCCATACCCGTGGAAGCATCCGTTTGCCGAGCTCATGCTTACAACGCACACTTGCCATCTGTTCTATGCTGGCTGAATCCTATAATGTTGGCAGTAAAAAAGAGCTAGAATCCTTAATTTGTTACAATTCTAGGTTTCCACTCTGGGGAAGAAGAAAGACCAGCGAAGCTGTGCTATGGTGGGAATGAGGTAATAGCCGGCCGCAAGTCGGCAAGCCAGAGTGGAAAGGCTCGAAAGATTGCCGCCATCTATGAGCGACGGCGGCAACCAGACAACTGGCAAGCCGGTTGTCTGGTTGCCATTGTTGCTCATAGATGGCGGTAGCTGTCCAGAGTTCTGTGTCGTCATTTGTTTGCTGACGGACACGATCTTGGGGAAACCAGCCCTTATCAGCTTCGATGTAAAAATAATTCTATTCGTGTTTGGCCGCCATGATCCTAGATAACCATTAGTTGGTAGAAAATATATACAGCTGTTAGAAATACATGTTGCAAGAACTCTTATAGAAAGTCTACTTTTTTCCACCTTCAAGCCACCTTTAATCCAGCAAAGAAGGCAAGCGTGCCACTGTTGTTATCCACAGTAGTGATTTTTGCACAATCTAGGCATCTGTACCTATTCGAAAAGGATGAATTATGTATTCAATGACACATACCTAAGGGAAGACTTATTTTGAGTTTGTTGATAGCACCGACACTATAGTAGCTCAAAACGAAAACCAAGAAGGTCTTCTCAGTGCAGTATCTCGGCCTTGTAAGAAAATCCAACAAGGTTTTCT
Organism: Ixodes scapularis; assembly: GCF_016920785.2. Lineage (NCBI taxonomy): Eukaryota > Metazoa > Arthropoda > Arachnida > Ixodida > Ixodidae > Ixodes > Ixodes scapularis. Next base: position 248,265,002 of record NW_024609835.1, read on the forward strand.
AGCTCTTTTGCAACAATGAGAGGTGACATCTTCGCTGTGGGTTTTTGTTCGTTATCTGAGTGAATAACAAAAAGCTTTGCGAATGTTTCGACGGTTTCTTTTTCAATGGTCTGTGGTTCTGGAAGTTGCCTCTTAGAGGTTCGTCCCAAACCGGGTTTAGAATGTAAGGAGGCCATGAAAGGCGGATAATGTTCAGAAACTGTGGCACACCACCCACCACAACAACGAAGTAGGGAGCACCGCATAACAAATATGGCTTTGCTGGGTATGCCACACTACTAGTGCTAGTAACTGTAACCAAGTGTGGATCTAGATAAGGGACTCTACAACCACCCAAGCTTAGCCCTTCCCGCCAAAGAAGGTGAAAAATAAGGAAAGAAGAAGGAAGGGAAAGAAGTGAAGGGGTAGTTCAAGAAATGGCAACTGATTGAATCATCCTGGTCGGGCCAAGCCAGGAGGCCCGTCTACGAGAAGCGGGGGCCGAAGCGGTGTATTGCCTCGTCTGGGGAACCCCGAAGTGTCCAAACCTACCCCGGGCCCTGCTGAACCACCATGATGCCCTTTTCCCCGGACACGGGAAAGCCACGCACAGCCAGACGTAAGTGGGCAAACTCACCAAACATCTGCTTTCACAGGTGCCCCCTGTGGTGTTTAGAAATGCAGGGTCATTCATAATAAATACTGTATTTACTCGAATCTAACGCGCACCTTTTTTCCGGGAAAATAGCTCCAAAAATCGCATGCGCGCTAGAATCGAGTGCGACCCAAAGCTGCGCTACCATATCCCCATAGACATTTCAAAATGGCCGCTCCATTACGCGCTGAGACTGAGAGGCTTACAGCATAGCCAGCACTTAGCGTAGTCATGTGTTTCTTACGTTTGTATCAACATGGAAGTTCCCACTACAAAGACATGCCACGTTTACCATGATGCTGGATTCAAAAGAAAAGTGATATTGAGTGCAGATAGCGATAAAAATTGGGCCGCATCACGTGCGTTTAGTGTTCCAGAAACTTGCGTGCGGGACTGGCGCAAGCATAAAAAAAGGATTTTGGCCAGCAAGTCAACGCGGAAGGGATTCAGTGGACCGAAGAAGGGCTGATTCCCCGAAATAGAAGAACCGCTTGCAGAATATGTCGTCCGACAGCGATGAGGAGTGATGCATATTGCCCCACGGGCGCTGCCTCGGACCGGCGTCGTGATGACGACCTTGCCGGCGAGAGACAGCGCGTTCATTTCATCGCAAGACTGAAGCATTTTGAATAAACCTCCGTTGTTCCAAGTGAGAAAAAGTTTCATTTCTGTATCGAATTTACAAAATCTGGTGTGCGTAACAATCGAGGTCATCGCATTTTTTTTTTTTTCGGACTTCCAAAAATGGGTGCGCATTACAATCGAGGGCGTGTTAGATTCGAGTAAAAACAATAAGTGTCCACCTCCGGAGTTCCCGGAAGAGACGCAGAAGGGCACCAGCACTCGGAAAAGGTCAGAGACGAGAAGGGGAAGCAGTACGCAACGGCCATATCGAGTCGAGAAATAAAGGCGCGTTGTTACAACTTTGGTCGTACCTTGTGTGTCGAAGGAGTTGGCGCATCCCGACGCAAAGCCTAACAAGCTTTTAGGCAAAGTGTTGGCTTACGAATTCCCAGTGGGCAGATTCAAATTGCAACCGAGATGCCCACAATCTGACCTAGGTTTATTGGCAGTTTGATACTTTAGACTCATGTTACGGACAAAAAACAGGGTGCTGGATGGGCAAAAAAAACATGCTTTACATGTAAGGCTCGTCAAATTATGAGGTGCTGGAGAAAGCCAGCCTTCTGCGTTAAGTCCTTAACTCAAACTCTTTTTCTCTGCGTTCCACCCATTGAAAAACATGCGGGAAGCGCCTCAGCATGCACCTCGTATCGTTGTGCTGCAGTGTTCTTCCACAGCATAAAGGCTGTCTGATTTCATCGTCGTCACCATGGCGACGAACGCTGAACGACCTTTTCGGACGGCGCATGTATCACTGGGGAGCGTGTTAACTCACCCCTCCCGCCTGCATTCACGCCGCTTCGCAGCGATAGTCTGCGGATACTCGTTACAAAACTATTAAACTTTGGCTAGCAGACGGCGTTCGGAAAATCAGTTTTCGTTGCCATGGTGATGGCGATGAAAGCAGACGGCCTTTATGCTGCGGAATAACACTGCGGCACAGCGATATGAGGTGTGTGCTGAGGCTCTTCCCGCATGCTTTTCAATGGGCGGAACGCGAACAAAAAGAGTTTGAAATAAGAACTTAACGCAGAAGGCTGGTTTTCTCCAGCGCCTCATAATTTGACAAGCCGTACACAAAAAAAATGTTTTTAGACCGGAGTTTGGAGATAGTTTTTTTTACAACAACATGGGTCTAAAGTATAAATGTGCCGGTTTATTGTAATGAGGAGCCAAATGTTTGTTTGCACGCTAAATAACCCCCACTGGTCGAAATGAATACTCAGTCTTTCCCTGGGGTATGCCAGAGGACTCTCATTGGTCTGGTGGCAAACCTCCCAGTTTCATTTCACACCTCAAATGCATTTAGCAGCGTCAAAAGATGTTACCCCTCCACATGAACCATCTTGGCACAGCCTACGAGCACACCTCAAAGAAAACGCACCTGCACTGCAAGGAAGACTGTGCCCACGGTGGCCATGAGAGAAACCAGCAGTATGATTCCGACGGTGGTGAAGGAGTCGATGGACGTCTTCAGCAGGGAGACCATCTGCAAAGACGACGGACAGAAGAGGAGCTCGCAAAGAACAAGTGTCCTCCTTGTTACTGGTCAGAGTCAGCTGCCAAGATAAGACGAGAGCCACTGGACATTCAGAGTACCAAAAGTCAGGTTCCAATTGCTACCATATGGTGCACGAAAGTTGAACCCCGCACAAAAGGCATTAAGAAGAGTCTCCTTTGTAGGACTTCATAAAACAGGGTGGTAGGGTATCCCTTTACAAGCATCTTGGCTGGAATTCATGGTTAGAGCTATTAAAAGGACTTCAATGAAGAAAGCAAAGCCAATACTGCAAACAGCAAGGGATCGTGCTTAGTTGTCTTACACTCCTTGGCGGAATATAAGAAAATGTACTAAAATATTAAGGTGGTCTAGTTGGTTCAGCACACCTACTCGTCTGCCTGTCCTTTGCACTTTATAAACTTAGTTTATTGAACCAACTAGCCCACCTTAGTAAATCTTTTCTCTCCTACATTGGACCCTTTTCTATGTTTCTCCCATCCAATCTTTTTATTAAAATGGCAGTTGTGTATAGCGCTGTCCCGCCCTCTTCATGTCCTCGTCTGTGCTTTGCACTTTATATATTTAGCAGGAGATGGGGTTGCAGTGGCTGTTTGGGGTGCTACCATTTAATTCAATGAATCAGGTGGTGGCTTACACTGCCTAGTGGTGCCTCGGACAATTGTCTCTCGATGCGAAGGCCATTCAAGCCACTGCGTGCCACGTGCTCCCATTTCGTTGCATGTCACTGCATTGCCCACAACGGTAGTTTTCCTCAACTTAAATAATTTTGTGACATTTTTCAAACTTATCCAGATGCTTTGAAATTTCCTGACAATTGCAGGTTGGTAGATGCCCTGCACGCTGCCCCACTTTCTCTTCCATATGTTTTAAGGGGGGACGCTACTCAGAAAAAACAATTTCTGCAAAAAAAGCTGATTTTGAGAAAATGCCATATTTACATCCATCAACATGTAGAGAATATTGCCAGAAAGTTTCATTAGTTTACACTGCACAGTTAATTTTTTTATAAATTTCTTTTGGTTCGTCGATGCTACAGAAAAGGTAGGGGTTGGAGCACTTTGAATGCATTTTTCTCCGTTCCACTTTTCGGCATACATTTCACTTTAGGAAAACTATTGTTTTCCTATAACACAATAGAGAATTATTCTTAGGTAGTTTTCTGTGATAGAATTTTGTAAGGAACATGCCTGGCTGGTTAGATTTTCTACCTTAATATTCTTTTATGCTAAAAAAACTACATTTGTAAAAAAGTGCAGACATGAAGAAAAAATTGTAATCTTCTTATGGAGTTATACTTATGAAAAACAATGCAAAAAATGAGCGCATCTCCACGTGGTGAATGATGTTGAGTGGGGCGAAGCTCTGGTGGTGCTGATGATACTGATTTTATTGTTCATAGGTAGTGCTGATGGTGCTGATTTTTTTATTGCTCAGAGGTAGTGCTGAGTTCCGGGTTGCGTTTCGACTTCGTTATTACTGCTTTATGGTCGGTGAAATGCAGAGCCATGCATGCAAAGTTTAACGCGATTATATACTCATTTGACCACAGCGCCCTCTCCTGTATAGACGTTGAGCGGCTACTTGCAATGTTTCATCCATGACATCCCCAGCTCTTGAGTTACTACCACATCTCGGAGCACCATACTCATCCCGCAATCGTGACCGAGTGGTTAAGGCGATGGACTAGAAATCAATTGGTGTCTCCCCGCACAGGTTTGAATCCTGTCGACTGTGCAAACATTTTTTCTTTTTATGTGAGCAGGGACGCCGAACAGCCAGACGGACGGACGGACAAGGCTAGACCCTAAGGAGCCTCGCCCCTAATATAGCAAAATAACTGCCATAGAATACCGCGCCCATTCCACACTAAGCCCCCACACCAAAATTTGTGATATATGAAAAAATATGCGCCATACATTTTTATGTAATATTGATGAGCGCCCATCCCCTATTTCTTTAGTGATTCTCTCCAAAGATTGAGTGGGCGCTTGCCCGGTATTTTACGGTAGCTGGATATGTGTTGTGGGTATTCCTATGTCTATAGTACACATAAAAATCAAAAAATTTTTTATTTTAAAGCAATAGTTTTTCTAAGCGAACACACTGACTTCCATATTGTAACATTTGTAACAAGTTTCAAAGCTAACATAGGAAAATTAAGTTTGGCAGGGATGGTCTTGCCACTCATATAAACTTCCACTGCAAATTTGATTAAAATAAAGCAAGCGGTACAAAAGTTCACTTTTTTGGGTAGTGTCTCCCCTCAAGACCCTCTGGAGATGGTCATGGCTTAGGGACAATACAGGATTGAAACAGAGGCCATCTGAGGTTGGAGTGCGAGCAAGTTCACGCAACAACAGCCGACACATACCGGGTAGCCGTCGACCCAAGAACAACAAGTAAGAAGAGCATTAAAAAGGAACAATAGAAGTCATAATTGCATGTTCCGCATCGAAGAATTACGCCCTAAGCTACGCCAAATCTACAGTTCCACGACTAGGGCAGAAGCGTGCGACCATTGGAAGGCCCAGGGGGGCAGAGGCGGAGTAGTGCGCCGAGTGTGGGCTGACCCGCTTGTCCCCTCCGCGCAGCAGGTGCCACAGCCCGTGCACGGGTGCTGGGAACAGGGCCTGGCGCCGGTCCTCGTACCAGTTGCGCAGCGTCCAGCACCAGCTGCGGGACTGCTCACGCACGCAGCCCCACAGGTTCAGGTGGCTCCCTGAGAGACAACGCCGGCCCCACCATGGCCAGGCAGCCGCATCAGGTGATGAGCACTTGGACTGCGTTCCAAAAGCGTGGCCTTCGATACGTGCTGCGCTATTTGGAGGCCCCTAGGAACCAATGAAACTGCGGAGCGGAAAAAAGAGACTACGAGGACCTACACAACACCACCTAAACTAAAAGGCGCATCGGCCTTTATCTGAAACTAGTGAGGACACGAGTGAGCGCCAACAGAGCAGTTGTGTCCAACCTATTTGTCTCCTTAGATGTTGATGAAAATTCGGCACTAAGGCCTCCTTATCCGAGAGGTATTGGCCTACTCTTCTCGCAGCCCCTCTCCACCGTGCACTTTTTTTCAGTCTCAGGATGTTGCGGCACGTATCCAAGGCCATGAGTTCTGCCGTTTGCGTTTCGTTCCTACTTGGTAGTACTGCGGCGTTCAAAAACCCACTCACGTCCGGCGTTGCCCTATCTGCATTATCGCGCGACGCGGCCTGCAGGAGCAGCTCGAATCTATCGAATAAAAATAAACTAAGACGCTGATAGGTTTGTCGTTTTCCCCCTCCAAATGCACGAATAGTGCTAAAGGGGATAAAAGGAAGGAAACAAGTTACCACTGCGTAGTGCATGACGCAGCCAACTGGGACGTTTCGCCGGCAGTTACATTTTTGCTATGCGCATATTAAAGGGATGTGCAGTTTGCTGGTGAATGCGGCTATCTCTCCCGGCAAATATGAGAAATTGTGAAGTTGTGTGACTGGTTTCGCTAAGGGAAATGCACCTAGTGCCACTGGCGAATGTTTCTGAAATGGCGTCAGCAAGGACTTACCCACATCCCCTGGAAATATAGGCATAAAATTAGTACTCCCATCAGTTATGATTTGTGAATGGACGCCAACTACTATCCTTCCAGACAAATCGTACCCCTCGACACCCAGAGGCCAGCTGCAGGATATGCCACCAGAAAGACAGCCTTGCACTTTGGAGAGATGCTAATGCAAGTAGAAGCTTTAATCTCCACTAAAGATTGGAAACTCGCAAGTTGCACACGCCAGTACCCACAGATCGCGGGAGCATAGCCTAGACGTTGAAACAAAACAAAATCTGTGTGTGACATCCATAGTAAACGCAAGACAAAGGAAAAAAAAAAAATTAATGAAACATTGGTGTTTGTCAAAGTAAACAAACACTTTTAAAGCCTAGCTTATGCAAAATTTAGATAAGTTCAAAGTAAAAATTCAAAATGCCTTTAAAGGGATACTGAACTAAGGAATTTAGTGCCCATAATAAGTGGCGCACGCTTTTTCCACGAGCCAGCAGCCGCCGGTGTGCGCGAGCACACGCAACAAAAATGATGTCAAAGACTTCCATTCGCAGTTAAGATGACAGTGAAATGTATGGGCTTCGGGCCGAAGGAAAATAAAGACCAGTTCTTCATCTACACAGTGGTGTCTGGTGTAAAAGGTAAGCGATTAATTGATCTAACAAGCACGTAGCTTTCACTTGTTGAGATGAAAAGCCTGTCTTTATTCTCCTTTGGACCGAAGCCCATGCATTTCACTGTCCTTTTAACCGCGAATGGAGGTCTTTGACGTCATTTTCTTTGTGTGTGCTCGCGCACACCGTCGGCTGCTGGCTCGTGGAAAGAATGTGCGCCACTTATTATGGGCACTAAATTCTTTGGTTCAGTATCCCTTTAACTGCAGAAAAAAAAGTTTCACCAACACCATTTTTGGGATTTTTTTGTTCCTCTTTTGAGTGTAGCGAAGCGACGTTTGAAAAACACTCTTGGGAGGAACAGCCGCAATTATTAACAAACTGCCCAGTAACCAGTAGCGTGATAGAACGTGAGAAATATGTGCAACATCAACTTGGTTGATCAGGTTTGGTGCTCAGTGCTGACCTTTATTTGTTTATTCAATTAATTATTAATGAGAATGTATTTTATGAATCGTTTCCTTCAAGAAAATCCTCATGAAGCAACGTTATAAATGAGCGTTATAGTGAGCAATCATAGTGAGCGTCATGAATGAGTGACAAGCTGGGAGCATTATAGACGTTAAGATCCTTTTTGGATCAACGATTTCACAAGGACCTACCGATGTTTTCTGGCATAGGAAGCTTCAATGTGCCAGAATTCCAAAAGAAATCTCCGTCGGCGGTTAGTCGGAAGGTCGAGAATGCGGGTGTTCTCGGCGGTCCTTGGTGTTGCGGCGTTCAGCGACCGCACTGGGCGCGATCGAAATTGCGAACGTCGTTTTGATGCTGGCGGATCCCCTCCCGAGGGTTTTTCGTTCTGCTGATGTTAGTGGCTGGACACTCTCTCTTTGCAGATTGTCCCGCACAGCCATCCCAAAATAGCGAGCACTAAAATGTAAGCTTTCTTTCAGGCATGTGCATTCACATAGTTCTTGTTATCGCAAAGTGATTAGCCAACGTCGTCGCTTGAGATAGCATGAGACGAAAAGTTGCCTCTCCTGCAGCATTTGGGGGGTCCAACAAACATTCTCGTAGGAAAAGGCGAAAGCAGAGCAGAGTCAATCCGCGCTTTTTCCTCCCATCGTACACACAAGGAACAAACTGCAACGGTGGCCCATAGCTGGAAGAGATATTAGGAGGTTAAGAATTTGTTAAGACCAAAGCTTTGGCTAGAACGTGCTTCCACACTATGGGAACGGTGCATGCAAAAGACCACAAAAAGAGGGAGCACACATACACGGCGTTCTGTGGGTGCCCCCATCTTTCGTGCTAGCCTTGTGTGTGCGCTGTTCTCACAGTTGGAAAGCTGGGGATTCCAACAAAGTCCAAAGACGGGTCCTCGAGGGTAAAGGTGCCGTTATGCCGACGATACGATGAGCAAGCGCAAGTGCTCGTGTCACGTGGCGCCACTGTGCGGGGCTAAACAATGGGCGTGCCACTGCACTAGTGGCCACCTGCGGCGGTGGGGCAAGAAAGGTGGCGCAGCGCCAAATGGTGTGGCTACGCTGCCTGGAATGCGTTTTTCACTGGTGTGTTTACCAAGTCCTCAAAGCTGGTCCCTAAATTTCTGCCCGACGTCGCCGCAGAAGTGTCATGCTGTCTTTGCAACGTCGTTCATTCCAACTTCGGGACTGCTTTCGATGCTCGCGCGGAATAGACCGCTAAACACACCGGTTGGAGACGTGTTGCGGGCAACGTAGTGTGGCTTCCCCGGACGGTGCTCACCCAGTCGCTTGATGATGGTGTACAGCAGGGGCACGTAGGTGAGGTGCAGCAGCCAGATGTAGCGCCACAGCTGGGCCAGCACGCAGGCCCAGACCAGGGTGGTCAGGTACAGCCGGCTCAGGTCCTGGTGCTCCTTGTCCTTGTCCTCTTCCTTGTCCTTGTCCTTGCTGTCCTTGCTCTCCTTCCGGTCGCTGTCCTGGATCGTGATGGCTGGCAGGATCGTGTCCTCCCCGGACGAGGCCGACAGACGGCGGTCAGGCGTCGAAGCCCGGCTCACGTGCAGCGCCGGGGCCAGCATCCGCCGCGTCCCCTCGGGCGATGACTGCTCCTGCGGCTTGTCGCCCGGCTTGTCCTCCGGCTTGCCTGCCGACCTCTCCTGAAAAATGGGAGTTTGGAGAAAACGTGGGTTGGAGAGTGGAACACCTCGTTTTGGGAAGGGAGTGACTTGGTTCCAACAAACCCTGATTCAGAAATACAAACTGTTTATCGCCCCTAATAAAACTTTCTGGAAAATCATGCGAGGCTTCTCAGCAGCCCTACCTTGCACCGTGAAAATATATGGCCAGTATTACTTCCATTGCATATGCTGGAAGTACTAATACTGGGTGCAAATCCGGTATTACTTTGACTGCCCTGTTAGAGATTGGTAGGTTAGGGCCAAAGGTTGAAGTTTTCAGCTGCTCCTGAGGTTGTAATTTGTGCATTGCTGTCATATAGTCGTAGTCAAATCAAAAGTCAAATTGGATGTTTTAGTGATTTATACAGCGTAAGGTTGGTCTGCCAGTAGGGGCGACACTGGTTTACACTGTAGATGAGCAATTTTGCCAGTGCAATACGACTGCTAACCTGGGGTCTTTAACGTGCTCACGCAGTAGTGATACATGACCGCATGCCGGTACGATACTCATCCAGATCGAAACGGGCAGGGGTGGGGATTGAGCCCAGGATCCCTGGGTTCTGCAGCGCAAGCTGGGTGTGCGCTTCAGCCCACTCGGCCACCGATCCCCTCACTTGTAGTGTAGCCGATTGATTAAGCAGAGTAAGCAGGGAACGTCGACATGGCAGCACCATTCTCATCGTCTTCTTCGTTCCTTATTGACCTCATCACTTCTTTCTTCACATCAAACTCTACATTTCCCCCTCTCTTAAAGGAAATGTATGCATCAACATAAACAAACTAAAAGAAGAAGTACTAAAATGAACAAACTAGACAACAGTATGAAGAAAGATATCAGAAAAGTAATTATTTACAAGTTGATGCGTTACTCTGACTTTAAGTAAATGTCGAGTCTGTGAACAGAATGCAAAAAAGGAGTTGCGCCTGTTGTTAAGAAACTTAATTTAAGCAAGCAATGTAATAATACCTGTAATCCATGGGAACTTGTCATATGCTTAGAGAAATATGCTTCCTCTTAAAGTTGCATATCTTTTAGGGCTCTTATTTAATTGAAAAATATGTCCATTTCCTTGTAGGTGTACCAGGGCATTCAACGTTTACTGGTGAATAACAATGCACCGAGGAAGACTATTTTTGTACACAACATTGCTAGTGTCTCCTCCAGATTTCACACAGTTGTAAGGCTGCTATCAAGAACTGTAGTGCAGCGTAAAATGTACACAAGTGGTATAAACTTCGGTAGAGTATAGTGTTCAATGCTAATGTGGATGAACTGAATGCACCAAGCGTCGATGTCCTGTTGGTGCTTACTGTGTCACGCACTGTATACCTTCTAGACCAGTTATGTTGCCTCGGGAGTTTCACACAAAATAATGCAATGTACAGAAGAACCTCATTCAGACAGACAGAAATGGTACAAAGAAAACATTGAATTTCCATGGCCAATGTTATCTCAAGAATGAAAGTGCACCAACACACTCTTCACTCTTTTTATAAATAAAATACATTTCTGTTTTTACAGGGTGGGGGTCGAAATACAAACACTGTAAGTAACTAAGTGATCATGCATAATTCAAAAGCTAGACAAAGTATCATAACAAAAAGGCACACCATGGCCAATTTCTAATGATAAAGTTTAACTAAAAATTACGCTAAACACTTTATGACAAGGCAGAATGAAATTTTTCACAAAGATGTCTGTTGTCAATTATAATACCATTTTTAAACATAGGTTTTGAAGCGGCCTGTGTCCGAAATCGGATCTGAAGATGTGAAATTCTCAATGGCAGGAATATAACCAGAAGGCTTATCCAAGAGTTATGTTCAATGCTTCAAGAAAATTACACCATTTTTTGAAATGCCGAATTGTCTTGACATTTAGAATAAGGCTTTGTTTTTTAATGTTCGACACATGCGTAACATTGCGAATGTGGTGATGCCACTGGTAACAGACATATCTGAAAGACCTTTCAAGGTGTTCTTCTTGAGAAGCAATTTCTGGACACAAACTTTCCTTCCAGACATCCTTAATTTATTAGTGAAAGAATGCAATCAGACATTAGTTGTTACTCGCTATGGACAGGAAAGGGAAGTTATACAATGAACAATGACAGAGGAAGTCACATGAAACAGGGTGCCCCAGCCAGTGTCACACATACACACACACACACCATGTTTGCCAGATGTGACACAAGCTCCTGCCCACCACCGTCTCAGACCAAAGCAACTTTAGGGAAAACTGGCAACCACAGTCAGCGCAGAAACCCAAAGGAAGGGATGGAACACTGCCGATAGAAAGGGCTTCAGCAGGCGACGAGCCTCAAGACCGCAAGCAGGGCACGACAAATGCTTCCGACATATCTCGCAGGGCACATGGCTGTGAAAGTGGGCATGACGGTCATTTACTCGTTGGTGGCGTGGCAAAATGAGGGCAAACCAATTCATTTGTGCCTGTTCAGAGGGTGCGCTTGCGGTATGCGCTTCAAGATAGTCAATCTCAAATCGTATAAGGCAGGTTATATTGATGCGGGGCATACAAGTAAATGAAACCTGCTTATTATATAGATTTCAAGTTACGAATCCGGTAATTTCAGGCAACTGTGCTACTGCTGAAATGTTTCTAAATTTATGCATATTTGATGGAAAACCACCATTCTCAACTATTCGTAGCTCCGAGCCGAACCGTTGAACTGAATATGTCAGAATTATGATGCTTTAGCATAGCCACTGCGGAGTCCAGGGAAACTTCCAATTTTAGGAGTTCACTTATAAGGTTTTCTGGAATGTGCCTGCGAAGTCAGTTAAAATATAAACCGGCAGGGGTGCAATTCCCGAAAAAAGGACAAGTGCCCCACCACGGCCTCATTCTGCCACGCGGGGACAGGGGCTACAGGCAGCGAGGGTGGGGGGTCCACACGTGGCAGCTACTGACTTGGGAGGGGCCCCTGCCCTCTCTGCCCTCCGGCTTGAGTCCTGGCAGGAACACTTGGTCGGGGGCCTCGCTGAACGACACCCGCTTCTTGGGGCTCGGCACGGGGACTCCCAAGTGGTCCTGAGGCGGAAGTCCCGTTGGGACGCTCCAGAGGCGGAGGCCCCTGCTTAACCCAAACATCCTCTTGCGCCCACTACCCTCTCGTTTGAGACAACCCATTGAAATGTAGTTGCGGGGGGAGGACATACGCACAAAGGAGCTTTACCTCTAGCAAAATTGTGTCTTAGTGACTTTCACATTGAAAAATTATATCTTAACATATTACCTATATCTTCAAGTGCAACTCCGCTTCATTTTTGTTTCTAAAAAAATAATTCAGTTATTTTCAGTATCACCTAAAAAGACCACAAGTCAAATATTGTGACTTAGATCTGTCTAAATGTTTCTTAAACGGCCCTGTAAACTTCGGAATGTGCAAAGTTGCTGAAATCTGCTGACTCTAGCGGGCTTCGGCTGACTCAAGCAGGCAAAAGACATGGCAATACGGAGAGAAATTACTGTTAGCTTTCCCCCAATACATTCACCGACGAAAACATATGAAAAAGAGTAAACACAACCATCCATAGTGTATCTACACCAGGTATACACTGAACACTGCACTATACACACCTTGGACCTAAGTGTTTATGGCATTCATTCAATCCCCGAGTCTTAAAGCTGCCATCCTCGTGTGACCAGACTTTATGAGATTTGCTTTGTGTGTTACCATTCACCGTATAGGCATCTGCAGACAACTTTCCAGCTTCCATACACAAAAGTGCCTTCATCCTGCCGCTTGCGTGGCCAAGTTGGCAGCTCCCGCGCGTCCCATGCGGAGGATAGGGGTTCGAATCTCTTTAGCCTAGTTTTCATTTTACCTTTCGTTGCTTCCCTGGAAACACAGTTATTGCGTGTTCTGGGTTAGAACCTTTGTGAGCATAAAGCACGTATAAAGGCAGCCGCAGCACACTTCAACAAAGCCAATCTTACGCTAGCACTCGATCCTGCTGTTATGCTGACATCGATGCCCACGATGCCATTTATTATAATTTTGTTTTGGCAAAAGTTTACAATATTAAACCTTTAGATTCTCCAGTCATTCATAATTAATTCAGTCCCTCGTTATTCATGGCAATGTAGGTCAGAGTGACACAGGTGCACAATCCTGAATTATGGTGGAAATGAGAAGGGCGTACAAACAGCTCCACACAAAATGGGCATTTGCCGTCCTCGAAGCAAGGCCTGTCGTGGCTGCACGTGGGCATACCTGAGCGTCTGACGGCAGAGGGTTGCCCGTGAGCCAGGCCCAGCCAGCACGCAGTGTGGTCACGCATGGAGATGGACAGTCATCCTCTGCTGTTGAGGAAGAGGAATGAAAAAGGAGCGATCAGCGCTCGCGGCCATTTGCCACAACCAGCTGAAGGCTTCACACTCGCCAACTAATGCGGAGGGCAAGCCGTCTGCTTTTTGTGCAGGGGTTGCGGTGAGAAGGACGCCGAGCTCCAATTGGTTTTGACTGAAAGGATAGTGGGCAGACCTCAATGGTAGATGCCTTAAAGGACACATGCAAAGGAAAAAGACATTTTTTTTTTAGACAGCCTGGTTGGGAAAATGAAGTCATTAATTGAATTTACAACTAAAAAGAAAAATTTTTAGAGCTATATTTACGGCGCAATACAAAAGTTGGCGCCCGCGGGTGCAGCGGAAAAGTGGCCACTATGTATGACGTGACTGACCACTATTTGTCACGTGGTGCTTTTGCTCTTTCGAAAGCTTTTTATGGTCTCTAAAAGTTACTTATTCATCCTCGTTTGAAGTGAAACAAAAAACAAAGATTAGTAAGCAACTTTTAGAGCCCAAAGGAAGCTTCTAAAAGAGCGCAAGCACCACAATAGCAGACGACCTGTGCGGTGGTCAGAAATTGACGGCGTCGGTGCTCCAGAACAAACGAACTTGCCAACGGCGGCAGCATGGAGAAACACATTGAACCGGCGTCTCACCACGCTCAGCGTGCGGCGGCGGTGCACAGGTCTACCACGTGACCAGCGGCTGCTCCCGCGGGCACCAAGCACACATTCGTTTTGCGCCGTAAAAATAGCTCTAAAAATTTGTTTTCTTCGTTGTAAATTTGTTTTATAACATTCTCTTTCCATCTAGGCTGTTTAAAAATTTTTTTTTTCCTTCGCATGCGTTTTTTAACGCAAGAGAAGGTGCGTGATACGGATACCAAAATGACGATGGATGGATGGATGATGTCGGCTATGCCCTTTGTAACAGGTAGTAGCTTGCGCCACCTAGCCTAAGAAAATGCCTTCCTCGCCCACCTAAACACCCAATTTCCTTTTCTCTACATCCCTGCAACTATCAACAGGCTGGGGGAAAGAACCACCAGGCTGACCCTTAAGAAATCAAGCAAATACAAAAAAAAAAAAAAAGGAAAACACACTTTCGTTTTTGTTCCGTCCGTCCGTCCTGCCTGTCCGCCCGCCCGCCCACCAGGCATCACTTTCTAATTACTACCCGAAGAAAAATACAGTCTTGTTTTTCTCAAGGTAAATGCTCTGCTCTGCTTACATTTCTGCCATAGCTTGGCATGAGCCTCAGCACTAGATTTACAACAGATTTCCAGACTTAAAAAAAAGAAAAGGGGCAAGCAGACACAACTGTTTCTCAATTGCAAAAAGTCTTTTACTTCTAAATTCAACAGTTACTGGTGCTGATGGCCCGGATCGGCATGGAGCTGCGGCAGCATAAACATGCCACACTCCCATTTATTTAGTTTGACAGCGCTGTTTTGGCCTTTAATTTATGTTTCTTTATTTGCACAACAAACAGCACGTAATGCTGTCTAGTCGATTTCATTCTTGAATATGTCAAAGTATGCGAAACATCCCATTACATTCGCAAAACGGCGCTCAATTTCACCAAAAAAGGTAGCATCTGTGCACTGCACACGTGCTTTGTGACCATATCTAACAGTTCGTTTGGAGGAGCAGACAACGTTTCGAGGTAAAGAGTAAGCGTTGCACCTTGGTCTAAAGGGAGTCTCTCTCTCTCTCTCTCTAATGAAATGGTCTATACACAGGTATCCTACCTAAAGTCTTAAACTTGGAGAAGTAAAAAACAATTCACCAATGATGCATATAGTTGGTAAGGGTATTATAGTCTGTCATATATACCCTGGTGAAAGTTCCATTTTGAGATGTTTGCTGCAAGGTTGAGTAGTCACATCAGCAGGCACCAAGTTTTGTTTTTATTTTGCAAATGCCCAAGGATACTGCACACTTATCCCACTTTGGAAGAGTGCATTTCTCCTTAGCGCGTCGGTACACTGTGGCGAAGCAACATACACAGAATTTCTGTGTTGCAGAGCCAATTAACCTATCCGAACATACCATAAACAAGGAGAAACATTGACAAGGTTTCGAGTGCCGGCAGTATTTAAAGGGGCACTGACACCCCAAAGGTCGTATTTATTTTTATTGTCTAAAACGATGCAAGTTGCAGTCATAGACACGCAAAAAAAACCGCATCGCGGAAAAAAATTTTCCCGCGCGCGCGCGCGCCTTTTTATTTTTGGCGTTTGATTTTCCCGCCTCTCGCCTCCTCGCTTCTTTTGATCGGTGACGTCAAAAATCAGGAAATTTAGAAGCTTTGTAGGCGACATCTCTATAACATTTAATAACGGCAATCGTAAAACATGTTTTTTAACGCAATTGCGAACGCACTACGGCCCTTCTTTTTGAAATACCAAAAATCGGGAGTTCGTTGTGCTGCCGTCTCCTGGATTTGTATCCTCCAACGGAAAACAGGCGACACCGCTCAAAACCGGTCCGCCGCAACGCCGCCGCCGCCGCCGCTCACTCCTTTCCTCCTCGCTTTGGGTCGCCCTGGCAACAACAGGGAGTGGTGAAAGAAAGTCGACTCTCAGGTCTCCGCGATTTTTGACGTCAAGGCACCGGCGCCGATCGCGCGGGAACTTCGAATTCGGCATTTGGAAATTGTTTTTTTACTTCACAAATACTGAATTCCCAAATTTCAAATTTTGAGGGTAATGTCCCGGCATCGTTTTCAATCGTTTCGGATAATAAAAAAAAAATATGATTTTGATGTGTCAGTGCCCCTTTAATACAGAGTTCAGATGAAATAGTAGGCTATTCGAAGCAATAATCAAAAATTCTGAAGGTTTGCGAAAGCCAACTATAACAATCCGGCAGTATACCAGGGCCTGAGCTATTAGTTTCAATAGCAATAAAGTAATATGACCAGCATGTAGTATGTTTTTTTTTTTTTGTGAAATGTAGCAGGATATAACAGGATGCGCCGAGGTGTAGCGGCATGTAGCAGGGTGCACAGCATGGTACAAACGGCGCCGCTTTTCCGGCACACTGCGCCGGAGAAAGACCAAGCAAAGTGACGCGCTCACCGGTGTGGTCGTCCCCCAGGGAGCCGTTGCGGAGCTCGGCCAGGAAGCCCATGACGAGAAGGGCGAGCACAACGACCAGGATGGGCATGCGCCAGACGCCGGCCACCGAGGCCAGGTGGCTCACCAGTGCCAGCCAGATGACGGGGGAGAGGGCCGTCAGGGGTCCTTCTGTCGGGGGCCCCCACCAGAAGCAGAGGGCACCCACGTAGCCCAGCAGGAGGCTCCACACCTGCAGGTGTCATGCGATGCGCAGCATGCGCTTGACACGTTGCCCCTAAAGACTCCACCGACCTCGACCTCGTGGGTCCTATTTTGGGTCATTGCAAGAGCAAGATCGAATTTGTCTTTCTGAAATGAGCGAAAATAGCTTTTGGAGACCGTTCGTCTGCTACAAAGCATCATTTGCATGCGGAAGTGAAATAAGAAAATGCCGTATTTCATCCGTCTGCAAACAGACTGGAAAAAATTTATTGTCTGTTACGAACCGAGCGCTAGGGCGAAGTGAGATCGGAAGTAGGTTGAAATTGCTATTGTTCGCTATTTCTCATTGGAAGCCAGTGACAACCATATATTGTAAACGCTGCCTTTCCCGCAATGTGTCAGAATCCCTCGATGGCTTAATACTGATCCTCCCAGCATCAAGGTGTCTATGCTGGTTCCCTGTCATTTTTTCCCTCTTTAATGTCCACAGTGTCCAGTGAGAACTGAACTGCTACAGTCAATATGAGATATCAACAATCTTGAGATGATTCAACAACATGTCCGAGAGTCTGCCACGGAGTGCGAAAATTGGAATGCGGCTTGGAAAGTCAAAATACTGTCATTACTACCCATTGAAAAAAAGAAAAAAAAAGGGAGGTGGTCACTGCATAAATTACAGCTAAAAACAAGTTAACATATTCAACGTAAAAATTTAAACCTTGAGACACGGGGAAATAACATAATGGAAAAGACTGTGTCGCCGTCTTGTCCATTATTTTATTCCTCCATGTCTCACGGTTTAGATTATGTTTCCTAGTTAACCAGCCCGCCTGCATCCATTTGCTTTTCAGATATTTAAGCTGTGAACAAGAACGTTTTGCAAACATTTTATTGTTTTCTAAGACTTCTTTTTTTCTTTTGTTGTAACACAGTTTTGCCCAGGGCAGTGCAAACAAAGCTAGAGGCATTTTGTGTGCACTGTGAAGGAAATAAACAATGTCCCGATAGTGATACTGAGCTCCTTGCCTACAAAAGTTTTGCAAGATCTGTCTCAGTGTGGTGTCCTTTCACCGACGATGTAATTAACAGAGTAGAAGGTAAAGTTAGCTGCTCGGCTTATTTGTAAGATTTACAATACGAGGTCATCATCCACCGAGTTAGTAAAAAGAGCTCAGCTTCCAACATTAGCGTCAAAAGCTATAGTTGATAGATTGGAAACAAGATAATGAATGACTCCATTCACATAGATACCTCCGATTATTTCAAACCACCGCGATCTGGATCCTCACGGTTAAATCATTGCCGAGCTTTAAAACAATACAGATTTAAAAATGACTGCTTTAGATTTTTTTTTTCCTTCCCTGGTGCAATTCAAGAATGGAATGCTGAATTGCATTCCATTCCTGAATTGAACAAGATGGAATAATTTAACAAATGACACTGTGACTTTAGATAGCTTCAATAACTTCGTAGAGGCTATTGAGTTACACCTCAAATGGTTTTTGTTTTGGTGTATCCCTGTTTTTCCTTGTTTTTTTTTTTTGTATTTTTAAACCAAATAGCTTACTCAATAGAGCTGGTAGTGTTTCCAAATAAATAAACAAGTATAATTAAACCTAGAACTTGGATTTGAAACTTTTTTTAGGCTTGCCGTCTGAAACACGAGAGTGCAACAAGAGTACCTAGGACCTATGAAGAATCTGCATCACAATATATTCGAATCGGCAATAAGTAAAATGACCCAGTTCAATATCTTTTTTAAATGATGCTAAAGCTATTGGAAGTTTTGTTGCACTCTTTATTATTTGTAGAATGTGCAGACATGCTTTTTGGAATAGCTGATGAGGGGGGCACTCTAATGAGCTGGGCAGAGACAACTGTCATAAAGTGCAGATTTCCCTGAAAGCTGAAGTAGGTAGAGAAGAATAAGCTTGCATTTCTGCTTGGCACGCGAAATTACAGTGGACGTGAGAATCCAACCCGAACCAGATTAGAAATGACACGAAACATGTCGAGACCAGTGTGCTCATCACTCAGATGCCAGCTGGCATATGGGAGCTCACCGCACAAGATCACGACTCAGTACGATCAGGTGGCAGAGGTCGTGTTTATGCGTGCACACACCCCCACATTAATTCGGCGAGAGACAGCTATTCTTGGAGCCTATTTACGGGTCCCCTAATGCCAGAAAGGGGGGGCTACGCTCGCCATCGAGTAAACAAAAACAAAGAGTTAGGGGAGGTTATTTCCAGGCCACGGCTCCGTCCGACGCAGAATAAAGTGAGCGTGGCGCTCGTTGCCCGTGTCGCCCCGTTCAAGCGCACGTTGCAGGAAGTGACAGCGTGGCACAGCTTGTCGGCGTCCTGTCTAAACCACTTCTGTCCGAAAGCCCCAAAGAAAGTGCCGAGAAAAAGACAACCAGCACTTGCGGTACAAGTTGAGAAAATGAACTTTGTTATACCAAATATACATCTAGTAGATGCTATTAAATTACCCTACTTTACGGACTATACATGTTTGAAAGTTGAAATCTCATGCGGTGTGGACTGTACGATTATTTGTTCTTCTAGATTGTTCATTATGACGAGATGTGGCAGATTTCGTGCGTGACAAAGTATGTTACGATAATTAATGCGTAATACCAGCTTTTTTCCAAGCTAATAAAGCAGGGATTTGCCAAGGTCTGCTGTGTACGTGAAATTTTATGTGTGGACTAGGCACCAAGGGCAAACCATACACCGGGCACAGACTATACCAAAGGAAAAAACTTTTTCTTTTCGAGGGAGAGGTAGGGCAAACTTCTCCGACGTCTCTTTGTCTTCCAGCAATGTTCTACCATTCTTGAAGCGCGAGTGCCACTCAAAACGCTTTGCAGAATTCACTACTTTTTGACATAAGCCTGTTGAGTCATTTCAATTTTATTTGCCGAATTCGACACATAATTGATGTTTGCCCTTGCTTTGGTTTGCAGTCTATTGAGAAATCGCCACTGCGCTCGTGCACGTGGTCACACAAATTCCTGTAGCGCAGCTCCAAATGCCCACAGAAAGACGTCCTTTGGCACAATGGAGACATGAAGGTCCCATGCCTTCGACTGCTCCGCATGCATCATTGTGTTGCCCTCTTTTTTTACGCTACAAAATCAGTCCCGGAACTTCTTGATTGCACCACATATTTTGACTTTATATGTTAACAAGAGGTCAAACTGAACCCAGAACCCAAACTAGTCAAATATGCAAAGAAAAAACTGGGGTGTGCCACGCTTTAAAAACGCGCTAAAATAATTTACATGTTCTAGCTCGACAACAGCGCAAGTGTGTGGGGAAGGAGCAAATGCAACAAAAAGGAAGTGCAAGGGCAAAAATTACTTTTTGAAGTTCACTATGACAACAGTTTTCACTTCCCGCAACCAGGGCCAGCAGAAAAATGTTTTGACTGAGCAGGGTGCAACATGCTTATGGAGTTCCTTTCAAGAAATCCCTATTTACTTTAGTTATTTGTGCTTAGTTCAGTAAAAGGTCATCATGAGGCATGAAATGCTTTAGCTGGAACTGAACTGAAAACTGAACTGTAGGGAAAAATAATAATAAAGGACACTTTAAACATGATTTCTTTGGGGGAATGTTGCTGACCATGGTGGATGTCCCTGCATAAAAAATATGCAATAATTCACAAACGAATTGCCTTAAACTGTCTAACCAACCTTATATTTGTCCTAGCCTGCACATTTCATTCCAAGATTTGTAGCCAGTCTTCAAAATAGGTTATCGCAAT
Organism: Ixodes scapularis; assembly: GCF_016920785.2. Lineage (NCBI taxonomy): Eukaryota > Metazoa > Arthropoda > Arachnida > Ixodida > Ixodidae > Ixodes > Ixodes scapularis. The sequence continues at coordinate 248,285,476 of NW_024609835.1, forward strand.
CATTAAATTCCATAAAATAAAATTAGCCTCTATATTCAGCAGTGAACTCAAGGAGTCTCCAGAGCCCATCGGAGCAAGACCAAGATCAAGAAGAAGAAAGCGCTGAGAGCTAAAGAGACATAAGAATGCGACATGACATTTCTGCGAGGTTGTGACCCTCAGATCGTGCCATTTCCAGATTGGCTCACTAAATAGTCTCACAGCAGTCACAAATGTGCGGACTTATTTTCGGTATATTGGGCCCTTTAGAGCTTGAATTAGTCATTGAATTTGTAACCAGAATCAATATCTATTTATATGCCTACAGAGTGTGAGGCCCGTTTTGATGAAGAGCTACAAAGTTTAGATTGAGGTGTGCCACCTTAGCTAATATTTAGAAAAGGGAATTATTACCTACTGTAAAATACCGGGCGAGCGCCCACTCAAACTTTGGAGATAATCGCGAAAAAATGGGGGATGGGCGCTTGTCCGGTCATGAATTTTACACATAAATGTACTGTGCATATTGTCTCAGATCTTACAAATTTGGTAATGGACGCTTAATGTGGAATGGAATTTGCGGCATTCTACGGTAGTATTTTTTAAGTAACCAGTTAGAAAACCTGGGTGAAGATGTGGATCAGCAGAGGCACACTCTTCGTTGTAAAGTGGCAATTTATGGAACTGAGGGCCCCAAGGTTGTGGTTAGAAAACGCCCCCCCCCCCCCCTCGGCAAGAAGTGAAAGGAGAGGAGGGGGGGGGGGGGGTCCGTTTTCCATAGAAAGATTATTATGCACTAATAAAGCATGCAAGCAAACTATATCACGCGCTCGGCTGTTTCCCGACAGTCTAGGTCCAGGTTTTGCTCTGTTCGAACAGAGTCAAAGTCCTGGGCAGTGCACCTCGGATGTAGCAGCCTTCCTTGGAGAGGGAGAGAGTAGACGTGACGGTTGGAAGGCAGTTAGGAAGTAGAAACATCAGGAGCAAAGGGGATGCGAGGGCGAGGGGGCCCGCATCACAGAGGGCTGGAGTTGTTTTCAAGGTACCTGGACCGCAGCCAGGTTCCACCCGAGGTCTGGAGTAAAAATGGATCTCACCCCTGACTTTGAGAAATTAGCGCCGACTCCACTCGGCCGCCGTAAGCAAGCGTTCCCAAACTGTCGCCCGAGACCCAGTAGCAAATTTCCCAATCAAATGTGTCGTCTGCCAATGCCCGCTTACTTCCGTCCGCTTTGGAAGGAAGCAAACTTGTCGACTGCTTTTTCCTACCATGGTGGAACCATAGACCTAGAGGATAATGTCTGTCCTCTTTGCAAGGCCCCCTGGAGTCGGTGACAGGTGCAGATTTCAGTAGATTATCCACCTCCAGTCGCTTTCTGCCTTTGATGACATTTCGTCGTATGTGCAGCCAAAGCATAGTCGAAGGCAACGAATGCAGGCTGAAGGCCGAGCTTCTACTGAATCCTTAGCCAGTCACTGACTGTACAGTGTATCCAGGGGCGGACGCAGGAATTTCCTGAGGGGGGGGGTCAGGTGTTGGTCAGCACACCATTTGTTTAGGAACCCCCTCCCCCTCTCCCTCGTTTCACGCCCTAAATTTTACACATGCAGAAATCAACAGGGGGGTCAGGACATCCGGACCCCCCCTCTAAATCCGCCCCTGAGTTTATCGCATTATGGGGCACACCTATCGCATCTGGTAAGTTTACTTTTCTGTCCCAGTTGCTCGCAAAACAAAATAAAAAGCAAGTGCTTATTTTGTGCATAGTTTACATCTAGTAAACAAGCATTTCCCAAATCTTGGTACATCTTTTCGAAATGTCAGTTTCTAATCAATGTTGTTCATAATGTGTCTACTTTAGTACAAATCTCACTTAGCTATGCATTGGGAATCAGTGTGAGTTAATATTATTTATTTATACTTAAAACTATTATTGAACTATTAACTAAAACATTAACTGTAGGGTGATTCCACGTCAGTTCGTGCAATGATGGTCCGGGTCACAATTTAGATATTTTTGATAAAAATATATATAAAAGCCATGTTCTTGGGAGGAACGTTCAGCTAAGAATGAACACCGTAACAATTTTTTTTGCGGAGATATAAAATAGAGAAGCCCGAGGCGTGGAAATTGAGAAGATTTCACAATGCTACTTTGTGCAGTCATCATTTTCTCATCGAAGCTTTCTTGTCACCATAAAATTTTTCATATGTTCTACAAAAGACATACAACATATGCACAAAAAATTAAATATATCAATAAAATATTTCTATGCAAACAAAAAAGTCAATCATGGCATCAAAACATATTTAAGAGACATATTCACAATTTTTTTGCAAATAAACCATCTTTCATAATACTTTACAAAACATATTGAAATGCACGTCTTTAAATATAATTTACCTATATATGAAGATAATATGCCCACCCTTAATTATCTTTTTGTTATTAACGTGGAAATGCAGCTGATTTCTCAATATGTGGCAAGATTGGGCGTCGGTATTTAAAAAACTAAACCTTTTATTTTCTTTAAACTCCCCTTGTCACTTTGCAGTGACTTGAACTAACCTGTGATAGCAAAAAATTGAGTAACATATGACCTTCGAAGGGGAAAGCTACGACAAACCTTCACTAGGAGCGAACTGACGTCTTCGTCATAGCAGCTTTGCCGCACAGCACCAAACATTGAGCGTTGTTATGGCATGTATCTTATATTATTAAATTTTTTTTTCATAAGAGGTGAGTATTATTGACGCAAAAAGGGACTTTGAGCTGGAATACCACTAATTAGCTTACAATTCACAGAAACAAAACGGCCCCACTCTGCAAATTCGCTAACTATGCAAACATAAACATAAAACTCTCAGTTGCGCGAGTGGCCATGCATACATCCGGCCTCTCGGCATATGATGACTTCCACAGATGAGATGCCTGGATTCCTCTCACAGATTTTACGGTGGTCCACTCTGCTTGCTTCGCCGCACGAAACTCTGGTGCGTCACTTTCCCGCGCGGCATGCAAACATAGCTAATCGCCGCGATTGACGGAAGCGGCCCAACGACTTACGAGACGGAGATAAGGTTTCCCTGCAAAAATGCTACCAGCAAAAGCTGCATTGTGGCGGAAAATAATTTTCTAAAGCTCGTTATTCGGAACGCAATGATCATCTCGAAGCGTGGTGTGTGAAAAAGTAGCAGCGTGGGCCTCGTTCATAAACAGTGCGCCGACTACTGGAGATTGCACGAATCATTGATAGTTTTACAAAGGTGAAAACTCCGAAATCATGTGCGTCCAGAAAGAGCCTATATTTCAAAGAGGAGCAACTCAAGCTGTGGAGGGCGTTAGCAATTTAACGACAGACGCCTCCCGTGCACACTAGGCGCAAGAGCACGTGCGCGTGTTGTCGAGCGAGGGAGGAGAATAGCGGGAAGAGAGGCCGAGTAGAGGCTGGAGACACCTGCAGACGAAAGCTTTTTAATTCTTTGAAAGAAATGGCGATTTTGAAAAGAAAGTGCCATAAACTTTCATTTCTGTCTCTTAGAATATTTTGGAAATAATTTGCAGCCTTCGTAACAGCCTGTGGAACAGAGCCATCGAAGATTGTGCAAGGGTGAGTTAACATAGCGTATGACGAACCTAAAACAAATAACACGCTTTACATTTAGGATTTTGAAAGACAAAGGAGAGTACCGCTGAATCAACGAAAGCCCGTTGACGTAAGGTTTTTCGACTTAAATGCAAGAAGAGTCACGCATAAAACTCAACTTAGAGCACATCTTATCATGTAAACCACACATCATGGTGATTACCGAAACATGGCTGAATGATAATGTATTGAATTCAGGAACAGTTAGCGCCGGCTGCAAAATGATATGGAAAGATAGACATACACGGGGAGGTGGGTGGGTGGGGGGGGGGGGGGGGGGGGGGGGGCAGTTTCATTGCATGCCTGAGATGGAAGTGGTGAAGTGTTGCGGATTCATGTAGAAGTTCACTCTACTTCTCTTATTTTCGGTGCTTTTCATTGGCCGCCTGGCAGCGATAATAGTTTTGAAGATGTACTAGATAGGTCAGTACCTAAATGCTCCCGGGAAGTCTGGAGTTCTTTTAGCTGGAGATTGTGACCTTCATATCATTAACTGGGAAAGCCTTGTCATCCTGCCGTATCTCGTGGGCATTGACTTAACTTCATTTTATAATCTTGTTCAGATTAAGCTCTTATAAGATTGTCTGCAGAAAGGAATTTCATACTCAATTTAGTTTTTGTTTTTTTGCGCGCAAAAATGCAGCATGTTGTGGTTACCAAAGGAATTTCAGACCATCACACGGCAAATCTTACTTTGTCATCGATGAATAATGATACAAGAAAACAACAAACTAAAGAATATTTTGACTTTAAAGGTATTGATTATGTGGGAATTGTTGATTCACTAGCCTTTTTGCTTTGTGAATGTTCAAACGTGTATTGTCACAGTGTTTACAGGCTTTTCCTTGATTGCACAGCAATTTTCTGCTTAAAAAAATTACAACCATAGAAAAAAAAAAAAAAGATTCTTGCATTACTAGAGAAAATATTTAATTGCACCGGAGACTCTCAAGGCTCAAAATACAAAAGGGTGATGCGCTCTTCGTTCAAAATATTAATTGCGCACTGAAGGAAAAGATGAAGCAGTCCAAATATAGGTACATTAACATAATATCAACTTATTTTTTCAATCATTACCCGAAACATTTTGGCACTGTCTGTATCCTAAAGGTATGAATTCAGTGAACTCACTATTAATGATGTGCAAGTTTATGACCGACCCACCTCCCATTATCCATTTCCAGCACTTTTAGCAATTACTTCAACACTGAGGACAACGAATTATGTCCTGTTCCAGAGTTTACAACAGAGTGCTCCCAGCATAGCAGACACCCTTTCCATGCCATCACCATATCGAAAGAAGGTATCACATCCACTCGAACATTGACGTTAAGAAGGCAAAAGTCCTGGGCAGCATTCCAAACGCATTTCTAAAGAGGTACGCTGAATGGTGCGTTAAATATCTGGTTTTAACATCCAGGTGCTCATTGAAAACAAATACAATCCCTGAGGCTGGAAAGTAGCCAAAGTAATCCTGGTATTTGAAATGGGTGACTCTAAAACAGTTTCAAATTATTGTCCCACTTCTTTGCTGAGCACAAGCAATAAAATAATAGAGGGTGTGGTGTTCAAGCAATTATTAAAGGGCCCCTGAAATGAAGAAAAAAGTTTTTCAAAAACAGTCTGGTTGAGACATGCGTGTCGAAAAATGAATTTTACGCGAAAAAAAAAAATTTTTTTAGAGCAATATTGACTGCGCCAGACGCAATTTAGTCGGCGGTCACCTCCTTTCCACTTTTCTCTCTCTCGGCATCTCGGGCGCGTGGAGGAGAGGTAGTCCCCGCCTCTTCGTAGTGGATCGGCTTGGCTGCTTTCCTGGCTTGGCTGCGCCCCGCACGAGAGCCATTGCTACTTCCTGGCCGTGTTCCAAAATTGACTCGATCTTACCCCAGGGTGAGGGTTTTGTACTCTTGGCGTTCTAAAACCTACCCGCGTACAGCGTTTTTCAATCTGTGCTGTCACGTGATACGATCCGCCGGAGAAACTCGGATCCATTTGGAGATTTGGAACACAGCCCCTGGCCGGCTGTCTGCCGGTCGAACGACATACCGCGTCGTATCGTGCACGTATCGTGCACGTACCGTGGTCGTACACAGTACATAGTCGTCGCGGTGGACCCCGACCTGAAGCGTCGGTTGCTTCAACGCTGCCAGCAGCTGGGCCTTCGTCCGTACGAGGACACGCCTCGCATGCCGGAAGGCGTCCGCTCCGATCGCTGCGAGGCACCCGCTTCGCCGCGGCGAAGCGGGTGCCTCGACGAGTTCGTTCGAGCCGCACGATCCTTCAAGCCGCCGCGAAGACACGCAGTGGTAACTGATTTTTTTTTTTTTTATTAAACGTTGAGTGCGGTGCCGCGTGCCTCACTAAACTCTTTACGGGAACCACGGGAACCGACATCTAAACAAACATTGGCACTGGCGCGCGCCAGAAAACAAACAAAAGATGAGGTAAACGGGACACACGAATCGCGCAAAGTAGAGCAGAAAAACAGAAACCTGTCACACCGCGCCACTTCCTAAGTACTTACTATGACTGACTAACTAACACAAGCAACAAGCCCTCTTCAGAACGCGAAACGCGAAGACGGCGACCACGACAGAAAACAAAATGGCGAAGCTTTTGTTTGTTGTTTTGTTGTGGTATCCGAACGGAAGTTACGATTTTGTAAAACGTTTGTAAACAATTGCGACATTCATTCGATGGATTGTTTCTTAAACCTAAAAATATCTAATTCAAAAGGCGATTTAAAAAAATCGCGAAGATTTTAAAACCAACATTTAAGCTGTCACTCATTCTATTGGCCAATGAGAAGCTGAGTTGAATGACCATCGCTACCAATGAGAAGCCGAGCTGAATGACCATGGAATTTGCGCGCAAAACTTCAAATAAATCTCTCGCCGTCAATATTGCTCTAAAAATTTTTTTTTTTCGCGTAAAATTCATTTTTTGACACGCGTGTTCCAACCAGACTGTTTAAAAAAAACTTTTTTTTTCTTTTCAGGGGCCCTTTAACATACTTTTAGTCTCCCGAATATTTTACTAGTGTTCAGCATGGCTTTTAGAAAACAGTGTTCTCAGTTAAGCAACTAGTGGATAAGAGGGGGACATAAGCCTAAATTTCAAATTGTTTTGAAAAAATTCATTTTTTAATTTTTAGGTTTTCAGTTAAGGTTAATTAAGGCGAAACAATGGTCGGTGTTAAAGAAAACGGAAATGCAAAAAATATGTGAGCATGCTACGAAAGCAGACATATGTTTTAAGTGCAAATGAGCCGACGACATAATAATAATTGTGCTATGTGTATGTTTACACAGGCGAAAGGAAGTCAGTCAGCTCTCACAGTGCTTAAATATAAGAATGGAGGTTCGCAGCAGCTTCTTGCTGGGGGGCCGCGTACCAGCGAGTGGCGGGCCGCATGTTTGAGACCTTTGGGCTAGAGTGTCCTTTCATAAGTACCAGGGCATGACTATAACCTGACAGATTTGAATACAGTAAAATCCCTTAACAACACCCACCCAAAATGAAGAAATGAAAAAAGAGTGGGCAAGGCAAAACTGTCAGAGGCATGCAGCTAACAAAAGCGCCATTCTTCTTGCTACAGCTTAGTTACTACACATCTTCCTTTAGTTGTAATGATTTGGTGCTTCTGATTGGGCCGTTCCCACGGTGTTTTAAAAAGCGTATTTACGACTATTTTTTTTTGTGCTGGTTATTGCTGTGTGGTGACGTGGAGTCCAACCCCAGCCCAAATACAAAAAAAAAATGCTTCAAGCCCTTATTGATGGTCAAGCGACCATGCGGAAAGTCATAACTGAATTTCAAGTTCAGCTAACTGCAACAGACAAAACACTGTCACCTCTCTATCGAGCATAGTGCTGAGGCAAAATGTAAAAATGACCGACTTAGAGGATCGTTTCCGGCATTCAAACTCAGTAATTTTAGGTATCACAAAGAGTCAGAATGAAGAGCGACTGAGGATCAAGATAATATCTGGCATATTTCATGACAAACTGGGTCTACATACTACATTAACTGCCAGAATACATAGGCTTGGAAGAAATGGCACAAAATGACCAGTTGTTATGTACTTTCAGGACTTTACTGAAAAACAGTCAGTGCTCAAAAATGCCACAAAGCTAAAAGTGTCTACTAACATTTTCATACAGAATTAACTATTCGCAGAGCACGCAACATAAAAGAAGAATGTTATGGGAGAGTGTTACACAGGGTGAGGCTAATGGCAAAAAGGTCTATTTAGTTCACAATAAGCATAGAATCAATGATGACCTATATATTTGAGATGAGTCGGCAAATGAATGCATACTGTTTTCCACCGCATCACACCCTCCGGCTGCGGAATGAAGTAGGATTTGATAAACTAAAACCAAACCATTCCCTTTTGTAAATTTTAATGCTCGGAGCATCTGTAACAAAATAGAAAAGCTCCAGATAATTTTATTAAATTATGATCTCCACGTGACGATCATCACAGATACCTGGCTTACTGGTGAAATTAATGATAACGAAGTGATTCTGTCATTGCGCAAAATATTTAGAAGAGATTGTTCATTGCGGGGAGGGGGCATGGCCATCATTCTTAAATCATCTATTGACGCTATTTTGTTGGATCAGATAGATGATCACGAAAGATTGCTTTTTAAAAGTAAATGTATGTGGTTCCAGTGATATTTTGTGTGCTGTGTGCAGGCCGCCTAGTTTCCCTCAGGACTTTCTAGTAAAGTTGTATAATAATTTGCCAAGATTTTAAAATAACAATATTATTGTTTCAGGGGACTTAAAATTTCCAGATATTGACTGGGTAAATTTGACAAGTGCTTCAACCCAAATTGCCACTATTCTTTGTGAAATAATAATTGGGGGTTGTGTGGATATTTAGACAGAGTGTAGTTGGTCAGCCATTTCAAAGTTGCAACGAATCACTTGCTGTAGATGAGCAATTTAGCTGCACCACGAAATAGTGGTACACGACCGCACGCCGGTACGGTGCTCATCCAGATCGAAACGGGCAGGGGTGGGGATTAAACCCAGGATGCCTGGGTTCTGCAGCGCGAGCTTTCGCTCCACATGCTCCGAGCTGGTGTACGCTAGCCCACTCGGCCACTGATCCCCCCAGTGACACAATCTTAGCATGCTACTTATCGCAGATCGTTACCTATGATATGCACACTCAGGGCTCCAGTTGTTCACTTTTAGATATAATTTTTGTAAACGGTGTGTTTTCTGACTGCCACGTTAGCATAGAAGAAGGCGTATCTAATTACAAGTTTCTATACTTTTGCACTCTATGGTAGGGCCATCTGTCAACGAAAAACGCACAATTACGACAATTAAAGGTTTCAGTCGCGCTGATGACGACAACCTTCTTGATTATCTAGATATGGCAATTGCTGGCTTCGAAAATATTTCCGATGTATCTATGCCCTGGCAAAAGTTTAAGTCCATGTGCACCGATTGCTTGGACCCAATAAACACAGATGCTCTAAACGAAACAATCCATCGATTGGCAGAAACATTATTCATCTCAAACGGAAACTCAAAAGGAAAAGAAAATTTAATAAATATTCCGAAAGTATATATGAGTTGCAATGTGAATTGTCCAGCAGAGTTGCAGACAAAGGTCGGCATTTTAGGTTGCCCTCACTCACCCTCACCCTCACAGCCACACTCACCTAAGCCCCTCACTCACTCTCACCCTCACAGCTACACTCACCTTCAGCACCTCACTCACCCTCATCCTCACAGTCGCACTCACCCTCAGCCCTTCACTCACCCTCACTGAACCTCACAGTCGCACTCACCCTCAGCCCTTCACTCACCCTCATTGAACCTCACGCAGGCATGGCCCTCACGCCCCTCATGCACTCGCCGCCCTCACCCACTCATGGCCCTCAACGCCACTCACTGCCCTCACTCACTCATGGCCCTCACGCCATTCACTGCCCTCACCCACTCACCGCCCTCACACCCCTCATGCACTCACACCCCTCACGGCCCTCACGCACTCATACCCCTCACGCACTCATGGCCCACACGCCAGCCAGGCCTGCTTCAGATGGGGCGATTTCACCCAGAAACTTGATGTTGCAACGCCAGCAACATGGGCCGCCCGCGTTCACACGCAGCAACCAATTGCTGTAATTTGCCATCATCACCATGAAATTTTATTTTTCTTGCACTATTTAGACACACAATTAAGCACTATAAACATGTTTTTATGCATTTAAATCTCGTTAAAAATACTAATGCATCTTTCTGAAACAGCTTATTTCCAAAAACTATCAATTTCAAGCCAGAACAGTGTCTTTTGTTGTCATCACCACCTGCATGAGGTATCACGTGAAAATATTGCGTGCGATTGAATGCAGCTGCTTCAAACGTTTTCGAATTGCTCAGAGTTGCTCGCTTGTTTCGAGCCGGACCCAATCTCAGCAGTTCGTGTCGATCTAGGGAAAGCTAGGGAACAACCCACCATCAACATTAAAACTGCTGAGAAAGTTGCTCCGTCTGAAGGGGGCCTCACGCGCTCACCGCCCTCACGACCCTCATGCCACTCACACACTCACCGCCCACACGCGCCTCACGCACTCATGGCTCTCACACACACGACCCTCACGCCACTCACCGCCCTTACGCACTCATGGCCCTCACACCCCTCACGCACTCACCCTCACGGCCCTCACACTCATGAATTTTCCTGGTACAGAAACTCACTCACCCTCACCTCACCTGTGAAGATGAGAGCGAGTGAGGGCCCTCATGAGTGAGGTTTGCCGAGGTATGGTTGCAGATGCCAAAGAAAGCTATTTTCCAAATGATGTGTCGGCCTTCCTGAAGGGAAACCCTGAGAAATTCTGGAGGTACCCAGCAAATAAGAACAAAAAGGTTCCACCCGTATGTCACTAAAAACGTCAGCTACAACCGGTTTGCCTGCTGAACCGCTGTGACCTAGATGCGGCTGCCCCAAACTTCCTATTGTCCCCCCCCATTGTGGGTAATCTTCCTCCTCAAAGTTGATACAAAGAAACCATCTTCCCTCCCTGCTCGGCCAGAAGGGAGAGAGACAGGGAAAGAGAGGGTACCGAATACAATTACTCTCAAACCAATATTTCTGCAAAAGGTCCATTGTTCGCCCCCACTAAACCTTAGAAACGTTTTGCTGGTAAAACGGTGAAATGCCTGTTATGTTTATGCATCCCGCAGCACAGTACAAAATCATCTCACCGCATTAACAGAACAGAACACGTCGCCAGCAGGAATCCCGGGGGAAAGCTCACCGAAGAAAAGCTCACCCATTTTTGTGTGGGCCCAGAGAAGAGCTCAACAGCCTTTTGACCAACCCGAAGAAAAGCTCACCTCGAGTTAAATTATTATCTAAAGTGGTCGTTATAATGTTTAGCAGCCAAGGCTTTAGGCATCTCTCACGCAGGCAGTACACTGCGCACCAGAGTTATCGCAAAGCAATTTTTCACATCTCACTTAGAGAAAAGGTTAAGCAGCGTCAAACTTTTATTGCACAAATTTGCGCTCCGAATGAGCAGTTTCCACTGCACTAGTAGTTTCTATGGCAACCACTAAAATGTAAGAAAAAAAGATCTATCGCTCGTTTATGTAGACAGTGCCACGCAATGTACACACTTCACATCAGGTGGCTCTCCTGTGAGATAGATAAGAAGAAATAGATTTTCTAAATTTAAATCAGATTAATATTATTGTAGCTAAAATTCTATTATTTATCACTATATGCATTTTTAAACACGGCAGGTTGTTTGCTCAATGCTTCCAATCAGTGAAGACAATGCGGAAAAAAAGAAATGCTGCAATTTTAACAACTTTTTGTTTATGAAAACCCTGCCATACTAGAACAAAAACAGCCTAGTTTTTGGTTGGCAAAAAAGCTGCATTAGCTTTTCTTTCTCGCAATCTGATTTTCTTGCAAAACGATATTACTTTTCCAGTTTTCTTTTCCATCTTTTGCGTTCTGACTTGATCGCAAAAAGATGTGACATAACTGACGAGCAAAGTCGGAGGCAGAAATAAGTCTCAACGAATCGATTTGTCCAAAGACCACTGCTTTTTGCTCGTGTTCGGTGTGATATAAATCCTGCGTGATGATTCTTTAATTTATATACAGTACACATGCAGATATTGAAAGCATAAAATAATAAACAAACGGTAAAAAAAAAAAAGAAAAAAAAAGAAATGGGGATTATTTTTGTAGGAAAGGTTTGATTTAAATCACCCTAGTAAATCGGGTTTGACTTAAATCACAATTTAGGTCATCTTTATTTTTATTCTCCACCCTGGCTGTAGCCCTCGTTCTGCTTGTCAACCCATTTTGCGTGAGTGTTACCACATTTGACTCTGACATAGCCAGGACAAAGGAAATACAACCCTTTTTTAATTTTCCGTTCGAATGAAGTAGGAATTGAAACTGCATATTAAACAAATAGTGAAATGTGGAGATTTGGCAATGTGGCGTCAGTATACTACATATAGGGATGGGCAGTATTTCAAATACAAGTATTTGAAATACGTATTTCAAATACTTTGTGTATTTTGAATTTGTATTTAATTAAAACTTGGATAATGTATTTGACATGTCTATTTAAATACTAAAACGTGGGTATTTCAAATAGAATTGTAATTAAATACAATTTTGTGGGCGAAAATGCATCCTTCAAACTTATTGTCACTGTCCAGAGCAAAAAAAAAAAAACTACATTCTGCACCGAATGCAGTCTCTCTCAATCAAGCACAAGCATTTAGTAACTTTGTGATTACGGTGCTAGTCCAGGGCAAGAATAGTGACGAAATCGACGTTCACAGGCAGACTGGCTAAATAAGTGCCTGTGACAACTTGCGATGCTTTCCAGCCCGATTTCCATCCATATTTTTGCCTGGAACATTCTAGATGCGCGGGTCGTCCAGATTTTCGTAACTGGTGCGAGTTGCAACAATAAAAAATGCTCTATCTAGTGCTGCGCGTCTTGGTCGTCTCGGTTCTTTGTTGGTCTATACCAAAATGTAATCGACAAAAAAAGCTGCTTGAAGCTCTGTACTTTTTTCACCTATTACGTCCAAGCTGATTATATTTTTTTTTTGTGATTATATTTCTATTACGTTACTAGAGCCTCGCACCCTAACTCCCGAGTGTGCGATGCAAAACTAAAATCAGATACCCAGAAACCCGTCACAGGTGCCCTGAAGTCTCTGACGCAAATTTTGAGGAATGTATTTAGAAAAGTATTTCAAGGAGACCAAATACATTTGGTTGTATTTGTATCTTGCACTCAAATGCTTTTTCGGAAATGCAATTGGATTTTTAATTAAATACATTTTTGACGAAGTATTCTGCGTTTGTATTTCGATACATATTTGCATGTATTTTGCCCATCCCTGACTACATTAAAGGTCATTTCCAAAATAAATATCCAGAAACAAATCAAGCTGCATCCGTCTACAATGGTCAATTTCTCCCCGTTATTTTATAATTAGCATTGTATTCAAACTATTTATTTTATTTTCATCGAGCAATGCCTGAAGTGCTACAAGACGTTCTTAGATTTTAAAATTAAATTTTGCGAGTGCATTGCAGAATTACCGCATGCACATAAGGCATCCCAGGACGAGTTTTTATTTGAGTATTTCACTTGAGTGAACGGTCGATTTTTAGATTCATAAGCAAGCTTTTCTCCGCATCCATCAAAAAGGTAAGTGAGCTTTTCCCTGCATCGGATAGTTTTGCTGTGAGCTTTCCTCCGGTGAGACTTCCTTCCGCTGCTTCGCCAGCAGAGAGGCCAATAGTCGTAGCAGCGTGAGCATGTCAACATTCGCTTTCTTCCCAGAAGACAAATGGATACTCTCGTATACGTTTTGAAGTAAGTAAATTTTGTAGATGGCGCAACTTTTACAAAAGAGTGATGCTATATGCACGACGTAGTGCACCTCGACCGAAAATGGCTATACACTTGATCCGAGGATGGCGGAGAGCTTATGCCATTTGGGTCACCCTTTTTGGAGGTTCATTGGGGGACGGCGTGCGTACCACTGGGGCACATGTTAACCCACCTGTCCCCCCCACCCCGTTTATGCCGCTTCGTGGCGCCTCGCCGGCGGCCGAAGCCCCTCCGCTGTACTCCACTGCGCCTCCAGAAAGAGAGTCCCATACCGGGTAGTTCAGCAAAGTTTTGTCAACATCAGTTCTTTACTGTGAGATTGTAAAAAAGAAATGACATTTAATATCACCAAATGTTTAACAGAAAAATAAAAAAACAGAAGAAAAATATGCCAGTTGGCTTCCGGCTTCGATCCAGGGTCTGTTGCGTGCCATGTTACTAGAACACTCAGTTGGGAAACTCACCCTAAAAACCCGGACTGCTCGCATCCACTGAGACCGAACTAGATAAGATTACAGTGCCACCCTTTAGCGGAGGGGCAAAACACGAAAGTTGCTTTATATAGCCACTGAAAGATGGCACTGCGAGACGGCACCATCCAGAGCCGTTTATCGAGAGAGTTTGGCCATACATTGGTTTGAATAGGCGAGCATCTCGGGGCCAATCACAGGCCGCGAAACAGCCCCTAGCGGTGGTCGTGAACTCTAAATTTGTGCCACGACTAATTCAAGCCGTTTTAGCGTCGCTAGAGTTAAAAGATGTAACCCTCAGTGACTGAAAACTTTGTGCGTGCGAGGTTTTCGTCACGATAATATTCAAGTGTATAATAAACGAACGTGCGCTCCAAACCAGGGCCGACTTGCTAGAAACAGTGTCTCAGCTGAGACGGTGAAAGAAAGCACTGCCAAAGCCAGCGCACGAGCCGAGCGGGACTCTGTGTCTCCAGACGCTCGCGCGCCCCACCCTTTGCACTCTTTTCTTTCCGCCAGTCACAAGACGCTGTTCTAACAAGCAAACATCAGCAGTGCAGAAAAAGGCATGGGCACGAGCGCGTGGCTTTGGAAAGTGGCTCCTATGCATGAGTTCTTGTACAAACAAAAGCGCTTTGCTGAGCTAGGCTCGCGCGCCTGTGCCTTTGTCTTCACTGCCGACATTTGTGAGATGGAGTAAAGAGGCCGAGATTGGACGCTTCTATTGCACGCTTTAAATGACGTTTGCAATATTGTGACGTCGCGTTCTCCTGATTGGTCGACGCTGTGTCACAAATTTAGTTTACGCTCTAAGCGCGGGGGGAATATTCGGCGCTGGCGACGGCTTTTGCTCCGCCTATTGGCCAAACTCTCCCAATACACGGCTCTGGCACCATCTACAGCAGGGGTGGCCAAGTTGCGGCTCGCAGCTCCCTTCCCTCTCCCCCTCCAAAAAAGAAATGCAACGGGTTTTAAATCGAAAGACAGGTTGCGGTTTGCTAGTCTTGTGCTGCTGCTACCTTGCGTATAATCGGACTGCTTTTGACTCGGATAGATTGTATGCAGCTCGAGTTTCGTTTATTGCATGACCCCCCCATGGTTCTTGGAAGTTTCGTGGTTTTGTTTGCGGCTCTTAGGCCAGGTCAGCCTGGCCACCTCTGATCTAGAGTAACTGCATATGCTCCGCTTGCGGAGGAGAGTATCGCAATGGTGCTCCCAGGGCGGCCATGTTAGGAACAAGGCCGCTCTGCGGGAAGCGACCATCGCTTCTTCAGAGGACTCGGAGGAGTGGATGGCGCGACTGTGAGGCGGTGTGCTGGAGCAAAGAAAATATAGTGCGGCAACACGCCATGCATGCGCCGTCGTCTCGTCATTTGGTTTCTCTTTTTCTCTATGCCATCGGTAGAACATAGTAACCGACGAAAATGTTGTCCCTTAGAAAGCCATAGCTATGCGTTGTTGTCTGGTTCGAAGTGCCCGTATGAGCCATTCGCGCATCACTCCGTGAGCACTGCAGCCGCGATCGTCCTCCGTGTCGTCTGCTTCACAAACTTGGGGAACATGTTTTAAAACATCGCTCAGGTTATAAAACAATGTGATTATACTGTACCTAGTGGCTGCACATAATGTTCAATGGACAGGAAACCTTCAAGTTCGTTTGACTTTAGTGTAGAATGCATTTTTCGCAAACACAAATCGAGAAACATGCTCCACCCGGAACTCGGCGCCTGCAAGGTCCTTTTCTCTCATGAAAGTGGGATCCAGTTTGGCGCACGTGACCGCTTCTCTGCCAATGTGGAGTAGGCGGCGCAAGGAAAAGGAATGCGATACTCTGGCTCAGCAAGCAGAGCCTATACAGTTACTCTAGCGCCATCGGCTCTTGCACGACTCGACTGAACCAGTACCTGCAGCCGTGCAGTTCCCGAAGTGGCCATTGCAAGAGAAATGGCGGCGATGCGATCGCGTCTAGTTCGGTTCTCGAATATGGATCGGAGCCACTTTTTCAATGCAGGCTCCTATGGAGAGTATTCACTGGTGGCCATATCCGTGTGCGCTGCTGCTGAGCGCGTGCCGACGGCGAGCTTCCGCAGTCCTTTTGGAGCGTGCATTTAGCACAATCAAGGTTGCCGGTCTTAGCAGGCTATTAATTTAGCTCGTTCTGAGCATGCGCTCTGAACAGCACCCACAAATATGGCATCCAGTGAATACCTCCTATAGAGGTTTCCCACCTGAGTTGTCCTCTGCATGTGAAGCGGCCACTTTACCACAATGCCACGTTACAGCTTTTGCAATCCGTTTTGACAATTCGTTTTATACGTGCCTCACGAGAGGTGCACGACGTCGTGCGTGCAGCATTACTTTTCACAAACTCGACGCATGACCACTAATATTTTGTCACACATTAGGAGAGAGGATAACAAGCTGCTGACACATCCGTCGTGGACCAACGACATGTAGCACGAGGGCGAGACACTGGGCTGGACACCTACCATCCAGCTGGACGAGAAGACCTCGAGCAGGACGGAGAGGAGGCGGCAGAGTGCGCGCAGCACGGCGACCAGCTTCCAGGCCAGCGCCACGGGCAGGAAGTGGTAGGCGACGTAGATGCAGGGCACAACCACGGACACGGCCAGGAAGGCCTTGAGGTAGCGAAGCACCAGCGTGCAGGCGCGCTCGGCCACTGCGTCGACGACCTGGAAGGGCAGGCACACGATGCCCAGGGCCAGTGGCGTGCTGTCCTCGCGCAGGGCGTCCAGCCAGCCACCGAGCAACAGGCACAGGGACCGCTTGAACGGGTGCAGCACCGAGCCGAACAGCACGGCCCAGAGCAGTGGGCCCAGGAAGGGCCGCAGGATGAAGTACACGGCCACGCCGGCCACGCTTACGAAGGCCGCGAACAGGATGGTGGCCGTGTTGTACACGGCCTGCTTGAGCGCCTTCTCGTGGCCCTGCGGCAGGTAGCTGAGGAACTCGAAGGGCGAGCGCCCCGGGTCGCCCGATGAAGAGGCCATCGCTGCGACCGCGGCTGTCACCGACGCTGGCCAACCGTTCAGCTGACTCAGCTGCGAGCGTAGTGCTGCTGCCGCTCCCAAGGGCGGGGCGAAGTGCCTCGCTGTTTACAAGGCATTCCGTGGGCGTCAGGGCCCAGGCGCGGCACGAGGGCTGCAGGCACGGGCCCCTTACTTCGTCAGGTGCCGACGCTGCACGAATATGAAGATCAGCGGCTGCTGGACGTCTGGAACGAGGGTTTACGCGACCCGTTCCATGAACGCGCGGTCTACTCCGTCGTCTCCGCCTCTGCGTCTTTCCCGTGCGAGCGAGTCCGTGCGGTCCGTGTTTGTTTCGTTTGTTCCGTTTTCTTTTCTCTGTTTTCTAGATGAATGAATGGACCAGAGATTGTGAGGTTGACGCTACTGCTGCATCTACGCAATTGTTAATCTGTTTGTGGTAGCTTGCGCTATCTAGCTTAGATGACGCAACTAAAGTCCATTATAATAACTCTATGCTAAAGTCCCGTCTCTCAAACGCAGTAGACAGGTCAATTGAAAAGCTAAGGAAACACTTACCTTTAAAATTTGATTCTTATGGTACAAACCATTTTTTAGAGACTTCTTTTGTTACATTTAAATAAATAACCACCCTTAAAGTTAAACCCACCAGTAGGTGGCGCAAGTTGCTCCCCAATTTAATTGTGTGGCGGTGCTGTGGCGGTGTGGCACTTTAATGACTTTAATGTGTGGATTGGGGCAAAGGGATTGGGGGTAGCGATGGGGCAGCGTTAGCTGATGGCGTCCTAAACCGAAAATTTTAAAGGAGAAGCTGGGAGAAGCTGAACTCGCTGAACTTCCCATCTCCCGACTTGCTGTGGCTTCTTCGAGATCCGGAGATGTCAGGCATGGCGATCCGATTGACCTGATGGCGACGTGCTCGGACGTGGCCAGCGAGTACCTGTGCATCGAGCGGAAGCAGTGCGAGCTGCTCCTCGGCATCCCGTACGGGGACAAGGTGTCGCACGTGTACAGCCCGGTGGACTATGCGCGCGAGACCCACGAGTGCTTCGTGCGCAAGTACTGCACCGGCGCCAAGACGGTCATCTTCCTTGGCATGAACCCCGGACCGTTCGGCATGGCACAGAACGGGGTGAGACCGGTCACATTCCTAATGGCTGTACAACATCGTCTGCCGTTTTCTGGTACCGCGGCTCTTTTGAGCCAAAATAAATAGGACTGTAACTTAGTCTATGACCTGTTGGGCGCCAAGCGTGTTTCTTTTGGCGGGACCAACCCAGTGAACCTGATGTTAACATGTCAAGCCAGAGTAAACTTTTTCACTAAATGACTTCCTCTGGCTTTTGGAGTATATTTGCAGTAACAATAACAATAATAATAATAGTATTATTATTATTAGTAGTAGTAGTAGTAGTAGTGGTGGTGGTGGTGCAACCACCATAATTTACACCTGGGCCTAGTAGTACCCGAGATCCAGACTGGCTCGGCATGACAAATGTGCATTTTTCAGGACCAAAAGCAGAACATGTTAGCTAAACAAATATTGTTTCAACATCTTGGAAGTGCAATACTAAAGAACAAAGGGGGCGTGACACACAATTTCCAACCTTCAGTCATGCAACAAAGTCAGTTACATCAAAAGCACACACAACGGCCACCCCAACAGCGACTAGTTCAACTTTCTATCATTTTAAGCGACCCCCATTCACCCCCTTTCAAGGTGCAGAAGCAGCCCACCGACCGAGGTCAGCCTTACCCCTACCCTACGGTAATCTCTCCCCTCTCGAAACCCACAAAGCCAGACAAGCGACACCAGGAATACCTTCACCTCTTACTTATTCAAAACTACCTGCCTATGTTTATGTTTCTACAACAACACCAGTTTGAGCCAACATCATATGTATTATGTGCAACAAAACCATCCCCTACACCATGTGGGAAAATTTATAAACAAAAATAATTGCCCGACTGATTTTAACTCTACCTGGAAAACAATACAACAAGCCTATACACTTGGAAGAATCACCACCTTAAAAAGCTCTTTATTACCTCGTCGATAACTGATGGGTTTAATGTTCATTTTAATAGTTTTGGTCAGGATTCTTTTAATCCTCTCTTTTGCTAATAAGTGTTTGCTCATTGACAACTGAGTATATAGGTACTTCCAGATTCAAGTTTGGGACCTGGTACACTCAATTTGTGGGTGTCATGGAGGTCACGAGCACAAACCTTTGGCTTATTTCCTGTCCGTGCATGTTGCAGGTTCCCTTTGGAGACACGGAGTATGTGCGCAATTGGCTCGGGATCGAAGGTGAAGTGGGCAAGCCAGCGTGCGAGCATCCTAAGAGGACCATTGTGGGACTCAACTGCCCTAGGAAAGATGTGAGGGGTGTTGAACTCTTTCTCCGTAGTGTTCTTAGCTTATCGAGAGCCATCCTGCTTGCATGGCCAAGTGGACAGCACACGTGGCTCCTACGGGGATGAACCATATGTTCAAATCCCACCGGGTATTTTGCTTATTGCCTTTCGTCGCATCGCTGGAAAATTGCAGTGCATTCTCATTAGTTACTGTGCCTTCTTGGTTTCAACCTTCGTGAACACAGACCGTGTATAAAAGCGGCCTTAGAATGCTGCACGAGCTCAGTCTTCCGCTAGCGCTCGATCCTGCTGCCTCGCCGACATTGACGCCCGCAGCGCCCATTAGTGTACATTTATTTTGGCACCTTGCCGCGTTAAACATTTAGTACTAGTTAATTTGAGTGCATTGTTATAATGAATACTTAAAACCGAAAGAATAAAAACATTAAAGACGTAGATGATTGACCACACTCTTTCAGGTAGCAACGTCATTGCTCTTTGAAAGAGTTTGGTCATCCGTGTACTTTAATGTTTTTATCCTTTTGTTTTTAAGTAAACATTTAGGTTTCTCAGTTATTCATAGTTTCTTCACTCGTCATCTGTGACAATATTGCCACGAAGGACAGACGATAAGGCAGGAGAAAACGGATTGAACTAGAGATTCAGTGAAATGAACTGAAGATTTAGTGGGGGTGAATTTGTACCAAAATAAAAGGTAAGGTAACTGGGCGTTGCGGGCGTCGATGTCGGCGTAACAGCAGGATCTAGCACTGGTGAAACACTGACTCTGTAAGGCGCGACGCGGCTTGTTTTGAGGCATCCCTGCGAGCCTAGAACATTCTACGTCGTTCGTTCTGGAAGTATACATTCTATAATGAAGAAGCTACACGGCTCTCCAACGTTCTAGACTCTTCTTCTTACGTAAAGAAAGAAAAAACGACAAGCAATGGCGAGATTCGAACCCCGGCCATCTGTGTGGGAACCAAGCGTGTTGCCTACTTGGCTAGCTGTGCACGCGGCAATATGATACTTTGTTTGCTGCTTGCTTCACATTTATCAAAGTGCATCTTGCTTATATTCTATGGCCTCTACCAGTGATGCTTCTTTGTAGGATGTCCTAAATCACAGTAGACATTTATTTGCAATCTAGTACTGGAAAAACGTAATTTGTGTGAGGACCTAATTTTCGTCAATATTGCGATTTAACAAATATTGAAAAAATTTCATCGCTTGAATACATCTGTGCATGGTGACTATTTATCCCTTCCAATCGCAAAATGATTTGCGCGCAAATTGCTTCCGAAACCTTCGCTTCACAAAATTAGCGAAATATTGAGCTCGTAAATATAAAGTCATTAGGCAAAACTAGAACGAGGCACCATGTTTAGCATCAAAAGCCCTAATGACGAGTTTTCAATTGTAGGGTGATTTCAGATAAGACGACCAAAGGGTGGCTGGTCGACATTTTTAAATCAACTGATGTTTTTATATGACATTGTCTAGTGTCTGGTATAAACGAATCCACACTTAGTTTTGACCAGAAAAAAAATTTGGAGACAAGAAAAATCTTAAGGCAGGGAGAGGTGGACAGTTGCAATAACGCGCACTGATGGAGGGGGCAAGTTTGAAAGTGAATAATTAAAACAATAAAATTAGGAGAATTTTAAAACTTTTTACAAACAAACTATGGGTACAACTTGCTTGTAATATAAAGTAATAATATTTATTAAAAATTTATTTAGTTTTCTAAAAATTGCCAAACATGCCTGCTCGAACGACAAATGGCAAACTTTGGAAATCTGTATCTCATGAAATAATTTAATCATTATTACATAACTTGCAGACATTATTTTACTAATATATGGCTATTATTGAAAAAATAAATAAGGTATCTGAGTGACACAATAGTTACAATATATTTAGGCAAACATGGGAAAAAAATCAAACAAAGAAAAATTCCAATGCGAATAAAAAAAAAACACCACCTTTGATTTTTTTAAAATTTGGGTACCCTGTTATACTCTATTTCGGAATTAATTTCTATTAAAAACATGTTGCATCATTGCACTGTGAAAGAAGAAACAACTCCCCAAAGTAGGGTCCTTTTTCAAAGCCTACACTTAGCAGTTTCCTGTACAAGAAGTGACTCTGAGTTCCAGTTTCATGAAACTTGCACAAATCTTTTATATACATTTATTCAGATGAGGTCATTGATAAAAAGAGCGATCGGTCACACAGTAAAAGGGAGGAGAAACTATATACAGCATTTTACATAAGCGTACAAAGTGGTATCATATTAGAGACTAATGATTTGAGAAAAGATGATGCAGTGTGAAGTTGTACCTTCCGGTATATTTTACATCTAGAGTAAAATAAATAACTTTACTTCCACACACAAAAGCAAAGATATAACAGTAAGATATTTAGGTTGGCTGTGTATTTACGATTACAAACAATTTCAGGTGACGGATGCCATAGTGCCTAACTGGAGCAGCTTCGATGCTCTCGGTGTATGAATGAATCGTGGCAAGCCGATATATTTTATCCTGCTCGAGGATAACATTTTGGGATTTTTTTTATAGTGATCAGATAAAAATTATTAGTAACCACCAACAAAAACAGTAGGGTAAATACCCCGTGAAGAAAAATGTGATAAATAAGATGTCCCTGCATTCAAAATGAGCAGTCCTTGGGAAATCAAATTCGGCACTTTACGCTAAGGTTTTCCTCGCTGTACCCATTTAATAAAGTTGCTTCCAAGCAGATCCGACTGTCCGTGCTACATATACGTCACAGGTCCCTTCTGTTGATGACTTGCTGAGCCGCCATGCGCGCCAAGACTGAATGCCAGGGAAGGCGCGCACCGTCAGCCACTCTTCTTTTTTTTGTTCACGATACCGAACAACCTCATTTTCGTCCAGATATACAAGATGCACGCCTTTCAGTTTCTTTGATAGAACGCTCACCATTGTCCTGGCCGTCTGAATTGCGCTTACTGAACGTTCTCTCAGGTTGTTCAGCGTGGCCTGGTGCTTCACGAGTCCGCCAACTCCGTCACATGCATTTTTCCCATGTCCAGATGCAGAAAATAACCACTGGGCTTGTGGGCAATCGTCCTTTGCAAATTGGTGAAGCTGGTAGCGATTCTTGAAATGACTGGCGGCGCCGTCACTTACGTATGTCACGTACGAGTATACCGCAACGTTGTCTTCAACCCACTCCTTCACTTTTTCTAGAGCCAAGCAAGCGTGAGCGGCGTCGTGACACAGGTCCTCACTGATGATGGCAAAGCTGTTTGTAGATTTTCTTGTCGTCACTACACATGTAAATATCGAAACTTGTTTTTTTTTTCCAGTGATATGCTTGCACTTCGTCAGGAAGCACGATGGTCCAGTTTTCAGCAAAGTCAAAATGAAAGACAATGCTCCCGTGTTGCATGCACTGTTTTTCATCGTAGATCGCTTTACCTTGCGTTTGCCGCATATGGTTGTGAAGTACCCAACTTCCAACCGTCACTTGGATGACTTTTAGGAAAGTCTCAGGTTCCAAAGTTTTTTTCACAAGGTCACCGGACTCCCATGTTGCAAGCACAATCTCTTCATCCTCCGGGATATCAAGTTCCTGGAGTGTAAGAAACTGGCCTTTTGGGCAGTGATCACAGTCTCCTTGAAGGCACAGTTCTGTTGCTGGGTCGCACAGAAATGCCGAGTTCATTTCACCAGTGTTGAATGTTGAGCCTGTAACGTTCTCTAGAGCGGCAATACAAAGATAATAATTGGCGCAGCGCACACAAACGCACACTTCCTGGTGTGGAATACATTGGACCCATCTAGGGCGCAACGAATAAAATTTCGTTAGCCTAACGCCGGAATCGGGATGCTTGGCTTTGTATATACGGAAGGCCTCTCGTATTGAGCGTGTCATGAAGCGCTTTGGCACGAACGTTTTCCCTCCGTTGAGCATGACAGAGATGACGTCCTTCTGGTTGGGACTTTGGCGCGAACATTGTAGCTCGTCTCTCGTGAAGTACTCTAGGGCAGCAGACAGGTTCTCAGGGCTCACCTTGCACCTCGTGTAAGGATCCGGCTCATACCACACGCCATGCTTTTCCTTGAGTTTTCGGGATTTACTGATGAGGTACATTGAGGCCTGTGGAATCATCTTTTGAACCTCATTCTTCGTCAGTGTTGACGGCAGGAGTGTAAGCAGTTGACAACGTTCCCGGAGAGAGGTGGCGGTTTCAAAGGCCTGCCGAAAGTTGTCCACCCACTCAGTGCATGTGGAGCATGTTGGTTCGGACGACCCCGATGGTGCGTCCCTGTCGTACGCAATACGTAGCCTTGAGCGTATATTCTTGACAGCAACCTGCTCCAGTTCTGTCTGCTTTCTCTTGACATAGGCAGGCCTGTCCCGACTTCTTACGACGCTTGGTTGTCTCAGCGGCGACACATCTGTAGGTAGTATGCTGCGATTTAGATCTTCAATTGCTTCTTCAGCTGGCACAAATATGTCAGGGCACTGCTCTGAGCTTCGCATCGAGATCTCCTTAGTGATGTGCATGAAGCAATGGTAGCACAGGTAGTCCGTCGCACTCACTTGGGTGGAACAGTCAGGCGGAAGAATTTGCTTCAACGAGTTTAGGTCCAACTCGCCAACACTTCGAAAATTCCGCTGCTTTGGTATAGTCTTTTTGTGTTTGCAAAAGAAATCTGCACAAAACACTCGTTCGGAGCTCCAGGACGTCTTCATAATGTATACATAAATAATAGAAATTAAACCTCAACTGATGGCATATAATTGCCAAGTGAAAGAACTACTGGGTGCACAAGTGACAAGTCCGAGGCTGAGGAGCTCACTCACTGCAAACATACATTTGAAAAGAGAGGTCACAACTGAGGCTGTCGGCAAAGCTTGATCCACGTCAAAGGAAGAAAGAGGGAAAGTCTCCAGACAAAAAATTGTGGTCAGCGGCCTTCGAAAAAGACTTTCCGGAATCGCACTGTCGTCCCTCCACGCGCTGATATGAAAGCACCCTAGCTTCTACCACGTGGTTCATGACACAGCCTGAGCCATGTCGGCGACCGGTTCGCGAGGGGTTGGCGGTGGGGTTACGTTGATGGTCACTCGGATTAGCCCTTGCTGTACTGAGCTACCGCCTGCAGTGCCTTATCGCCGGCTGGTGTCAACAACGAGAACACACACACCCTGTCTACACCAAAACTACAAGCGTTCACCGCACACGCGTCGCCACCGCTTTTAAGCTTTTGTGAAATTGCTTTCTTTTGCCGCGGAGAACCGCCTTATCTTAACTACGCGCCTGAAATCCTTCCAGGCGGGCGTAAACAATATCAAGCGTTTCGAGAAATGCCCGTGGAGTAGAACTATGGGAAAATTCGGAGCCCGCGATGTCGATATCGTCGCCGTTGTGTTAGTACGCCGTCGCATACTGCAGTCCCCCGTTGGGGGAGGGGGGGGGGGGGGGGGCGGTCTTACTACGATAACATGGCGACAGCGTTTACACTCTATGTATTTACGCGAGGCTCGAGTATTTGGGGATAATGCTGCCGGTTGGTGTGCCCCTTTGTGCCTGATATTATCGCCCGTGACGCCAGCGAGTGAGACGGCGACAGGCGTGACTGCTCAGTAAACAGGAGTCGGCGGCCATGTTTTGCTGGTTGAAGCGAACCCCCTTGTCCTTGACAGCGAGCGGGGAAATGCGAAAAAAAGATTGTATCGGCCGTTTTGCCAGAACTAGCGACGAGTGTCGTCTGCGGTTTCCGGCAACTATTTTGCCATAATCGTGAGCTTAGCGAGGAAATGATTTTTGCTAGCCACAGAACACTACCACGCAGAAAGGGAATGCTTGAACATGTTTTTGTTCTGGATATATATCAGGGATATATATGAGAGAGAGAGAGAGAGAGATGAAGGTAGAGCGGAAGAGGGAATAGCATATAGTGTCGCAGGAGAATAAAGTAAACAAAGTTCCTAGTGGCCGATGGCTGCATGATCTTTTCTCGGATCACTAGTCCGTAATATGATACCTCTTTGTACACAGTAGTTTCTCCTTAATTTAAGTGTGTGAACGATTTCTTTAGTTTTCATTGGCCTCATCTGAATAAAAATATATAAAAGATGTGTGTTGGTTTCATGAAACTGGAACTCAGAGTCAGTTCTTGTATAAAACACTGCTAAGTGTAGGCTTTGAAAAAGGACCCTACTTTGGGGAGTTGTATCTTCTTTCTCAATAAAATGATGCAACATGTTTTTAATGGAAATGAATGCCGAAATAGAGTATAACAGGTTACCTAAATTTAAAAAAAATCGAGGGTGGTGTTTTTTTTTTATTCGCATCGGAATTTTTCTTTGTTTGATTTTTTTTCCATGTTTGACTAAATATATCCTAACTATTGTATCACACAGATACCTTAGTTATTTTTTAAATATTAGCTATATATTAGTAGAATAATATCTGCAAATTATATCATAATGATTAAATTATTTCATGAGATACAGACCTCCAAAGTTTGCCATTTGTCGTTCGAGCAGGCATGTTTGTCAATTTTTAGAAAAATAAATAAATTTTAAATAAATATGATTCCTTTATATTACAAGCAAGCTATACCCAAAGTTTGCGCCTAAAACGTATTAGAGTTCTCCTAATGTTATCGCTTTAGTTATTCACTCTCAAACGGGCCCCCTCCATCAGTGCGCATTAATGCAACTGTCCACCACCTCATGCCTTACGATTTTTCCTGTCCCCAAGTATTTTTTCTAGTCAAAACTAAGTTTGAATTCGTTCATACCAGACACTAGACAATAACATATAAAAACATCAGTTGATTTGAAAATGTCGACTAGCCATCCTTCGGTCGATCTTATCTGAAATCACCCTGTAGTAATTTTTTTTATCGCTGCAATATTATTTTTGTGTTTCGTATTGTATAGTTATGGTCAAATCACCAAGTGCAAGCCACATATTAACTGCCGCTGCTTTGCACCGAATGACTATAGGGTAAGGTGAAATGACGCATCTAATAATATTAATGATTTTTATTGGCTCGGGAGAGCCGCGGCACCGCAGGGCGGCATGTCTGGTGACGGTGATTACGCAATGATATGTGTAAGACTAGGATGGCATGGTTTTCTATGTATGTCAAACATAACGCCTCTTTTTTCTCGGATCTTGAATTGGATTATGGTGGCCTAACTCTTCCATTGTGCAATCGCAATGTCAAAAAAAAACAAAAAACAGTCGCTTGTTTGCAGGTGAGCGGCCAGCGTTTCTGGGGCCTCTTCTCAGAGCTGTGTCCAAGCGCACATGCGTTCTTTGGACCCTGCTTTGTGCACAACTACTGCCCCCTGGTGTTCCTGATGCCCTCGGGGGCGAACCTGACCCCCAACAAGCTGCCCGCCCAAGCCCGCTCGGCCATGCAGGTGAGGAGACGACCATGAGCCGGCGTTACGGTGCCTGCAATGTGTCTGCGGCCGCTGTGTTTAGCGTCCTATCGCCACGTCCATGGCCGATTTGGCATTGCGCGTGGGTCTTGCGCCAAGGCATGAGGGGGTAGGGAGGGAGGATCACGTTAGGGTTCTGTATGATTTGATAGTGAGTTTTTTTTTGGCATTTAGTTTTTGCTGCAAAATCGGGTGTTCAAAGGATTTACTGCCTTTAAATTCTCCATTCTCTGCAATTTAGGTTGTCTCCTTACTGAGTTCTCCAGAATTGAAAATAAAAGAAAACAAATAACCGCCCAGAATTGCTCTAGAACAGAGGTTCTCAAAGTGGGTTTCGTGGAATACAGCGGTTTGGCGAGCACCCAAATTGCAGTGCCCCCCCCCCCCCCTAGTTTAACCTTCCACGGACTGAGCCATGAATTGGTATATATATTTTACATTGTACCCCAGGTTAACCCCTCTTCCTTCCTATTCTGTCTGTAGCCCTCCATGTTGTCTTGTTCTGTCAGTGCAATTAACTCTTGTTCTCTATCTAAACACCTTTATCGCCCAGTATTGTTGGTTGGCAACAAGGCGGGGGATGGGGTGTTTCTTGGGACTTTTTGAGGCTCGCTGGGGTTCCCTGGGACGAAAAAGTTTGAGAACTCGTGCTCTAGAAGGAAGAAAAAACTACTTTGATTGTGAGAAGGATTTGTTTACACTATACATATCAAACACCTTTACGCTGCCTGAAGTAATTAGGACCTTGAAGCATACTTTGACAAGATTTTTCTAGTCGATAAGCTTTCTCCGGACATTCGCAATGGAGAGAGATGTGCTTGAGCCTCGGCAAGTACTGCGAGAGCATTGACCACGGTTAGTGCACGGCCTCCATTTGTAGCTTCCACAGTTACAGAAATGCTGGCTCCTCCTTTCAATAAGAAGTGAGCAGGGGCTTGCACGGTGGAATGTGCTTAATTTAGCTCCTGTCATGACCCTGTTGTGCAGCAACATTTATGTGGACGTTTAAGCCCATGGTCAAAAGGTCGGGCTGGCATTTCCGAATGGCTGTACGTTGCAACCGTTCGAGGTAGAGGAGCATTTGTCAGTATTAACTATAGTTGGTGACTGGTTAATATCCCAGTAGAGGCTTTGCCTCCGGCAGGCACTCAACGCCTTTTGTCTGGCTCCGACTGTGTGTACAACAAAATGTTATCGAATTCAGAGAACTTGCACTCAAAGCAGAGCACCTTCTGGGTTCCCAACCTGTCGCCGACTATAGTCAATACTGAAACAGCTTCACTGCCTCTAGCATCTTTTTCACCGTTTTGGCAATCCTGAATGTGTACACCTTGGTGCTTGCATCCTCTTTTGCATACTGATGCATCTCTGCTTTAAGCTAGGTGAAGTGTGGCGAGAGCAACTAGGCTCCGCAAATGTTCTCCAAATATGTTCTTTTGTTCGCCAATCTGATGGGTATAAAAAAAAATGTGCTCACTGAAGTCAATGAATGTTTCCAAAGTATTCCATACCATAGCTGGGGGCTGAGGTACTGATGCCGAAGTGAAAGTGCAGCATGCCCCAAACCCCTCTGTCTGAAACACACGCCAGCGACAAAACCTTACCAACTGGGGACTGTCGAGATGCAACCTAACACGACATTAGATCATCAGATTGAAGGTACCTCGGCTGCCAACTAGGGATCTACAAGCCAACCTCTTGCTTTCCAGTAGCCCAGGGCTATCAGTATTGATGCAGACTGAAATAGCAGACTAGGAGCATTTGAAAAGATATTAAAGGAGAGGCGTCCCCTTCTGGCGAGAAGTAACATGCACTGACTTTTGGGATATTGGTGTCTGTGTATTTTGAGCTTTTGGAGAATTGCTGCGAGCACAGTGCAAGTGCCCCGACGTCATCGGGGAAATAGTCTAGCAAAGCTCGCTCACTCACTCTGACCGTTAAGTTTGAGGTGTAAATGAGTTCGTAAGCCTCGAGAGCTAGCATGTCTGAGAGGGTGAAGGTCATGAGTCTGGCGTGCGTGCAATTTCGGTGAGCAGTGCGAGTTCAGTCAATTTGTGAGTTCATGAGCTTCGTGACTTTATGAGTTCACAATGTTTGTGAGTTCATAAGTTTGATGAGTTTATGACTGAGTTCATAAGCTTGTTGAGTGCATGGGTTAGGTGAGTTCATGAAATGTGCGTGTTTGAGAGTAAGAGGTTAAAGGTGAGGGTAGCCGCTAGGGTGAGCGTTCTGAGTTTGTTTCTGGTCATGAGCTAAACAACGTCCTGACTGGTTTTTAATTTGCACCGAACGTAGCAACTCAGTGAAACTTTTCTTTTCTCGAAATCGGCTTTATTTTAAAAGCAAAATAAAATTACAAAAGCAAGCAAAAAATAATTTTCTTCATGACGTCCCTGGTCTTGGCTTGGGTGGCCAATGGTAGAAGCGAAGTGACTGGCCAATTGGCTGCGGCTTACGTTGATGGTTGCTTCCCCTAGAGCCGCATGCATGTCAACGGCTCGTTGCTTGCCTCAGCCCTCCATCGCGCTTGCCGGCACGAATTTAACGGGTCTCGGAGTTGGAGCTCCGAATCCTTGATAGAAGTGCGGAGCTGGGTGTAGTACCAAACGAGGACACTCCTCGTAAGCGTCCGGAGTCTACGACGCTCAAGTTCTGGGCAAGTTTTTCCTGTGGCACGAGACCACAGGAGACATATTCATACTTTTGTTTCTTGTAGAATGTGCCACTGGCGTTTTGCGTTGTCTGCTAGGATCCGCTGGGGCACCTGCGCCACCTCTTCCACCGCTTGGTGGCGGGTATGTTGACGGGCTATTGCGCATTGCTTCTTGTTTTCATACTTTCTAAACTGCATTTGCTTCTTTTCTCATCTAAAATGCTCAGCAAAAACTACTTTCATAAATAATAGAAACGGTTTGCGCCACTTATATTTTGTATTTCGAGTAAAAAAAAGCTTTTAGCGGCTCTGACCGGTCGTAAGGCAGGAGCTGACCGACGACGTCACGAATTTGTCACATGCCTTGCGCGTTTGGCACCATGGGGCTTTCCCATAGGAGGAGGAGGAGGTTTCCGTGTCATCCTGTTAAAATATGACGCACTGATATTTAGTGACTCTCTCTGCACCCGCTGGGTTGCCTGAACCACAAAAGATGTGGAAACCGCAAAAGAACGTAGTAGCCTAAATAGGATTGCGGGGCCCCTTTAAGGACAAAGGAAAAGCTTTTATTTTTTTATTTTTTTCATTTTCAAGCTGGTTGTGAAGAGCGAGTTCGAGCTAAAATGCAGACCTCTGGTTGCAGGCGGTGTGTGACGATGCCCTGGTGGCGGTGCTGAGTCTTCTGCGGCCGAAGTTGGTGCTCGGTGTCGGCTGCTACGCCAGGGACCGGGCATCGGCGGTAATGCGCAAGGTGGGCGACTCCCTGGGCAGTCCCACGGTGGCCTGCCTTACGCACCCGAGCCCAGCCAGTCCAAAAGCCAACCGTGGGTGGAAGGCGCTGGCTCTGGCAGAGCTGGACAGCCTGGGTGTTCTCGGCTGCCTCGGAGGGCAACCTCCGTGAGGACTGGAAAGTGTGCTGCAGGGACATTGTGGAAAGGACTCTAATCGCCGTCTTTTCTCGGAGGTTGTGGACACTTCCACGTCCAATCTTTCCCGGTTGAAGCTGGGACCGTTGCCACTAGCCCCGTGCACAGGGTCGCATGGTGCAGAGTTGAACCTGCACCGTGCGCCGAACCATCCCTGGTGGCAGAGTTGCAGTGTACCATATTGTGCCCCTCCACTACAAGGTGCAAAGCAGATTAACGAGCTAATTGATATGAATTTTGCCAGCCACTGGGGCACATTTGGTTTGCCTGCAGTTCCAATGCTGGTATACATCACTTGTTTAATCTTGCGGTGTTTGTAGACTGAAGACAACGCTGGCGTGGCCTTGAGGCATGCAATGGGAGGCCGCACTGTTGGGCCTGGGAAGTAAGAGTGTGGCCCGATTGCCCAATGTCCAGATCCTGTCACATATGCCTCGTTTCGAAAATTTTGTTTTTAAAGGGAAACTGAAAAAAACTTTCAGTATTCCACTCTGGTGAAGAAAGAAGACCAGCAGCGGATGCCCTCAAGGACGATCTCAAGGATGCCGCCTACAGGATGACATCTAGGACGACCTCAAGGACGACTTCTCAAACGACGCCTAGGACGACCTCAGGGACGACGCCTAGGACGACCTCAAGGATGACCTCGTGGACAATGTCTAGGACGACGCCAAGGAGTTCATCTAAGACAACCTCGAGGACAACATCTAGGACGAC
The DNA here is from genome assembly GCF_016920785.2 of Ixodes scapularis. Classification (NCBI taxonomy): domain Eukaryota; kingdom Metazoa; phylum Arthropoda; class Arachnida; order Ixodida; family Ixodidae; genus Ixodes; species Ixodes scapularis. Next base: position 248,316,610 of record NW_024609835.1, read on the forward strand.
CTCAAAGATGACTTCTAGGACGACCTCGAGGAGAACCTCTCGGACGACTTCAAGGACAACGTCTAGGACGACTTCCAGGACGACGCCTAGAGAAATTCAGCCTTTCTACTTTGGTGAAGACCAGAGTGGAGAGGCTGGAAAGGTTGCCGCCATTTATGAGCGACGGCGGCAGCCAGACAACCGGCAAGCTGGTTATCTGGTTGCCGCTGTCGCTCATAGATGGCAGTAGCTGTCCTGAGTTTTGTGTCAAGATTTATTTGTCCACGGACACGAAACAGGGGAAACTAGCCCTTGACAGCTGCACTGTAAAAATTGAAACATACCTCCCACATTCAGAAATAAGTTAAATGCGATCCCTCCTTGCTCGGGCCTCCCCTCATGTACCCGCACGTCGCCATTCTCCCCCTAGAAGATTAGCTGCCACCATAAATTTGGACAAAAGTTGCTTTCCCCCTCTCCTGGCCATGGCTTTTGCAGTGCCACTGGTATTTATCCTCCATTCACCAGTAAGCTGGCATTGCTGTGGAAGCTACATGCACGTTGTATCAGTCATTTTTATCTTTTGCCACATGATCACGCTCCCTCGCGCATACTTACGCGCTGGGAAGGGGTCGGGTGACGAAAGGGGGGCGGCTGATTGGTCCGGCAAGCGCGTAGCTCCCACCACAATGTCAGCTTAGAGGTGAACAAAGTATAGCGAGATAGTTTAGTGATGCAACGCTCGTGTCCAATGCGCGAGCTGGGGCCGGCCGACATGCATTGGGTGGTGCGGATGTATCGCGGCGAAAAGGCTTCCGAAGATAAAATAGTTTGCTATGCTTTCAAACTTTTGTATCGAAAAGCAGGCTTTTGAATGTCGACCCTCTTTCTTTTGGCTTACTAAATGATATGCAATTAGTAAAATCTCAATCTATATTTATTTATCTCTGTCCAAAATTAATTTCGCGGCCTCTTTAAATACGCACCTAAAAATGAACACTAGGGGAAGTGAAAATAACAAGAAAGATGTGGGCAAACAGTTTAATATCGCCGAGACCAGAGACTGCAGAACGAAAAATGGCTTGTTCGTCCGTGTTATCCACTTTTGTTTTTCGGTCTCGGGTTTCCACGACGTGGAAAGCGGTTTCAGTCTTGAGTGTCGTAGATTCTTTTTGTGGGCGAGCGCTGTGCATCACTCTCCGATATTTGTAACTGTAGCTGCGCAGCCCATCATAAGACACTACGCACAGCACGAGCACGCTACATCCAGAACAAGGACTACGCCATAGATGTAGGATTACACCCTTTGCATCAGTGTACAGCGGCAAGAGTAAATCCAACATAAATCACACTTAACCCCCCCCCCCCCCCCCCCCCTCCCTTTATTTGGCTACATCTTTCAATTACTGCCTAGGTTTGCAGAAATTTGGTTTGAAAGAATATCAGTTTAATGTGTCGATATATTTAGGAATTCGAGCATTTATCCCATGTTGCCAGTGCTAATCCTACAAAAGGCCGTTTGAAACCTAATCTGCATGCTGCAGCTCCAAATTCTCAAGAAGTCTTACAGAAGCTGTCACAAAATTCATTCTCTATAGATGACTGCTACCCTAGTGCAACTTTGAATGGTAATTCCAGTTTACCCTCTTTTAATCTGGCAAATTGAAATCGCTTTAATTTTTCGGCATTTCCTTTTCCATTCTAGCAGCATACACTGTTTACCTTGCACTTCACACTTTGCTGGCTGTGCAGTGAATGTTTTAGGCTCAAGATGCCTCCTGGAAATATGTCTCCCCTATACAGTCTGACTGGAGGCCTTCCCCGGAGCATTATAACTTGGCAAATGGCAAAGGCTGCATCTGCAGGGAGCCAATTGGCACGTTGAAGCCAGGCAAACGATGAGACATCGTCGGAGTGCTCTACTTCTGCAGAGAGGTCACGTTTCACTCTGCCGATCTGATTGGGTCGAGGGGGTCGCAACCTGCGCTCTTTGCCAAGTTATACTAAAATGAAGTATTTATTCACTTATCCCTCGTAGTCAACTTCTCTGTAGTGTCTGACGAGGCTTTGAATAGTCAAATGGGAACAGTGCATTGGTCGCTCGTTTAGCTACAGCAGAGAGCTTCTTTGCTCATTAGCCTGAGGTAGCTGGTCCATAATCAGTGGCACAGCTTTATAACAAAATTTATTATAAACCAATAGACCCTCTCCGAAGTTCAGTCTGGCCACTTTGATCACTATCATCTGTGGAACGGCATTTGTGCCATACCCATGGCGGCTTTCTAGTGAATGATAAAGGAAGAGGTTGAAGATGCTCCTAAGCGGATGTTGTGAAGCCTGTACATTCGGGGGTCAGTACGACGCGACATTAAAATGGAACACGAGCTACACAAGCGTTTATTTCTAGTATCTCGGATTCAGTCGATCTATGGGCGGCACACGATTATTGGCTCTAAAGCACTTTGGTGTACAAAATTTTGAGGCATCCGAGTGGGTTGGAGCTTTGTTCTGAATGCAGGTTTTTGGTCCCCATCGAGCTGAAAGTGATAGAGAAAGAACTCAAACTGAACAATTCCTCGTGTGCCATTGAATTGCGAAAGTGAGTGCCGATACAAGTTCATTTCTGCCAGTAATATGGCAAAACCTAAACTGCTTTACGAACCACCAGATGGCACTGAATTTTGGAAAGGGTCTATTCTTTTTTCATTTGTAGTCCTTTCCATATCAATGCACCCTCGTATGCCTGTAGAACGACATTTTACTACCCATCTTTGTTTTGGACAAATGGATGCACTGAGTCGCCCTCACTCAGATCCTTTATTTGGACACAAGAGAACTCGCAGCATTAGTTTCTTTGGTGCGTTTTCATGCAGAAAAGTGATTTATGTATAAAGAGCTCCACAAACGAGCACTCTTCACACCTGCTTTCCAGGAATCTGGTGGCAATGAAAAAGAAAAAAAATTTCGTTAGCGACACCAAAGGTAGGCAATGTCATTCGTGGAGCTGGGTCACTATATACTTGTGAAACCCAGATTCCTTATGTTATGACATAGAAAGGGGAGTTGAAAAATTGGCACATTTTCATTTCTCACAAACCGGCAAATCTGTTTATCTGCACTTTTTTTTTTCTTTTTTTTTTATTGAAGTGGCTAAAAATCATTTGCACTTCCTAGGCACTGAACAATGGCAGCACGAGTGTGCATGGAGACGATTGTGGTGTTTGACCAATCGTGGAATGTGGACCGCAGCGACTCTGGTCGCACATGTTGCCACTAGCACTACCCACAAAAGCAAAGCAGCAGTCTTTGCTTTTTTGTATTTATTTTCATAGATCACCATTATTATCATCGCAAGGGGTTGTTATTTTCACAAATTGTTTATTTGAAGACACTCGTTTCATTCTTTCGGTGGAGTTGACCCCAACACATGTCCAAAACAAAGCTTCAATGTTACGTGGCTTGCATCTTCTTACATAAACTTCGGCAGAATACCTCCACCTTGCCAGAGTGCAAAAAACGGGTCGAAAAGACAGCGAGGGCTTTCTTTGGATAAAACAAAGCTTTTAAGTTAGTGGCCAGGAGGAGGCGGCTAGGCGAGGGAGTTGTCGGGGGTGCGTATGTCGTCTATCTTGAGGATCATCTTGACCAGCTGGGTGGCCAGGCTGATCTGCTGCTTCTTGCTCGTCAGGGTCTCAATCACGTGCTGCTCCTTCATGTCTGCGCAGGAACAGGGACGTCGGTCACTCTTCACACACAATCTACAATGGCTTCTCATTCAATTCTTTACGGTAAAAAACTTTGGAAAACAAAGACACCCATGTATGACTTGAGAAAATGGAACAGTTTTTCAGCTCGCATAAATGAACTGTGCATTGCAGAAAGCCGAAACTCGGGAAGAATGTGACGCTAGTGCTGGTGATAACATGCGAAAGTTTGAGAACATGGCAGGTGTAGGACAGACCAAACTGGGTTTGGAGCAATTTTCGGAGCAGAAAAACCACACAACCATCGACGCTTTGTGGACCCCTTGTGGATCGGCGGGGATGATGGAGGACCCCGTTAGTGGTGAGGAGGGCAAATGAATACGTTAAATATAACAATTATTGAATAAATGGATATAACTAAGGGCTAGTGTGAAGTAGATCTCCCTTATTGACACAGACACAAGAAAACTCGCCCGAAAGCTGATACATTTCTTCTAGACCTGAGAAAAGAAATCTTTACTGCCGCGCTGGACCGATGAAATACGGCTTTGCGGAACCCCCTTGGCTAAAGCATAAAAAAAATAGTTGGGAGCGCCTTAGGAGGAACCGTGACATCATTTAAGAAAGCATCCTAACCAGTTGTTGCACCACCTTTACGATTAAAGCTAACTACATCTGTACTACAAGTGTGAAAAATTATTGCATTTAGATTAAAAATGAAGGTGCACCACGCAACAACATAAATGCTACATGATATGTTGCATTACGGATCATACATGTACAATATACAATGTGACGGTACAATGGCTAGGACACAAAAGATCTTTTAGATGGGTAGACAGGTATGGATGAACTAAGAGATTGGGTGGCAGCTTGCGCCACCTGGCAGTGGTATAGCCAATGTTGTCAACAGAGCTTTCACTTCAGGCTAAATCCAGCATTGTGTCATCTATGGCACAGCATGGCACAATTTTCATCGATTTCACACTTTTGGTGCAGCTAGGCGCACAAAATTGTGAATGCATCAAAATCGCGCAGCCGATGACATTAGCAGGATCAAAAGAAAACAAAACTTCTTCGAGTCTACGTCCACCTAAGCTTAGTATTCATCAAACCGAAATTTGAGGCAACATGTGCACAAAATTTTGCATTTTATCACCACAGCTGGCGCCATATTCTCACAGAGTTTCAGCTTTCTGCGATCCTTAGTTTTGCTGTCTGAAAAACCAGGTTTCTGTAGTAACCAGCGATCGATGGCACCATGTCTCTCAGCGGTGCCACGGTTTGAGCACGAGCGCGCTAAATAAAAGATCATTCGTTTAAATCTCCATGCTGGCTGATGCGCATTGCTTCCTACAGTTTCATTATCTCAATCCAGACAAGCAATGTGCTCACAGCTTACCAGCTACGAAAACTATCATTGTGCCTTCCACATCAGTGTGCATGACTCACATGGAGCCAGACCATGGTTCGGGAAGGTCGCTTTCTCTAGCACTCCTCTTGCACCAGAGCGTCGAGGAAAAGACAGCCCTTCAGTGCATTTGGTGCAATTTCACCGGGCAGGTAATATTCGGACTGTTAACAAACCGCCTCAAGTCTCCAAAGAAGCACATTGTAGCTTCAATGCCCAGCACAAGAAATGGGCCAGCAAGAGGAGGATCACACGCTACAGGCTCAATACAGTTGAACCTCGATGTAATGAACTTCAATTGAACATGAAATCCTCGATTTAATGAAGTGTAACACTTCTTGGATATTCATGGCTTCGGTCGTAGTTACACGTGTTGCATGCGCCGGCACCTGCAGCAGTAATTATTCGAAGCAAAAATCTAGAACATGATGTAGTTCGTGTCTGCATTTATTACCGCCCTACTTTGGTTACTGTAAATGACTATTTTCGAGGGGCTGAATATTTCGCAAACTTGGATAACTCTGGCTTTCCAAAATATTTCGCCAGCACAAAAGAAAGCTTTAGCGAATCGGGATAGTACGCCATTTTTTTGTTGGGATATATTTTTGGCGATATTATTAGAGTTGCAAATTTCGGGAAAATTAAGTTGTGTAGAGTATTAGCATAAAATCTTTCGTATTTTTTGAAAAAGGCTAGGGAGTGCAGCTCGTGTAACTACATTCCCAGCATTTTCCTTTGTGTTTGGGGAATTGGGTGAAAATGTCTCCCGTCTGCCATTCCCCCCTCATGCCGGGGGTATGCTGGCGGCGAGAAGGGGGCTGGACGTACCGTTGGTGCCCTTTCCGAGGCAGTCGATGCCCAGGCAGGGGTTTCCCTCCCTGGCCTGGCGGGCCTTCACCTCCGTCAGGGTTTGGATCGGGGCCAGGCCGGAGTTCTCTGCCAGGGCCAGGGGCACGCTCTCCAGAGCGTCCGCAAACGCCCGGAACGGGTACTGCTCCAGCGTCGAGATCTGCACCAGCCATGCCCCCAGTCAGCGGCTTTCTCCCGGTCCTTCCACGCTCTAAGGCAGTTTATACACACGCGCTGAGTCTGTGCTACATCTTCACTGTACGAGCGTTTCGCTACCCGTCGCCCGACCATTCCCCGTCTACACATGCAACAAAGTGCTGAACAAATGCCGACACTAGTGCCGAATGCATGAGCCATCCTTGCATGTGCCCATGCTCCAGTCTTCGATGGCACTCCATAGAGCTTACGAAACTGAGTATGATGAGCTGCGGTTCGCTCGGGACAGTGCACCCCCCCCAACGCCAATGCGCAAAGCCTTCCATTCGTCTATTGTCCCTGGGTTGTGCGGGTGCGGTCAGAAACCAAGCTCATTCAAGGGCACGGCCATGGACCGCTCGGCCCGCCCGGAGAACCCGAACTGGCCTCGCGGCAGAGCGACCTGCCTCCTAGAATGGATTAGGGGCTCATCATTCTGCACCACAACTAGCAGCTTGCAGCTGCCATTTAAATCGTAGCAACGATCGGTGTAGCTACTAGCAAAGAGGTTTCGTGTAGTTTCCTAATAAAAAAAAGGGAAGTAAAAGGCTCACCTTGTCCGCCTGCGTGCCCACGGCGAGGGCGCAGGAGATCTCGGCGGCTCCTCCTCCGTACACGATCCGGTTGTCCTTCACCAGGTTGCGGATCACGCACAGTGCATCGTGCAGGCTACGCTTGGCCTCTTCCACAATCTGCAAGGGGACATCAACGCGGTTCGTTCGACGCGCACAAGCAATGCAACCTGGCCCTGTCCATGCGGGAGAAGATTCAATCTGTCTCTTGCGAAAGGCAAGCTGCCGGCACTGCTGCCTCGCTTGGGCCATGTTCACTACGCTGAACAGATGAAGCACTTAAGGGGGGACACTACCCAGAAAAAACAATTTCTGAAAAAAAAAAGTTTATTTTGAAAGATGTCATATTTACATCCACCAACATCTAGAGGGTATTCCCAGAAAGTTTCATTAGATTGTACTGCATAGTTAATTTTTTATAAATTATTTTCGGTCCACCAACGCAAAAGAAAAGGTAGAGGTTGGAGCACTTTGAACACATTTTTCTCCATTCCACTCTCTGGCATAAATTTCACTCTAGGAAAACTACTGATTTTTATTATATAACTTGGATTAATCTTTATCAGTTTTTCTGGGGTGAAATTTTAAGGGGAAGATAACTATGAGCTTGTATTTTTTTATTTTTGTCATTTTTCATGCTCAGAAACAAAATTTTTGGACAAAAGATGGAAATTTAAAAAACTGTTTGTGTTTATGCGGTTTTTTTGTCATGAAAGATGGTGTAACAGAAATATAGCTCCATACTTATCTGCTCTGAACTGTCCTAATGCAATATAACACATGAAAACGACAAATTTATAAGTAATTTCAAAACGATAGTTTTCCTACGCAGGCACGCCACTTTCATCTTTGAACGTTTGCAGTTTTTTTTTGTACTTCACCCAGGTTAACAAAATTTGGCAGAAATATTCACAACATCAACAGAAACAAGCCCTGTAAGTATAATTTAAATCAGACAAGTAGTTCAAAAATTTACTTTTTTGGGTAGTGTCCCCCTTAACGATTCAAAGTTCAACGCGGTCTTCGCGCACATACAAGCGTCGGTTTGGTCTTATCCTGGAATGTTTTAAGTTTTCAATCGTCCAAGACCTGAACACAGGTCGTGCAAAGAATGCCTCAGGAGACTACCAATAATCTGCCCAAACAAAACCATACCTACTACTGCTGGCCACAAACAAATAAATATTTAATTGAGAGTTTGGCACTTGTCCGGTGAACATTTAGTCTTACGTGCCACATACACTCACCTTAGGCACAAACTAACCAGGCCATGCCGCTACTTTGACTCAAACAATGAGAGCATGGAATTTGCAGAGGTGAAAAATCGCTAGGACATATTTTGAGAGGCTACCGTAAGCCAGCTGCGGGAGTTTAGTGCATATGTATTTGCCGAGAGGAGCTTGTGCCTTCCACATCAGTGTGCATGACCCATACGGAGTCAGACCATGGTTCGGGAAGGGTGTTTTAATCTCGCACTCACTCTGCACGAGGGAGCCATTGTGGAGACATCCCTTACGGTGCATTTGGTGCAGCTTCATCAAATGGCCAACAATAATGTGCCAGACCCCAAATCAAAGAAAGGTGAATTTTGAAAACACTAAAAACACATGCCCCGAGTTACAAAGCGGGCCTACTACACTGGCTGCAGTAGACTCTCTGAGTCATCCTAGCTCTTTGAACCTAGCGTGTGACTACGCTTTCTGCGCGTCGCAAGACTTCCTTTCAAAGGACACGGAAAACTCTCAGTCTTGGATTGGCCCCCATGGGTCGTGGCATCAGCTGAGAGCCATTCTATTTTCTTTAGCTACTGGTGGTGAATGGCACCAAGAAAGAGGGGCTCCAAACTAGGATAAACTCATTTTGTTTGCAGAGTTCAGGATTTACAAAGCACAGCTGAGCGCCGTAAAAGTTAAAATAAGCTACGAAAATATAACAAATAGAAGGGAGACTGGACAAGTTGCCCTGTCCCGTCACGGACACCGGCGAGCTTTCCGAAGGCAAGCGCAGCTCTCCCGAGGACGTACCATCTTGTTGCCGCCCCGGATGAAGATGGTGACGGCCCTGGAGTTTGGGCACTCCTCGATGACCAGCATGCGGTCCTTGGTGGTGCCGAACGAGAGCTCCCGCACCACGCCTGCAGAACCCAGCTTGTCCGCACTCAGCTCGCTGAAGCGGGGCACAATGCGGCCGCCCGTGGCAATGGCGATCAGCTGCAAGGAGCACACACTGGGTTGGCAAGAGTATGCTTGGTACACAACAATGGCGCAGAGGAGTCTTCGCACCAGATACAAAGAAATGCCGAGGGGAAGTTCCCTTGGAACACTTGTGAAATAATGAACGATGCTTCCACCCTAGATGAAGTGCAGTTAGACCTTTCGCAAAAATCTAGGAAGACCGTTCGCAAAGACCTTGTTCTAAAAGCAAGGTCTTTGCGAAGACCTTGCCCTAAAAGCACTATTAAGGGAACTTAAAATGAAAAATTGCGATAAAGTCTATTCTTTGAAAACCATATTTTTGGGTTGTATATCTCGTAATCCACATCCTCTAATTATCACCACTAAAATCACCGGGAAAATATTGATAAAATATCTACAGGGCCAGGGTAGCTTCCAAGTGGCAATCAAGCGCCGAAACCAACTGAAAGTAAGCGCTATCAGCACTCCCATTAAATTCGACCGACGGCCGCCATTTTTGTCATGTTTTGACTGTGAGTTCTTTCTCTTCCTTCTCCAGATTTTCAAATTGGTGTCAGCCTCGTGGTTTCCGCAGTTGGCGCATGTCGCAATTGCATAGCCGTGATTGGACAAAGTGCATACTCTTGAAGCGCGCAAGGGAGCACGCTGCTACTATTGGCCACGGCGTGCACCCCTCCTCTCCGTTTTCTCATATCGCTGCCGTTCGCGTCGTCTGCTACGGCAGTTGTTAGTTGCGCTTCGCTTTTCGCCTTCTTTACGATCGTTCCTGCTGAACTTTGAGCAGTTTCTTGTAGCTTGCCCGTCTATTTCGTAACTGCACACGATGCGTGAAACGAAATACAAGACGGCACGCTCGTTCGGCGTGCATATGCGCTCCATGAAGCTGATCAGGATGGCGAAGTTGAAAGATTCTGCACAGCGTGCTGCCAATGCTCGTCAGGTTGATGCTTCCAGTACTGGATCTTCCGTGCCATCGGCTGTCGCCGCCGAGGAAGAAGTCGTCGCTGCGAGTATGCGTGGTCTCCCGAGCACATAGACCGCTGCAGTTTCTTCCGAGATTGCGGGCTTATTATGAACGTGTATTTGGTCGAAAACTGAAACTTCAACGTTGTGCTAAAATTTTCCTGCAAAGAGAAATTAAAAAAGGCTCTGCGATTCCCAGGGGTACCTATTTAGCGGTCACCATGACGAATTTCACACTGCCGCTGCCTTTTGCAGATTCTCCAGGACGAGGATAAGCGACACATAAGCCACCTTGATAAGCTCTTTTTACTTGAGAATGAATAATCACAGCCTCATGAAACTTTGCAGTTAGTCTTACGGTATAAACATGCCCTAAAATTTTCATTCAGGGATTCTCTAGAATTAAAAAAAGTAAATTTTTTGTCCCCACCTCCCACTTAAGGCGAGACACTGGTTCTAAAATGGACTATTTTATTTTTGCAGCTATACTAATGAAAATCACTGTGCATATGTGTTCCTTCTTCCTCACTTCAAATATGAAATCAGTTTCAAAATATCTCAATTAGTTTTCAAGTTATAAAAAATAGTGTTGCCTAATTTGGTTAATTTCTTACGGCTCGTTAAGGCCATTTCGAACAAAAATATTTTTTTTTATTGATGTAGATGCATAGCTAAAGGTCTGCCATGCATTATAAAGCTATTTATATTTTCACATAATTACATTATAATACAAAAATGTACTAATTATGCTAATTATGACACTAATGAGGTCGCATTATTTATCATAAAATTTTCGTTGTCATTATAAACTGCAAAAAAATAGCTTTACTCCATAGTCCAGTCCTTTCTGAATAAAACGGTATAAAAAGTTTCAAAATGCTACGATAAAAACCTCATGAAAACCCCCGTAAGGCTAAGCACGTTGACAAAAAACATGAAGATGAGAAAATCAAAGTTAAAGTTTTGACATTGAACATAGAAAATTGTGTGAACAATGATAAATAATAATTGCCACCAAGGTGTAGTGTAAGTCTTCATGAACAACTTGACATAAAAGATGATGTAATCCATTTATGGGAACATTAGGAAAAAAATATGAACGAAGTAAAGAACGAGTGAAATGTTGATAAAAATCACATTTTCCTGTTTCGACGCTGACTACAATAAATTATGTGAAAACCCTTATGCAATAATAGTTATCAAGATGTAGTGTAGTGCGTTCTGAACAAATAATTTTAAAAATTGCAATAATTTGTTTTTGAGCAGATTGCAAAAATGGTGAAGAATTACTGATATAGGCTAAAACTTGCTTCTAAAGTGATGAGCCGACAACTTTGGACAACGGGAGAGGCGAGCAAGAGTTTCAAGCTCCAAACATAATTTTGTTTGGCCCTGAAAAGGGCCTTTGTTCCACATGGCACTGGAAAAAGCCATTACAGCTGTCCTGGGCTGTAATCTCGTGATGCTCCTGCCTGGTGTCGCTTGGAGAACCTTTCCTTCACGCTACTGCTGCTCTGGTGCACCGCGTTTGCTTTACGTAAACGGAGACTGTCCTTTTCGATGCTTCGGCGGACAAGGCAGTCACCGGTGGCGTAGCCCAGGCCTGCAGCAATGGACTCGTTGGTCGCTCTCCTTCCCTGGTTGTAGACAGCAACAGCTTCAGCCGCAGCCCTCTTCACGCTGTCCAGGGAGGCATTCGCATTCTTTGAAGTCTGCGTCCAGATCACCGAATGCAGGCTCTCACTGGCATTCTGCGTCTTTCCCTCACTACACCGTGCCAACAGGTCTTCATTGCTGAGCCTTTCAAACACTGGCTCCAGTGCAGCCCGAACACAATCCGGAAGAGGATTCTTGTGCGGCGGCGGAGGCTCACTGTTTGCCAAGGCCCTGTTGTACTTGCACCAGGACTCCGCTCCCTCGGGGCACTTGCTGTGGTCTGGGGCGCCGTCTGTGGAGGTCATGTGCAGGAGTGTGGCTTCCACCGCCCTCTTCATCCCTGGAACGTCATGGCTGTTGCTCCTGAGAGCATAGCCGTAATAGTTAGTGATCTTGATCTTTTCCTGTGTCAGCTTTCCTCTCCCACCAAGTGACTCGCCTTGTGCCTTCTTCTTCTCAACAACGTTGCGCAAGGCAGCTCCCATCCGCTTGTGGACGTGGTTCACGCAGTCCTTCTTCTCTATCTTGATGAAGCCGTAAACCTTCGCTTCAGACAAGGCATGGAATGTCCGGCTGTCCCCATCCGAAAGGACGGTGGTGTAGCGGAGACCATGCTTGGTCAGAGACCTCTGGAACATTGTGAGCGCAGCCTCCACCTCCATACGGCCAGCATTGCAGTCAATGTTCCTCTGGCAGTCGTGGGTTGCGTACCAGTCGCTGTAGCCATCGTCCTCGGGCTCCGGTCCCAAGGCACATCCAAGGCAGAAGTTGGAGTACACAACATGGTCGATGACGAGGCCAGAGTACAACTCCACAATGCAGCCTACACCAATGTGGGAGCTGCGTCCTCGGGTCATCCATGATCCGTCGAAGATGACATCGATGTTGCCAATGGGGTTCATAAAGCCTGTGTAGAGCCCCTTGACGACAGCAACACTGGCGGCTTCACTGTCGGTTGCTGCATTCTCACATGCCCGCACAAGCGTTTTCAGGTGTCCCTGGTACGTCTTGTGGTGCAGGCCCCGATGAGAAATGTTCATGGAGGCACAGAAGTCTGCCAAGGCTGTCACTCCTTTGCCAATGGACTGGATCCCCTTCATGGCCCTCATGTTCACTTCAAAGGGAGTGATCTTTGCTGTTCCAGCAACCCTGGGAGAGGAGAACTGCTTCTTCTGGAAGTCGCAAGTGCTGCAGACGAGCACAAGCTTGACGGCCAAGCCGTACTCCTTGTCCGCGGCCTTGCTGAGCGTGAGAGATCCCACACCGCAGCTTCCACACCTCGCGTGCGCGAAGAGGTCGTTGAGGACTTTCATGTCGACGATGACAAACTGGGTCTCGGCATCGCTTGTTTGGCATGATCCGTTGACTTCAAGCAGATCGAACTTCCGCTGGGTCGCCGACTTCTCCGATAAAACGCGCTTGCTTTGCTCCGATCGCTCGGCGCGCTGCGCTTGCTCGGCCGTAGAGTAGTAGGTAGAGTCGACGCGAGTGGTGCCGGCAAAACTTGAGCCATCCGGACCAGAGCTTGAGGCCGCAGCATCGTCAACGGGAGGGCTAGCCGATGGTCCCGGCAGATCCAATGCGTTCGGCAGTGGCGCAGATCGTAGCGGCGCACTTGCAGGTGATGTCTTCCGCTTGTTCCACGCACGTCGCGTCTTCCTCCCGAACGTCCGCCGCGTACTCTCTTTCAATCGAGAGTCCCCCGGCATCTCGATCGCTCGAAATAAAACTCCCGCAACTTCGTAGCGAGAAACCAACGATGTCCGACGCGAACGCGCGAACGTAAACGATTTCGAAACAACGTGCACTCAGCCGCGGAACGAACAAAGCGACGGGCCAAAACGAAGCAGACGACGCTTCTCCACGCTCCCCTTGCGCTGCTGGAGGCGCGCGCGCCAAGAGGAGGAAAGGAGCAAAAGTGGAAAGGGGCGCGTCTTGGCCTATGACAGGCGCGCGCGGCACGACGTACCCGTGACGTACGCGCGCGGGCCAATGAGCAATCGTTATTCCGGTCGTGAAAACCCGCGGAATGCGGACGCTCTCCAAGGTTGTCGCGATAGTGAGTGGGATGAGGACGTAGGGAAGAGAACCAGCTCCCCAACAAGACCAAGATGGCCGCGATCCGACGATCGGTCGTGAAGCGACGCGGGCGCGCAGTTTGACTATTTTTTTGCGTTGGATCCGCGATTTGAGCGTCGCGGAGGCATCGTATTTATCGTTTTTTTTATACTTAGACGTCGAATAGGACATTGAAACTTCGCAGGCAGGTACTTCAGACTATATTCTATCCAAACATGTGATTTTTGAAAAACCCCAAATTTCGCGATTTTTTACCATTTTAAGACCCGCGTCTCGCCTTAACTCTGCTAGCCAAGGGGGCAGAGTGGGCCCAACAGAGGTCCCGCGGTCAAAGCCCAAACCCTATTTTTTTTTTCTTTCCCTGCAATGCACCAGTTGCCTGGGCTTGGTAGTTGCCGGGAAGTCCTAAAAGCTCCAGTTTTTGGACCCGCTCCATCGGTCGACGAGGGATGCCTTTGGAAATTAGACGACCGCTTCACTCAACTGCACCGGCAATTGGACAATTGGATGCCCACATCTACGGTTTGGTAAGAGGCTTCTAATTCCGAGCCGTTCGGGCAGGCCGAAGAGCCGCCAACCTAAGAATAGAATTTAGAAGCCAGACAAATCCCAGGATTTCATTCGAAGCCAGTAGCATTTAGTATTGCTAGAATCAACGAACAATCTCACTGGGACAAAACAAAACTGCTTAAAAAGTTACTAATCATAAAAAAGAAATTTGTCTCCTTACACCTGTTGCTCTCGCCATACCACTGCAAAGACACGTCAAGTCGCATTTCATGCGACGTCACTCCTGAGGCTTCGGGAAAACGCTGAAGAGCTGGCCCTACAAAAGCCGCACATTAAAAAAGGTTCTGTCTGTCCCAGAGAGAGCCCCACCTCGATCTCTGGTCCCCCGACCCAGCGCACGGCGGGCAGCTGCCTCTGGAGCAGCAGGTGGTTGGCCTCGTCGTCGAAGCCCCACTGGCAGATGACCAGGTTGGCCCCGGCCGCCTTCACCTGGTCCACCATCAGCTCAAACTGCTGCTGCTCGTAGCGCCGCAGGGCCTGGAACTCCTCCGCAGACGTCACGTCCAGCTTGTGCTTTGTCTTGGGCTTGGGCGGCTCAAATGGGCAGGTCAGGATCGCCAGCTTGGCGTTGCGCACCTCCTGCAAAGAACACCTCCACCGTGTACAGATCCCTCTCACTTACATAGGCCTTCCTTGTACCTCCACCCTGTACAGACCTCCCTCGTATCCCTATTGCAGATAGAGTCTTGTATCTACACTGTGCAGACATTTCTCGTGAGTGGATGTGCTTTGCTCTGAAGAGAGGCTACATTTCAAGCAAGCAGTTGTGAACCTAAGGTGCCTTTTGACGGCACCAGATTTAGTACTTTCCTCGCGAGTAGAGCGAAGTATGAACGGCTACAAGCAGCAGTGCTACGAGTGTTCTTACATTATACTCCGAGGCACAAATTACGCTTTCACGAGCGATGCTTTTGTTGGCAAAATAAAGACCCGTTTGTTAAAAGGTTGCACCGGAGCGGTGATTTTCACCCGCAAAAGTAAAATTAAGGGCAACTCCACTCAAAAAGTCGACCCTATAGAAATGGCTGATATCGCCTTAGGGGGTCAAAATATAGTCATACCCAAAATATCACGTCAAACCGACGCCACATTCCCAATTAAAACCAATATTTAAAATGTTCTACCGAATGGGGTAGCGGCCAGACTGCGACTAAGCAACGCTGGCACCGGGCGAGCTAGTGAAGCAACACTGGGCAATGACGTAGGTTTTGTCCTGTGCTCTCGTACGAACGCCGCAGACGCTTTGTTTCCCGTGGCATTCTGAGATTCTGCTGACGGCAAGAGATGCTTACCACATTATTTTGTGTTCTCCTATTTTCATTTGCGTCCTGGCAGTTCATTTAATTCCAGCACAGCTTCCGCGACCGCGCAGAAGAGAGGGAAGCGGTGCTGCTCGCTCAAGCGCATGTCGTGGAGCCGGAGAGACTCGCCAGGCTCGCGTTGGGCAATGCCGAGCATGACTTGTAGTGCTGTGGGTGGCACCAACAATATGGTGTGCAACCTGGGGTTGCAGTTCCACCAGTTCCCAAGAGACCGGAAGGGACACAAGGTGTGGGTCGGTGCCTTTCGTCGGATGGACTTCGGAAGACCGTGGACTTCGCGCTCAACGCGAAGCTCTGCTCCCAGCACTTCAAGCCAGAGACCTGCGCATGGTATCTGTGGCTGCAGTGGGTTTCTCCCCAAAGACCCATGTTTCGGGGTTTCTCCCCGAAACATGGGTCTTTGAAGAATGATGCGGTGCCGTCGCTGTCCGCGTACCATCTACCGGCTGCTCCAGCAAAAGCGGCCGATCGCAGCAGCTGATCTAACTAGCGTGCACATGAAGGCACCTTAGCTTTAACAACTTAGACTGCATGCGGATACCATCTCTCCATCTGTCTCCCATTATTTCTTTTTCTCTTGGTCCGCGAGCAAGAAACAAATGGAGTCAAGCTGCGCCGGCCTGACCGAGTCATAATTATAGCAGTCGGGTTCGCTTTTTGGCCGGCAAATTTTTAAATGCATACTAAAACTTACTACATTTGGGGCACACTTACAAACTGCAGCGGCAAAAAAGAAAATGCGCAACTTATCTTCTGTTTCGAAATTTTATGTGCCACTGAGCCGGCAGTGTCGGTGCGTCGGTTCAGGAGCACAGGACGAGATCTACGTCACGCCGTCGACAGCCGCCGATTATCAGCGTTGCCAGCTGTTTGAGTCGGTAGTTTCGGTTTTGCCGTGCCGACGGACCGAAATTTGGATACGCGATATCTACAAAACTATACACACTACTGAAGAAAAAATTATATCTCGTGATTCAGTGTCGCCGACTTTGACTAAACAGATCATAACCCAAAAATCGTAAAAATGGAGTGGAGTTGCCCTTCAAGGTTGGGCAGCCCCGGAAGACCCGCTTTTGAAATTGCACAACTACTGCCAGTGTACAATCAGCTGCACTCCAGCTACGAACGGTGACACGACCGAAGACAACTTCCTCGAGATCCGACCACAGCAGTGGACTGCAGGCTCGCCACTTTCGACGGCACATTAGCACCATACAGCCCGAGCATTTGCGTCAAAAACGGAACGAAGGATGCCATTCAGTCCTGTCAACGACCGTACACTTAGCAAGAGCTCGCGGCAAGCTCCATCGCAAATGGCCATCTGTAGAGGGAGGCCACTGTGCCTTCTGCATCAGTGTGCGTGGTCCAACAGTGAGACCAGACCATGGTTCGAGAAGGCGGCCTCAAGGCCGTGCTCTAGCACCGCTCTTCGTTGCGGATGGGGGCATTCTGCAGGCCGCCCGTCCGGTGTCTAGGGTGCATGCCAGAAGGGTAAAGACGGGAGAAGAACGCAGCAAACCTTTAAGCGCCGACATCGGTGTTCCCCAGAGGAAGAAAGAACAACGGAAGAAAGCAGAAAATAGTCGCCGTTCTGAAACGGCCGGAATGCGTGAGACCGTGGAAACTCTCAGGTGGGTGCGGACTCCGGGACCCACCTTGGGCATCTGGGGGTGGCTGAAGTCCTTGTCGACCAGCACCCCCCGGACCAGCAGGGAGTCCTCCAGCTTGCCCCCCTCCTTGCCCTCCACCTTGATCAGCTCAAAGTTCACGTCGCCCCGGTCCAGCTGGGCCACCGACAGCACCGCTTCCACCGCTATTTCCGCAAACTGCCGGTGGCACTTGTTCACTCTGCAAACCACAGGCCAGTCACTGCCACACACCTGCTCCCCTCCCAGTCCTTCCACACTCTAAGGCAGTTTATACAGAAGCGTGCCTGTCCGACACACATGTCGGAGTGCGTTATCCAGTTTGGCGCAACATGCTGGAATGCCCATTTGCGTACAATCTTTTCTAATCGAGACTGTTCCTTGCTTACGGCCGATGGACACTCCCTGCTTCTCACTTCCCTTACTCCTTTGTCACAGACAATGTTAAACGGCAGTTCATACCTAACAGTTTAGCTAGATCTACGCCGAGCAACCACAGGGGGCAGGGCATCTTGGGAGCAGTAAGCTTTCGAGCATTGGGCAGACGAAACCAGTATATTGCCACAAAAACTTCCGCGGTGCCTCGATCCAATTAGGTGTCTCCACACGAGGAGCCTAGGAAACTGGAGGGTTGCACCCGGCAGCTCGGTTCTAGACGAGGGTTTGCAGTCAGTGGCCAAGGGCATTCAAGGGCACTGCCAAGAGACACTTGGCCGGCCCAGAGAACCCGGGCTGGCTTCGTGAAAGGGCGGCATGCCTCCTAGAATGGATTAGGCACTCATCATCCTGCAAAGCCACCCCCTCCCCTCTCTTGCTATGTGACGAGATAGTATGGACCTTGCTTAAATACGAGCCTCGCCTTACCCGACAACCCCACTTCCAACATCACTGGCAGGCACTCGTCCGACCCTCGCAATTAAACGAGCACCTTAATTCTTGTTTTGCAAGCCCCGTGGAATGAAACGTCACTGAAAAAGCTAAAATAAGATGATCCTAGTCTTCACTGCTGATGTAATCCAATAACCAAGCCCAAGACAGATTGCATGATTGATGTTGTCTTTGTTGCAGTGCCCAATGTAAGCAGGACGACACGTCTGGCAAGTGCCACTGCCATGCTGTATCTAAGGCTCACCACCACCTTGTGCGGAAACAACCGTTTTGAAGCCGAAACAAGAACTGGCCAGCCATCCGCGAGATGGTGGTACGCGTCGGATATGAATTTTGGCAGGGCGCAGGAATCGTCACCCACATGTAGGGACGGCGCAAACGCTTGTGGAACCTCGAGGTTTGGCGAAGCTTTTAATGAAGTTCGATAGACGAACAGGGTTGCCCAACTTCTACACAAAAATTTGATACTTTTTGGAAACAAATTATTTATAAAGTATTAATTTTATAAAATGATTAGTAATGTTTACACAATATAAAAGCTCAAATGCATACTTTTAACGCTTTAGTTTATTAGGGTGAAACAATTAAACGGGACACCCAACGAATACTACTTTTTCTCTAGTAGGTGGCGCCAGGTAGTTCTGACATTCTTGCTCCTGCGCACACGAAGGTTGAACTTCAGATCTCTAGGACTCTAACTTTGGCAGGTTTGAAACATCCCCCACAAGGAGCAACCGATGGCCGACGGATGTCTTAGGGACAGAGTTAACGCACAAATGCAAGACGACGCAGACGGGAGCTCACATCTTGGAGCCCAGGGTGGTCATGGCCGTCTGGATGAGCTTCTCCTTGTCGTCCGAGGAGACCGCAAAGCTCTCGGCGATCGAGTCCAGGTGGGCGAGGGCGCAACGGGCGGCCATCTCGAAGCCGTCCGCTATCCGGATCGGGTGGATGCCCCGGTCCAGCAGCTGCTCCGCCTCCTCCAGCAACGCCCCCGCCAGCACTGCACGCCCAAGTACGCGCATCAACGGAAAGGCGGCGCGGTGCCCAGAATGAGTCTCCGACCGGCGTGCCTACTGCCCGCTTTGAAGTGGCGTTTTTTTTTTTTTTGCGCCACGACATTGCTCGAGGGTTGCGCTGTTGCCCGTCACAATCACGGCGGTTGAGTTATAGCGAGTTCGTTTCACGGCACTCGTGCCCACGCGTGCTTACTCGCAGCGTGGAACGGGTTCGTTTCGGCCGGCACTCCACGAGTGGTTGCACTCTCCGAGTTCGTTTCAGCGCTGACACCCCACGCGTGCGTGCACTCGCTGCACCGAGAAAATCGGGAGTGCGCCAAAATGCAATCCCGTCATGCCTCGCTCCGGCGGGGCCGGCGAGGAGCGGGAACAGACGACGAGGGTTCGTCTGCTACGATGTGTCGCGGAACTGAACGGAAAAAAAGTAGATTTTCTGATAGAAATCGCGTCCCGCGGGCCACGAAATCAAACGCGAGCTTGAATTGTGAGCGTCTGCTATTTCCCGAAGAAAGCAATTGACAACCCGTGATTTATTTGCAGGGTTTAAATCACTCTGTTGCCGTACAAACGCTGAAATATACCAGTGTGTAAAGGAATGCTCAGAACAAACGTAACAGCGGCCCCCGAGATATCTATCACCATCCGTGTGCGGGGGAAAAATTTAACATTTTTCGACAAAGCTCCCCCAGCAGAAACCTCCGACTGCTCAATAAGCATCAGAGAAAGCTAAAGATGGTAACTTTACCCGAGGATTGGGCAACATCATCATGTTTAACATTTACCTACGTCAGCTAACTTGCCCCGTCGTATTTTGTTCGAGAATGTTCTCGTTCTCGACGCCCTCACCAAGGCTAATATCTGATCCACCTATAATGACGATCCAAATAGAAAGTCCCAGTTTTGCTGGATATTCCAACAGGCTAGTTTTAAGCTGCACCTCTTCAGCGGTTCACGCATAATACCATGTTCAAACGGATCATGCTTGTGCTCGGACAGCATCATCAGTTTTCTTCAGTGTAAACGGTTATAAAAATTGAAAGATCGCAACCAGCTGCTTTGTAGACAGCTGGTTGCGGAAATTTACGCCGTCTGTAACTATCTCTACGGCAGCCGAGCTGCTTGAAGTCATCGCAACTTTTAACTACAGGTTGCAGCGACCGTTTCTAGATAAACGTTGGTAGCGACTGCATTCTCGCATTCCCACGCATCACTTCGATCAGAAAGGCGCTAGTTTCGGTTTAAAGTCGGTACCTTTTCTACAACATAGATGGCGGCAGAATCAGTCTTCTGCACTCGGTGCATTTGGCGAGTTCGTTTGAGTCCAGTTTTCCGTGCAACACTCTGAGAGTGCGATGCATTCTGGGAGAGAACTCGAACGGTGCCAGTGCGTGTGAAACAAACTCGCTATTAGATGCAACGGACGCCTGTTCTGCCGCAGCCGGAAGGTCCACGCAAACTGGTAATGAGGTGGGACGCTTCGACGACAGCAAACCCCACGTCTGCTTGCCCTTTTCACCGGCATTGCCACGTCCGATTGCCAGAATCGCAACGTTCAACAGCGCCGTGCGCTGGCTACAGCAATGTGATTTGTCGCCACCTCGGCACCGCTTTCGACGCACAAGGGAGGCGGACGGTAAGCACGCCTGCCTAAGACTCGTTTCGGGTGCCACAGAACAGGCGGGCCGGAAATAGTCCACAGTCTCGCGTAAAACCCGAGACTGGCGAGAAAAAATAAACCTTTGAGTCCGAAAACAGATGCAAGGACAGAGTTTGAGATGTTTCCCCCGCGAGTCTTTTCCTTCGACCCTGAAGTTTACTTTACAGTGGTAGCTGTTAGCACCCCTTTCTGACAAAATCTGGCGGGACCCTTGTACCGAACACCCTGGTGAAGCACTGATAGCGCTGCCAATCATAATTGAGCTACCACCATACCTGCCAAGCTTGGAGAAACCAAATCTGGGAGATTTTCCAAACCAAAAAGGGAGGAGCTTCTCTTTTTTTAAAAGAAATATTGACGATCAATTTATATGAAGACAACTCAATTGCATTTGCATTGCTCATGCTAACGAGATAGCTTGGCCTCGCTGTCATTGCTGCCGTCTGTTGCGACGGCAAACACTCCTTGTGTAAACGCCCTGTCACACCGAGTCAACACGACGGAAACCGCAACACAACACATTGTTCAACAGTCAGGCAACTTGTTGCTCACTCCCAGTGTTGTCGACAAACCTGTCGCATTGCGGCAACAGCGGCACAACATGGACGACAACAAAAATGTTGCCTCGGTATGACAGCTTTCAGCAACAAAAACAGTGGCAACTTGTGTTGGATGTGTGCTGCCCTGATCGCTGGCTGAGCGAATTTCAGGGTGGGTACACGACAACACAGATAGCTTCGATGGCAGAGCTAGTTTCCTATCAATAATGTCTTACTCAAATAAAGGCTTGGAAAATGTTATTTAACCATTAAGGCTGGCATGCAGCTAACATAATTTCATGAATGTTTTACTGCGTAATTATGGAAAGTGATAGTCGAAATGGTCACAGCTACAGTTGTGAACGTTCAGAATGGTGATGAAATTTCCGAGAGCGCTGAGAGACCAGCTCACATTACTCCTAGTGAAATAAAATGGCGTGCCTACTCACCCACTTATAAAGTATAATAAAAATAATCCATGGAAAGCGAATATTGAAAAAATCAAAGCATTGAAACGATTACTTTAATCATGATTGTTGGAACTTGGAAACAGCCACTACCAGACACCAGATCTGTTTTTAAGAAATACCCAAGACGTTTTGGGAAATGAAGCTATCACAGAGCAGGCAGTAGGCAAATATACGGAGATGAAAAATATTTATTCCACTGATTGCTATTATAAAAGTCGATCGTGTCGGTGTCGATGTTTTTAAACACTGCCAGTTCAGCTCAACGCCACACTACAAAATACGCTTTGGGGTACTGCCAGTGCTAACTCAATTTTACAGTAATAATAGGAATTGCATAGAAGAAAGAACCAGACAGTAACACTTCATACGGTGGCATGAACCCCGAACATATATCAGTGATCTCACTTTCCCCGGTTAGGGCAATCTGCTTTGTCATCGAATGAAGAACATTTTGGTAAAATAAAGGGTAAAAGATGTGTCAAGTTTTCTAATCAGTCACTGGTTGAAGTCATCCCCTCGTAGTTTCTGGCCCTTCGAATACACTAACTAGCATATGCAGTCACATTTCCAGCGAAGCCGCACCACACACCAACAAAGGTAAACAATCGAGATGGCGGGGTGTTCCCCGTGTTGTCCCCGCCATCAGTGCGGTGTGACAGGGTGTTAGGACAACAAATCAAACAGGGTTGCCAGGTGGCAGCAACAAGCTGCCCGACTGTTGCTGCCGCGATGTGACAGGGTTGCCAGCAACTTGATTTCCTCTGTGTTGTCTAATTGAGTTGTCCCACTGTTCCCACAGTGTGACCGGGCCTTAAAAGCGCGAGGAGGGGGCATAAATTAGTGTTTTCCAGGAGATACTCCTGTCAATTGTACGAAATGGTCAAAATCTGGAAGTCTCCTGGGTAATACGAAAGACTAGGCAGGTATGTACATCCTTTCCCATGACCCCTCACGGAAGCACGTCATCTATTGCGACATGCAAGACGCACCACTACACTAACGCTCCCTTCTTTCGGCGACCCGGCCCATCGTCGGGCAACTCGAGGAGTGGTTCAGAAAGCGTGTCAACGAATCCCTGGACGAAGGCCGTCAGCAAAGAGCTCACCCACGACCCCGGTGGTGCCGTCGCCAATCTCGTCGTCCTGCGACTGAGACAGCTGCACCAGGAGCTTGGCGATCTGGTGGTCCACGTCCATCATCTTGAGGATGGTTGCCCCGTCGTTGGTCACCGTCACGTCGCCGTCCGACGACACCATCATCTTGTCCAGGCCTGAGGGATGGCAAACGGCACACTAGGCACCTTTCCAATCGGGCCGGAGAGGAAAGGACACCTCTCCAACTGGGACACTCGCCTCACAAAACAACTCCCCCAAAATGGATGTAGCCAGGTCAGCGTTTGGAGGGGGCGCGAGTCCTTTTTCTAATTTACCAGTTTTTGTTTTGTACATTCAATTATACCCGAAAAGGGAATTGAGCGAACTGCATTGCGCTGTCATTGGTTGTTAAAAACAAAACATGCAAATGCCCCGACAGTGTGCAGTCAAGGAAAATGAGTGGATGCGGCTCATATTACCCTGCACCAGTTCCGGCGGATCTCCACAATGCCAGTGGCTGTTGGATAGAAACTGAAAAAACTTCTTGCCATCTAAAGCGGCGGCGAAGTGAGGAGAGCCCTGAGCCAGTACTCATGATGGGCTCCAACCAAAGCGTAAATGGAGCCGAATAGACCCTTTCCAAAATTCAGTCTGGCCACTTTGATCACTATCATCACCATCTGAAAAATGGCATATGTGCCATACCAATGGCGGCTTTTTTTGTTTACTAATGAAGGAACATGTTGAAGATACTCCTAAGCTGAGGATTCAAGGCCTATACATTCTAGACGTTAGCACGTTGCGAAACCGGTATTGAATGCAAGCGCTGCGTAAGTGTTCATTTCTCTAATTCAAGCCCAGTGAACCTGTTAGTGGCACAAAATCGACTTCGAAACCCCTTGACTTATAGAGCTTTATCAAGGCGTCTGTCTGGGTTGGCGCTTCGTTCTGCCTGGTTTCATCGTTGTGGGAATAGACACTGGAAGAGATGATCCAGAAAAACCTGTATAGCGAGAAATTTATTCACGTCTGCCGTTGACATGCAAAAGTGACGGTGCCCGATAAAATACTGCAGGCTGCGGGTTCATTGCCACCATTCGTATGGCAAAAGTTAAACTGCCATTTCAGCCAACAGATGGCACTGAATTTCGGAAAGGGTCTATTAGGCCATGAAAACAGTTGTGAGACACCTGTACCACCAGTTTAACGGCTGCATTTCTGTTAGAAGCTGCAAAGCCAGAAAATTGGATGGAATTGTGAGGCCAAATGGATGATAACGGCCGTACCCTCGGGTGGTAGTTTACACCACCTAGCCTAAACACTAACAAAAGCTTTATTTCCCCCTTTTCCCTTTCAAGCTAATGCATTTCTCTATCATCAAGACATGAAGATGATCGCCAGGCAGACCTTTGGGGCATTGGTAAAAAAAAACTAAACATGAACCCCCGCCTCCTCCTCTCCTCTGGCGATCATCTTCATTTCGCTGGTTGAACATTGGACTCCCACGATTACCAGACAGGAATGAAAACTCTACCAAACACCAATTCGTTTGCAATTTCCTCGTCTCTGCACAGTGTGGCGCAATTTTTCCCTTTGCGTGCAGCGGGGCCGCAGGCAAGCGGGAATTGATCAAAACAGAGCAAATAGACAACCTCTGGGGTTAACAACCCGGTAATGACAGTCACAGTGATGTGATTGACCGGAGCCATTTTGGAACACCTTTCGGAGCAGCCAAAACAGTGTTTCAGAGGAGCAAATATGGCCTTTGGAGCAGATATTCTTAGAAAAATAAAAATATTAGTTGAAAGTGCTGTACAGACAAAAGGCACATTGCGCTGCGTTGTGTTCTGTTGTGAAGTGCTGTGACAGAACTCTCTGCCTGTGTTTTTACTGCTGAGACATCCCACAAGTGCAAAGTGCTGTAGGCATTGCCGAGCAATTCCGAAAAATCGCTTGCCACCATTATACTGGTTTCCAACGTGCCAAATTTTCGACAAAAGTAAGCAAACATAAAACCAATGGATTGCAAGCGCCCCGGGGTGCCTCTTTCGTGCAACTCTGTTCGCATGCACGTAAGCGCAACTTCGGCAGGCTTGCAGTTGCGCATGCTTCGTCGATCAAGCGGGGACAACAGCTGTTCGATCGGAACTGAAACCATGCCACTCCGCTCCATCGCCAACTGATTCCCAAAATTGTACGCAAAATACAACTGTCGAGCATACGACAAAAAACAGTCCAGCAGCGCGTGCTTGCCAGGCCGGCAAACGGGGTACAGTCGGGGACAAAAGCCCCCAGGACGTGCGAGCTGTGACTGAAACGCAATGCTCTGCCATCTGGCGGCGGGTCGCTTGGTTTCGAGATCACGCAAAAGTGCATACGCGTCCTACTCTGCCTGCAAACATGTGCGTTTTCCCGCTCTTCTGCGGCACAGCGCCTAACTCGGAATCGGGCGCATGGTACCGCCTCGGAGATGGCGCTGGCGGCTGACGAGCGTCAGCTACACATTCCGGAACTCGAGATTCTGCCTGGGGCATTGCGCCGCATTTTGCCATGTCAGCGCACCTTCCTTTATAACCGGTTCAGCTTATTGCTCAGTTGAGCTGCCGTGACTTCTTGCTTTATAAGTGCCATGTCAGTAAGCGCTGTCTCCGAGGTGGAACCAAGCGCCCGATTCCGAGTTAGGCGCCGCGCCGCAGAAGAGCGGGAAAGCGCTCATGTTGGCAGGCACAGTAGGATGCGCATGCGCTTTTCTGTAATCTCGAAACCACCCGACCCACCAGCAGATGGCAGAGCAATGCGTTTCAGTCGCAGCTTGCGCGTCCTGGAGACTTTTGTCCCCGGCTGTACAAGCTACACACACAAAAAAGAAGAGCCTGAGCGCATCGATGCAAGACATCGCGAGCCAGGATCAAAAGGTTCTTGAGCGTTTTGTGCAACGACTGAACCCGGGACAAACAAGCGCACTGTGAGGGTTCAGCGTTCAGCCATTGCCTTCTTTGCTTTAGCTTACTTCTCTTCGCCAACTTTCTTCTGCGGCAGAAGAAACCTAACCCGAAGACACCACTCATAAGCAATATCTCGACAGATGGCCGCATTTTTGTAAAATAAGGATGCGATTGAGTGAGAATTGCGACGTCGCGTTTCCTGCAGAATAGTTGAGGAGGAGGGGTAACGGCCTTGCTTCTTTCCCTCTTCACGTCCTCGCAGAGTCAAAGCAAGAAGAGGAGGAAATGAGAATCGCGACGTCACGGGCTTTCTTGGCCTTGTTTAAGCGTGCTCTTCTTTCGCAAAGACACGACCATCCGTTGGAGATATCACTTTACGAGTGATGCTTTTGGGTTCGTAGCATCCCGCCTAGCACTTCTGCGTTTTTTTGTCAAATCAAAATTTTGGTTCAGCATCCCTTTAAACCAATGACTACTTGGCTCCACTCACAGTATAAGACGGCTATTAATACAGGTGGTTGTTGCATCACTTGAGAGGTGCAGGAAAGTGTGGACTAAAGAGTGGCACACTGCCGACATTGAGCGGTTGATGTTAGTGTACTTCGTTATGTGACAAAGGACGAAAGCTACAGCTTCTGCAAGTCACTTAAAGCAAATGAGTAAATGGCAATTTCATGTCGCTCTGAGGGAAAGCGCTTCGTTAGCGTGTGCAGATTCAGTTGAGTAGCGTCCTTGAGTTTCACTCCCCTCTGAATCATATGAAACCGTCCACAATGCACACCCATCAGCCACATGCTCCGAGTGGGCCGTTCATACTGGTGGAGACTGTATATTGTTATGTGCTGCACTGCAACATCAATTGGCTTGCTGGGAGGTTGCCAAGTTACACTGATATAGAGTGGCGGACGCTGCCACTTAGCGGACTCTTCTACAGGATTGCAGGAGCTGAACCCCATTCACTTGCCAATCCATGTTTATGTCTCGTAAGAAGTTTGCCGAGTAGCACTGGAAGCAGCAAGACCAGGAACAGAGTTATTTTGTTTAACCTTTAAACTACAACAATATGAGAGTTTTAGACTGGGGTGACCCTCTATTTGAATGATGTTCACAACAAAATCATTGTGGAAGCCTCCTCCATGGAGCCGGCAACACAAACTAATGTTAGAACAGGTCATTGTTTAGCAACTTACCCTTAGGTCCTAAGGATGTCTTGATGATGTTTGCAACAGCCTTGGCTGCCAGAATGTGGGACTGCAAACAAAGGAACGGACACGCCTCGGTTACTTCCGAATTTAACACTGCCTTTATTTTACCTACGAGGTTGACCCGCTTTCTCAAGTGCGAGATAGGGATCACATAAACAGATGTTTGTTCACCAGAGTGATGAAGTGCTGCTTTTTTAATTCCATTGGCGCGAAGAGTTCATTCACTCACTCAAAAGCGTAAATTCCGCGACCTCTTCATTTGACTGCGTTAATCACACCGCGCACATTAAATTTAAACATGATCGCATGCCATTTCAACCACTCCCACGAGTCGTTGACAGGCAGTGGATGCCCATTTATGGTAAAAGGGAGAATTCGAGAAAAACGCACAAAAGCCTGGCCGATCACTGCGCATTTTCAATTCTCACGTCTCTAGAGAAGAAAGCGTAAGTGCATAAAATGCATTATTAATGGCAAGGAACTTGTAAAAACCACGCCGGGAGTTGCACGAATTAAACGAGAGCGCAGGTGGCAGCCCTGAATAAATTCGAGAGGACAGGTAAGCTCAACCCAAACGCAGCACGAGACCGCATCACGACTTTTTTGTTTTCAATACTACCCGGATCGAGGTTACACATCATAAATTATGGCATTGAAGAGGAATGTTGAAAAATGGTGAGAATCATACCTTGAGGGCATCTACGCCGGTAAGACGTTTCTGTTTCTCTTGGTCCTTGAGAATAATAAAGGGCCTTCCGAACTCGTCGAACGTTAAAGTCCCTAACGAGTTCATCGCGACGCCTTATAATGGGTCAGTGTGTTCGGATTAATACGGATTGAATTTCACGCACAAAGAAACACACACACCGCCATAAAAGAACCCTCTACCCTTCAATGCTTCAATGGCTTCAGCTTTCGTTCAATCGAATAGACTGCTCAAACGGCGCAGCACACCCGCTGAGGATGGTAGCTTGCTCCATCTGGAGACAAAAAAGTGGGAGGCAACAAAGCGCCGCCTGGTGGCGTGGGAACGACTTTGCCGCACGCCACCAGCTAGGATGGCTAGGTGGCGTAAGCTACCGCACGATCCAAAGGGCACAGCCGGATTCATTCATTCATCCATCGCACCGCGAAACCCCTTGCTTACAGCTAGGGGTGTCGCGAACCGGCCGCGGTTCGAGTTCGACCAGGTTCGACTTTTTCGAACTTTTAGTGGAAAGGTCGTCGAACCTTGTATTGAGGTTCGACTCGTGTGCGCATGCGCGACAGGCTGGCCAGTTGGCTTCGGATTGGATGGTAATGGCTAAGAGATGAATAAAGTGCGGCGCTGATCGGCTATTTCAGTCAATGCAGTACTAAAATTTAAGTTATTAACTTCTCCAGTGAATAGAATTAGTTTCTTTTAATTGCAGCTGTTCACAAAATAAATAACCCTTTGCATAAAAAAAGAAATTCTCCAAACCTAGACATGCTTGTATCAAGGTCTGGCCACACTGTCCACAAAGTCGAACCGGTCGAATCTGGTGAAAAGTTCGAAGGTTCGTCGCACCGGTTCGACCCAGTCGAACCCCGAAAGTTCGACCAAAAAATCTGGTTCGACAAAAGTTCGCGACACCCCTACTTACAGCGAGTTCGTTTCACACGCACTGGCACTAGGGGTGTCGCGAACTTTTGTCGAACCAGATTTTTGGTCGAACTTTCGGGGTTCGACTGGGTCGAACCGATTCGACGAACCTTCGAACTTTTCGCCAGATTCGACTAGCAAGTGGGATCATTTTCGTCTTTTGCGCATGAGAAAGGAAGTAGTGGTGTCGTCAGAACGCCGAGCCCTGATTGGCTGATCGCGACCCCCTATCTCAGCGTCGTCTGCTCCTTTGCAACGTCGTCTGCTCGCCACAACGACTGTGTCTGTCTTACCTTTCCTGCGACTTTCGGAAGTGCAGGTCTTTACGAGCGAGCTCGACTTCGTCTTTCAGAGAGGGCAGACGAAATAACTCGAGCGGTGCGTTGTTTTTGTCTAACAACTATAGTCAGTTACAGGTTAAAGGGACACTGACAGGGTATTTATGCTCGCCGAGGTTTTTAGTTGTACGTGACATATGAGAGCTCAACTACCCAGAACAGAATTTGCGGCTCGAAATTCGGTTTCTTTCCACCCGAAAACCGCCGATCAAGAACTGGCCGGTTCGAGTCTCGCTCACTCTCTTTTTCGTGGTCACGGGCCGTTTTCTAAGGTATCGATGAGGCCACCAAATTTAATCAAAGCCGTGGGTCACTGAAGGCACACACTCAATATTAAAAATAGAAAAAAAAAAAATATGAAACCCGTTTTTTGTGGCTTATAAAAAGCTGTAAATACGTTGATTGAAAAAAAAAGTTCCACAGACAACCGGAAGCATTCTGTGCGTTCGTCGTTTCGCGTATCGTGGGTCTCGCGGGGACGGCGATGGCAGCGTACGACGGGCGTGGGACCTCTATTTCAGAACTGTCGTTCGCGGTACCGGCGAGTTCTGTCTACCGTTAAAGGGCTACTCCACCGATTTTTTCATTGTCTCCGATTTTCTTGAAATTTTGCTAAACTAACCAACAAACATCGCGAAAATAGTATCCCAAATATTAGGTCAAAATATTGTTTTTTCGCGAAGTTATTGAATTTACAGTTTTGGTCCTCACCGTGTTTTTCAAGATCGAAGTTTCTACTGGCAACAATAAAAAAGTGACGTCAGTGGAAGACAGGGGTTCACTCTTTGGGCTGTAGATTTTGTTTTAAACTGATTCGAAGCAGTTTCATGGTGTCAAAAGAATGCTTGGGAAGCTCGCTGCAGTACCCGCGCTCCAGCACGGAACAAATGATTGGCATATTCTATTTTTTGGCTGCTTGCTGGACTGACAAGCCTGCCTGCCACTGACGTCACGGCCCTGAAAAGCGCGCGTATATTTGAATGTTGGTTTTTGCATCATTTTCATTTGCCGATTTCGCAATAACTATTATGAATTTCGCGATTCTAAATAGCATACCGGAGAGAGTAAAGGCCGGGGAGTCAGAAAATATAGTTAGTTTAGGTAGCTCAAAAAATCGGTGGAGTACCCCTTTAAAAGAGAAATTTGGGACTGATCAAAATAATTCATCCCGTACGACACGCCCGGCCACCAAGCCGATTTGCACGAAGACGTCGCCGAGCCGTCGCTCCCTTCTCGTGGCTGAAGACATCGCTCGCGCAAACGTCAAGCACGACGTTCTACTTTGAGTTGAATATGCACGCGTACGATTTCTTTACTAGGTGCGAATGTCCCCAAAGCGTGGTGCTTCCCGACTTCGACCCGGGAGTGCTTCTGCTAGAAAAAAATCGACAGCCAACTTTCCAACTTACAGTTTACCGGCTGAATTATTACTAAGGAAAGAGATCCTCCAGAATCGAGCTGCCCCAGTAGCTTAGTGGGAAAGACGTCCGGTTCACACGCGGTAGGACCCGGTTCGACTCGCCGTAAATTTTTTTTTTACACATTTTTTAAAGTTTACATATCTTTTTTTTTTTTTTTTTTTTTTTACCAATCCTCATTAAAAAACAAACAAATGTTGTGGACGATTCTTCGCTGAATTAAATGGTATGGGATTTTCGTTTTGACACCTGCGAACTCAATGTAATCACTTTCCACAAAATGCAAGGAGCATATAAGTCAGGTAGCGTCCGCTTTCCGAGGTGCCCGTAAATGTTCTACAGGAATTGCAGCCAGCGATTGGTCCCGATCCCGTTGATCTTTCGGAAACTCTGTCGCACAATGCCACTTTTTTTCGGATGCAGGACATGTGAGCCAGCTCTTCACGCAACATCTTGGGTGTATTCTTTTCGGAGCCGATCATGGAAATTCACCACGGGCATTCACTACTCATCTCCAACTCCTCAATGTACAAAACAACTCATCTTGGAGTACAGAACAACGAGCGGAACAAACATAACTGCAAAAGAATCGCAGGGCGAGCAGTTCCCGCACGCCGCATCGCACGCCGCATGTCGTGTCGTCTGCTACGGAGAGGAGAAAAAAAAATAAAAAAAACGCACGGTCGGGTGTAGCCACGTGACTTCCGCCAGTCACTCTCTTCTCTCCACTTCTCCGACCTCCGTCGGGTTTCGGTTTCGGTTTCGAGCAGTTGCGTCTTTTGGGTTTATTAAAGAAATACGCTACTCTGTTGCAAAATATTAATTGGGTAGTCCCCCGACACCATAATGAAGCGCCTGGCAAAAAATGAAAAAAAAATTTTGGGGGGTGTCAGTGTCCCTTTAAGAAGGTAGCCGCAAATGCCCCTCAAAGGGAATCAGATATCCCTCCGCCACCTCCGCATCCAATGGCGTCCCACCGTTTCCTTGACGTCGCGGCCAACGCGCGAGGAGGGTCTTGCCTTTTGTCACGATCTTTCTCGAACGTGGACGTAGGGGGCCGAAGCACCCGCCGAGGAGAGACGACACGCAGCCTGGTCGTGAGGGTGGACGATGACTGGCCGGAGCGGCGTACGCTCAACGGCGTTTATTGTCCCGATGAACAATGTTGCCCGCCGAGCCAGGTGGCCGCAGACGGGCGGACTGGAGGGGGCCGCCACTAACTTGTCACACTCCTCCACCCCAGTTTGTTTGTTATAAAACAAAACTAAATACAATGCGCACGGCAGACACCATCTCGGCGTCTGGTCATGCAAAGTCCCGGCCTGTCGACGATGAAGGTCAGGTGGCCTCCGCTGCCGTACACTCCGCCTGGGCACTGGTGTCGACGGGCCAGGTGTGGCAACGCCGGGCGCTGCCTGAATCGGTCGGGCTCCACCCGGTGGAGCTGCAGGGACCGGATTGGGGTGTGGCACCGGTCCAACTGGCGCCGTGGACCGGAGGTCTGGATGCAAGACGTCCAGGGGGGTCTTGACCATCCGGCCCAGCAGAAGCTCGCAGGGGGCACGGCCAGTGACCTCGTGAGGTGTGGTCCGGTACTGGAATAGTACCCGGGCCACCTGCGTTCGGAAATCCCCGGGCTGGCTCTTCTTCAGCTTGTTCTTGAGGGCCTGTACCACCCGCTCTGCTGCACCATTGGAAGCGGGGTGGTACGGCGGAACCAGCATCCGGCGGATCCCATTCCTCTGCAGCCAGTCCAGGTACTCGGCGCTGGCGAAAGCGGGACCATTGTCAGACACGATAATGTCCGACAATCCCTGCGCCGCGAAGACTTGCCGCAGCGCCGCAATGGTCGCGCTTGCCGAGGGACTGGTGACTGCTAGTGCCTCCACCCACTTGGAGAAGGCGTCCACTACCACCAGGAAGTAATGGCCCTTGAAGGGTCCCGCATAGTCCACGTGCAAGCGGGACCACGGCCTCTGTGGGAACGGCCAGGGAGTGATCTCCACGTGGCGCGAGGCTCGCTGGTTCTCCTGGCAGACCTGGCAGCTTTGCACCTGGTGCACGATGTCCTGGTCCAAGCCAGGCCACCAAACGTGCGACCGTGCCACCATCTTGGTCTTTTCGATGCCAGGGTGCCCCGCGTGCAGCAACTGCAGCACCTTGGCCCGGAGACTCTGTGGAATCACCACCCTGGAACCCCACAGCAGGCAGCCCTGCTCCAAGCTCAGCTCGGCGGTCTTGTGGCTGTAAGCCTGGTGACGCAGCTCCTCCTCTCGGGCAACCGCCTTGACCACCTGGGACAGGACCGGGTCCCGGCTGGTCGCCTGCGCCACCGCAGTCCTGGTGAGCACCCCCGGGTAGGCCCGCTCCAGCAGGAACACATTAGCTGGTTCTGGAACGGCAGCAGGCACCTCCGGCAGGGGCAGGCGGCTCAGGGCATCGGCAGGTCCCAGGTCCTTCCCAGGGCGGTAGACCAGCTTGTACCTGTAGGCTGCCAGCGTCAAGGCCCAGCGTACCACACGAGGCGATGCTTGCACTGGGACTGCCTTGTCAGGTCCCAGCAGCCCCAGCAGTGGCTTGTGGTCCGTGACCGCCTCGAATTGCCGGCCCCACAGGTACTGGTGGAAGCGCTGGACCCCGAAGATGAGGGCCAAGCCTTCCTTGTCGAGCTGGCTGTAGCGTTGCTCGTCCGCATGCCCGACGGGACCACCAGGCACCGGCACGCCGACCATGTCAGGCCTCGCCTCGGGACCTGGCTTCCACCCTCGGCCGTCGCTTCAGAGGACCAGCCTGCAGGGGGCCCAACAGCACCAGTCGTGGCCAGCGGAGCGCCACCCACCACGGAGGCAACAAGAGTCTCCAGTCCTGCGGCGCCAGTTGGACCGGT
The DNA here is from genome assembly GCF_016920785.2 of Ixodes scapularis. Taxonomy (NCBI): domain Eukaryota; kingdom Metazoa; phylum Arthropoda; class Arachnida; order Ixodida; family Ixodidae; genus Ixodes; species Ixodes scapularis. The sequence continues at coordinate 248,349,835 of NW_024609835.1, forward strand.
GCCACACCCCAATCCGGTCCCTGCAGCTCCACCGGGTGGAGCCCGACCGATTCAGGCAGCGCCCGGCGTTGCCACACCTGGCCCGTCGACACCAGTGCCCAGGCGGAGTGTACGGCAGCGGAGGCCACCTGACCGCTTCTCGCCGGGGTGACCTTCATCGTCGACAGGCCGGGACTGCATGACCAGACGCCGAGATGGTGTCTGCCGTGCGCATTGTATTTGGTTTTGTTTTATAACAAACAAACTGGGGGGGAAGAGTGTGACAAGTTAGTGGCGCCCCCCCCCCCCCCAGTCCGCCCGTCTGCGGCCGCCTGGCTCGGCGGGCAACATTGTTCATCGCGACAATAAACGCCGTTGAGCGTACGCCGCTCCGGCCAGTCATCGTCCACTCTAGGGAGCCTTCATGTGCGCTTTGCTAGGGTGATGCCATCCTTTGTAATACCACTCGCCGACAGACCAGCAGCCATTTTGTTCCTCGGCGATAATCCGTGGGGCTTATAACCCTCCCGGATACAAGCACCTTATCTCAGAAGTTCGGAGCAGCGTTGTGGAACCCACGGAGGGAGGATTAGCATTTTCCCCCTCGGATGGGATTACCGATGGACACAAAGGCCACTTTCCGGCGCACGGGGAAACAATGAGAGGAACAAAATGGCGATGGACGAGGGTGTGGGAAAGGGAAACAGGCAGTTGGCATCACCCTATGCGAAGCGCACATGAAGGCACCCTAGTCCACCCTCACGACCAGGCTGCGTGTCGTCTCTCCTCGGCGGGTGCTTCGGCCCCCTACGTCCACGTTTGAGAAAGATCGTGACACCTTTCTGTACATATTTGCTTTATTTTTCGACTTTGACTTAGCATTGTGGAAGCCACGAGAGGGAGATTAGAGTTCTCCCCACCGACGGAAACAAATACGACTTTCGGGGATTAGCTTCCCCCCCCGATGGATACAAAGGCTGCTTTCAGGGGCTCGGTTCCCTCTCCGATGAATACAAAGGTCGCTTTCTTAAAAAGTGGAATCGGAGACAAGTGGGAATCCATTGAAGCGGAACAAGGAGCGTTTCCAGTGAACTCTTCTTTTGACTGCGGAGAGATTTGACACGGGCGCATCACACTTGTGGGAGGAGCTTCTCCTACCTTCTTGACTTGTAACCGACTATAGCAGACGCTCATCAAGGAGGGAAGTCAAAGGACTCACTGGCAAGGTGTCCCGAGGCGCCGAGGTTTGTTTGCTAAGAACCGAGAGTGAGCGTGTTAGTGTCCGCAAGCTCCCTCCCAAATACTTTTTCACTCCTTTCGTGTGCGCCGAGACAACACCACTTAGAGGTGGGCGAGACCCCTCACATCTTTAACGGCGTCGGCGGGTTGGCGCAGTTAACGTCGTCTGCTTTACGTCTGCTAGTCAAAGCGATGGCTTCTTTACCTTTCCTGCGTCTGTCGGAGATTCACCGCTTTTTCACCGGCGAGAGTCACCGTTGCCTCGGGAAACAAGGAGATAACAAGAGGAAGAAATTGACCTCTTAATCTAAAACTGAGGTCAGCGATCGAAGTATAATACGGGAAGAGTTCACAAGGGTCGCGCAGGCATATTCCATTCAGCACACCAGCCGGTCGTGGGCAGACGGTCGCCGAGTCGCGAAGTGCCTGCTAAGCCTAACTGCCGTGCTCGCTTGGTCGCGTTCGGTGGAATCGTGGCCCTTGGAGATTTTCCTGGGTGTTTGTGGTACCAGCGTTCTTATTCGTCGTGGTCTGTTTCAAGTACTTTTTACTTTTCTCTTGCTGCTTGAAGTCGGGACGCGTGAGAAGCGCACGTAGAAAAATAAACGTCCGTGGGTCGTCGCGACCGCGACGCTGTCGGCCATGCTGATTTGATCGTAAGAAGTGCGTAAGACAGCTTCGGAGCTGTCGTAGGATTTCGTCGTAGCCTGCGCAATACTTACGAAAATTGTGTTTCGTGAATACGAATTGCTCCTTAAAGGGGCACTGACACCCCAAAGGTCGTATTTATTTTTATTATCTAAAACGATGCAAGTTGCAGTCATAGACACGCAAAAAAAAAACCGCATCGCGAAAAAAAATTTTCCCGCGCGCGCGCGCGCCTTTTTATTTTTGGCGTTTGATTTTCCCGCCTCTCGCCTCCTCGCTTCTTTTGATCGGTGACGTCAAAAATCAGGAAATTTAGAAGCTTTGTAGGCGACATCTCTATAACATTTAATGACGGCAATCGTAAAACATGTTTTTTAACGCAATTGCGAACGCACTACGGCCCTTCTTTTTGAAATACCAAAAATCGGGAGTTGGTTGTGGTGCCGTCTCCTGGATTTGTATCCTCCAACGGAAAACAGGCGACACCGCTCAAAACCGGTCCGCCGCAACGCCGCCGCGGCCGCCGCTCACTCCTTTCCTCCTCGCTTTGGGTCGCCATGGCAACAGCAGGGAGTGGTGAAAGTAAGTCGACTCTCAGGTCGCCGCGATTTTTGACGTCAAGGCACCGGCGCCGATCGCGCGGGAACTTCGAATTCGGCATTTGGAAATTGTGTTTTTACTTCACAAATACTGAATTCCCAAATTTCAAATTTTGAGAGTAATGTCCCGGCATCGTTATCAATCGTTTCGGATAATAAAAAAAAATATGATTATGATGTGTCAGTGCCCCTTTAAGTTATGTCTTACGCACATTTTTGGCGTAAGATTGTTTCGTGAATCTGGCCTCTGCACTTCCGAAAGTCGCAGGAAAGGTAAGACAGACGCAGACGACGTTGCGAGCAGACGACGTTGCAAAGGAGCAGACGACGCTCAGATAGGGGGTCGCCATCAGCCAATCAGGGCTCGGCGTTCTGACGTCACCGCTACCCCCTGCGCAAGAAGCAGACGAACTTGCCCTCCGCATAGCTCCTACGGAGCAGAGTGGCGCAATCCTTGAACCCCGTGTTTTGCCGACAACATGGCCGACAGAGCGGCTCGGCGCGAGTCACGTGGTACTCAGGGTTCCAGGAGGCGGCCCGCCCTATGGGAGAATACATGGAGGTCGACATAACACGGGCTGATTAAAAAACTAACGGCGAGTTCACATTTTTCAAAACTAGCCTGTCGTGAAGTTAGTAAAGCGCTAAACACTTTATCAAAGTTGTAATAATATAGGATGCGTGTGCAAATTTTGAGAAGGCAATTTCCAAGGCAATGGCGTTTGAAGCAGACAATTTTTGCTCGCAGCGGAGATGGGCTTTTCGGGTTGGCCGGAGCGGGTCACGTGAATGGTGTGACGTCGCCGTGTCGTCTGCTGCATGATGCCGCTTAGGCAATTTTTTAAAAAAAAGTTACGTCCTTGTATGGCACAAAACTTATCGCATATCTAAATAAAAAATTAGAATTATTTGGTTTAGTTTTCATATATTAATTTTTGTCCAGCCTGCTTCGAAGTACGGGTGCGAGTGCATGTTTTATTAATCTCATGGATAACTTTCTGTGGCTAAGCAGTCAGAGGTACTATACTTCCTTTCGCCTCAGGTCCGAGCGCGGCCGATGTTATGAGTCAAAGGGCCAATAAAAAAGCGAAAAAGGCAAACGTCATGGCGTCCTCTCTGCGCCTAAGAGAACTAGCCGTTGTTCGCCGTCTCTCTGTGCGTGCTCCTCCGTCGGCTTGTCCTATCAAGCGAAAAGAGCACGCCATGACGTTGCGCTTTATCCGCCGCTTGATTGGCCTTTTCCCTTATAACATCGGCCGCGCTCGGACCTAAAGTGAAACGAAGTATAGAGAGCTTGCTTGTATGTTCATAAAAGGTGTGCCTGCGCACTGCTTCTCATGTCAAAAATGCTACAAACGCTTGTCCACGAGAATAGAGCCAGAAAAATAAATGCACCAAGTAGAGCTACGGTATTCATTTATTTAATTATTTAAATACCCTCAAATTAAGCACATCGAAGAGGGGAGAGAGGTCTAAAATATTACTGTAAAGTGCACATATTAGTAACAGCATTTTTAAACAAAACCACATCAGTGATGTTAGCGATTGAGGCGGGAAGGTGGTTCCAGTCTATTAGCCCCGAGAAGTTCGCGTGGCGCCCCCTTACGGCGAACCGGGGTGACGTCACGGCGAGGAGAGAATTTTTCCCCGACTCGCCCCGCTCGCCCTGTGGAGGCTGTGAAGACGCTAGCTGTCGGCGCGCTCGTTTCTATTTAATTTTTTTAGGCGTGTTTTCCGTAGGAAGTGTAAATTTTTATATGAGCCTTTATTTAGGTATGGCCTGTAGCTACAGGCGAAACTTCAACCAACATTTTAAGCATGTTGACAGGGCAGGCAACGCATGAATCGCAGCTGGTATATGAAAATAAAGAAATATGGCCACAATTGCAGGAGCATCATTATAGATTTACATCTCGCACAATAAATACTGTTGATGGTCTGAATAAATTGGCAGGTTATGTATACTATTTTTTTTGCATCTCTGCAGAATAAATAGGTCATGGAGTGTGGTAGAGCTTCCGCAGTAGTACGGTTCTGTAAAGTGGATAAAATATTATTCAACATAATTTCAGGGCCCCCCTACACAATATATGAATCTGCTTTCAGTGTGAATTCATACTTCATCTCAAACATTATTTCAGCTTTAGGAGTATAACGGACGTGAGGGCGCCTACTAATAATGCGCGTTTATTGAATAGGCATGTTACAAACGTAATCGCTGATACCTGTGAATTTGATATACCGAACACAACACATGACTTTAAGGTTGTGTGTTTCTAACGCCTTGAGGGTGCTGTTAATATTTTTTGAAGATATTTTAAACAAGATTTGAGTCTCCGAGGGCCAGCGGATAATTTACGTGTGTGCGGCCGCCTCACGTACATTCGCTCTCCGCAACCTAAAAATGTGTTGTCACGACGCGGAACAAAAAAAAAAAAAAAAAGCTTTAGGCCTATTGTTGGGAACAGTAGAACAAAAGCTTGACTTCAATAATCGAACACCGACTTTTTTGCAAAGAGAAACCTAACCGTCTTTGAGATTTCTACTTCTTTGTTATTTGTGCAGCGGGCCCTTTTGACCACGACGAGCTGAATCCGAAATGCGAAAAGCCGCCCGCCGAATGCCTTGGAGATGATTTTACGGTTTAGACTTACAACAGGACAAGGGGATGCTGGCCATCTAGGCTGAGGGAAGACTGTCGCAAATGGGGGTATTACACGAGCCTAGAGATGTGCCAACAAAAATGTTTACCTGCACCAGGTAAGGAGAGATGCAAGCACTCATGTGCATAACGTACCGCAACGTTTGTAGCAACAATCACTAAACACTTCTTACG